>NW_016107535.1:2519072-2543612 GCF_001604975.1 Cebus imitator
ATACAAGAAGGGGAAGAAAAGAACAAGAGAAACTCTTGAGGTTAAAGCATCTTATACTTCATACATATAATTCTTTTTTAGGGAATATTTTGTTTTCCTAAAAAATAAGGGTCTCTTAGAAGAGGTTTCTCTGTGAATAGTCTCTTTGAAGGAAAAGGGATAAATAAAGGCACAAAGTCTCCAAATTACAAATAATCTGGAGAGTATGTTCTCACAAGCTTAATTTATGAAGAGTAATGAGGAAATAACGTCCTAATCTTCATCCCAGGGTGATTTATACCCAGAGCTCTTGAGAAAGGAAGGTAGGTGTAACCTAGTTTAGGTGACTGGTTCCTTATGGGGTTTTAAATGGCTTCAGGGAAGAAAGTGCAGATGATAGCAACCTCACCTGTAGTGACTTCACTCTCTCAGAGCTTACATATTCTAATGAATGCTCTGGAAGGAAAGAGCCCCAGGTGATCTGCAAAGTAGCTTTTAGGGTCAAAATGTTCCTACCATCCTGCCGATTATTCTTTCTGGCCAGATAAAAATGCACTTACAACACTGAGTGCAAATAAGATACTCTTGCCTCAGGTTCTTTTCCTCAGAGCCAGTGGTCCTATCAATTCAAGGAATTTCATTGTTGGTATCCTGAATAGTGAGGATAAAAAAAAGAAAAAAAGAAAAATAGGTGTTTTTTGCTCCCAAGGGATGGAAGAGTTTTTGACTCAAGAGCCAAATTTGTCTTTCTATTGTAGATGAGAGGGTGAGTGTAGGTGTTTGTTTTACATTAGGATGACAAGCTGTGCATACCTTTCTGAGGCGAGGTCTGGGTGTACTAGGGTGTGTCCCAGAGGAAGTCAATGTTCAGAGCTTTATTTTTTGTGTGTGTGAGCTATTCAGTTTAATTATACCCATGCTGCTAACTTGCTTTTTATTATTACTCTTATTCACTTTAATATCCCCTTCCCTTGGCTAAGCATAAAGAGAAGATTCATTTATTATTTGAACAGCTTTACATTTATGAAGCCCCATTAGTTTGCAAAGCTGGAGACTTCACTGTGAAAGTGCTGTAATAATACTCAGGGAAGATGATCTCTAATCCTGCTTCTTGCTTGGGGCACAGGAGCTTCGGAATTGCTCAGAATTTAAAGGCATTTCACTGACACGAGGGAGGAGAAGGATAAAACCGGGCAGAAGGGAGGAACTGGGGATCATAGGAATAAGACTGACAGTACATATGTCTCTGTTCAGTTTTAAATTTTGGTAAGTAGAATAACAGATTATACATTGACATCTTGAGAACAGCAGCTGTCAAAACTGTCAGTCAAAAGGAGATTGATTCCATTCAATTATTTGTTGAACCAAGAAGTTTAGAGATGGGAAAGAACTATAAGGCCATACAACTCAAAGTCCCTCTGCTTTGGCAAATTTATTTGTTAAGTTCCGTATCTGAGGGCAAAATAAAAGTTTATTATTATTTCATGTTGTCATAATAGAAAAGATAAAGAAGAACCATATTGTATTAGACCATTCTCACATTACACTAAACAAATACCTGAGACTGGGTAATTTATTTTAAAAAAGGTGGGGTTTAATTGGCTCATGGTTCTATAGGCTGGACAGGAAGCACAGTGGCATCTACTTCTGGGGGAAGCTTTAGGAAGCTTCCAATCTTGGTGGAAAGGGAAGAGGGAGTAGGCATGTCACATGGCCAGAGCAGGAGCAAGGGAGAGAAATGGGGGAGGTATGACATACTCCTAAATTACCATATCTTATGAGAGCTCAATCACTATCACAAGGAACTACAAAGGGGGATGATGCTAAACCATTCATGAGAAATCCACCCCCATGATCCAATCACCTCCCATTAGGCCCTACCTCCATCATTGGGGATTACATTTCAGTATGAGATTTGGGCAGGCACACACATTCAAATTACACCAAACATCCATTTATTTATTCGACAGTCTTTCATTCCACCCTCACTGATGGTGTGCCAAGCCAGGATCTATGTTCTGATGATACATAGATGTGATAAGTGCTCAACACTGGTGATTCATAATTGGTAAAACTCAATTCCTGTCGTTGAGGAGGTCACCATCTTTTACGGTAGTCAGCTGTGAGCTAATAATGTAAATGTCCTGTGATGGGGGAACTCACACAAAAGGTGTGCGCCAGTGACCGAAGTAGAAACCAGTAGCTAATATTATGCTTACATTTTACCTGCAGGCTGCAAAGCACAAATCGGTACTCTCTTGCCAAGATCATTAAGTAAATAGAAGAATAGCCCTGAGTTCCATGTCTGCTGATTCTTTACCTTTGATGACTACAGTTTCAAAATATGAGCTGCAAAAAGAAAGTATAAATGCCTTCTGTTTTGGGGAAGAGAGAGATTACACTACACTGTCTCACATACTGATTCCTATAGTTTTGCAGCTTGTATCTCAACTTTTCTGCCACTAAAATAGAGAATATTAATACTGACGTTCTTCACAAAGCATGAAGATGAACTAACGTGTTTTGAAGAGCCTAAACTGTCTTTAAAATTATCTGAAAAGATGTAATTTATCTTTTGGTTTTTTTGAGACAGTCTTGCTGTGTTGCCCAGGCAGGAGTGCAATGGTGCGATCTCTGCTCCCTGCAACCTCTGTCCCCTGGGTTCAAGAGTTTCTCCTGCCTTGGACTCCTGAGTATCTGGGACTACAGGCAAGTGCCACCATGCCTGGCTAATTTTTGTATTTTTAGTAGAGACGAGGTTTCACCATGTAGGCAAGGATAGTCTTGAACTCCTAACTTCAAGTGATCTGTCCATCTCAGCCTCCCAAAGTGTTGGGATTATAGGCATGAGCCACTGCGCCTGGTCTGAAAAGTTGCAATTTATCATCTTAATAACATGACAGATTCAGAATTGTAGGGCTGGAAGGCTTTTGGAGAACTTTCAGTCCAACTTTAGTCACCAAATTTTACCATGCATCAGAATCACCTGCATGATGTCAAGAACAGATTTCAAGGCCCACCCCCAGCGTTTCTGATTCAGTAAGTTAATAGTGGGGCATGGTAATTTGCATTTGTAACAAGTTTCCAGGTGATGCTGATGCTGCTGGTCTGAAAACCATACTTTGAGAACTACTGATCTTGTCCATCCCCTTTAGTGTAAAGATGAGATAACTGAGCAAGCACTGCCTTTCATGCCAGCCCACCCCAAATCAATATACAATCTAATTAAAGACTGTAGTTTTTCTACACAAAAGTGACTTTAAGACAAATCTCCTGACTGTTCTTTTAACCAAATCTCAAACAAAAATATCCTTTTAAAGAGAAGAAATTGGAGCCAATATAATTTTTCAACTTTAATAAAATAACTTGTGTAGCTTACTTAATTCACTCCTTCCCAATGGCAGATGTCTGAAAACTGATTGGAAACTTTGAGAAATTCATTTAATATCTCTGTGTTTTTATTCTTTCCATCTGTAAAACGGGGTCAGCTGTATTTTGCCTCATGTGCAAATCTGTGTGCAGTGAGGTTTAGCGGGTAAGTGACTGCAAAACATGTTGCAGATGGATGTGTTATGGGGGAATGCTTAATATCAAAGTGAGATGTCATTTTCTTTCACTCTGCATCTGTAGTTTGTAAAACAAATGCTTCTAAATTCACAGTATTTTTCTCACATGTACTATTTTTTCCAGGGTGATATTTCTCAAAGACTCATGCTGACTTAAGCTTCTGGAACCTTGTGGGTGGATCTGCTAAATTAAAGACTTGTATTTAAATTTTCTGCATAACACTTGTGGGCTGAATGCATCACAGTTACTGAAGAAAGTAGAGAGTTTTCTAGTCCTGAGAGGCATGAGTAGAACTCTGTTGGTCAGGGGGCTATGAATCCAGCAAACTTTTAAGGTATTACTTTTCCAGAATGAATAAATAGAAGCATCACTGGTACCCTGGAAGACAAGCTCAAACACAGTAAAATATAAAGCTGGCTCGCTAACTAATGGATGGATGGATAGATGGATGATTAGATAGACAGATAGGGATAGAGAAACAGATGAACAATATAGAGATGTACATATGACTACGTAGATTATCAAGAGCACACTATTTTTTGAAAGAAATTACAAGGAGAGGGAGCAAGATAGCTGACTAGATGCAGAAGGCATGTGCCTTCTCCATGGAGAGGAACCAGAATAGTGAGTAGATACATTTTGAACAGATTGTCTAGGAGAGAACACTAGGATTTACCACAGAACAGACAGGAAGACCAGAAGTAAGTAAGTAGAGATTGAGGCAGCATTACTAACCAGGGACTGACGGAGAGTCGGAAGAGAAAACAAGAGTAAGAGTGAAAGACCCAGGTCTCTGAAATGGGCTTTTATAAGCTTGGTTATGGCAGAAAACCTTGACCCACTAGGGCCTCAGGCCTTATATACAGAGCTGCTGAAAGGTTGTGCCAAAACGTTGCTTCCAGAAGAGAAGCCCACATGAGATCCCACAGGCATCCAAGCCTGGAAGAGCCTCATCTAGGCACCACTTTGAAAGTCTAGATATGGGGTATCCACAAATGGCTGCTGTCATTGTGCTGCTCCATGGAGGGAGAAGGAGACCAGGAGCTCCCATGCACCCCTGGGAGGGGCACTACCACCCTGCTATTGAATGTTGTTGAGTCTGAGACATGAGCACACTTCATTCCCCCTAGCTTCTTGTCCATGCTGCTTTCCTGGGAGGGACCCTTTGCCATTTTGAGAATTTAACACTGGGCTGTGCTCCATTGTCAGACTGAGTTTGGCCTGATACAGCTGCAGCTACCACCTAGCCAGTGAGGACCAGGGAAACCAGAATATCCTTGCACATTTAGGACAGTCTCCACCGTCCTATAATAGGCTGCTATGAAACTGAGACACAGGCAGACTACCCTCTCCACAGCTTCTTGCCTGTGGTACTTGCATGGGTGGTGCCACTCCCTGCTGCTCTCAGGTCTAAGACACCATTTGGGAATTTAATGCTGGGCTATGCCCCACACTCATGCTGAATTCAAGTTGACATGGCTATAGCCACGACCCAGCCATGGAGGAACAGGGAAACCAGGGTATACTATGTACAGCTAGGACAATATCACTGCCTTACAACAGGCTGCTGTGAGACTGAGATGTGAGCAGATCACACATCTGAGAGGGTCTGAGAGGAGTCTACCTTCTCTAGTCACAGCCCACAGCTGGCACAATTATGAGAGATTAACCCCGGGATGTGCCCCACACTTGAGCTGAGCTTGAGGCAACATGGTTGGAGCTGTCACCCAGCCAGGGGAGGAAAAGGGGAAACTGAGCTCTCCAAAGCACACTTAGGACAATAACTATTAACCTGCTACAAGTAGCTGTGGGACTGGACACTAGCCTGCCCAACCCATCACAGCTTCTAACAACACCAACACAGACTTCCTGGGGTTCAGTGGGTTGCTCCATTGCTCCTGCTGTCACTCACACCACACCAGCTGCTCAGGAACTTGAGAACCCATTAATATACCTAGCCCATGGATCTCACTAGTAGCTTCCAAGCAAGCCACTTGGAGGCCCAAGAATCAGCCCTTGGGACCCACTGACATTGGAACCAGGGTAAGCTGCTATGGGACTTAAAAATGGGCACATCTCCCCACTGCTATCACCAGAGCCCAAAGGCTGGCTGGGTTGGAATTGAAGTCCCCAGCTAAACTTCACTACAACATCAATTTATAACTGGGCCCTAAGTCACCAAGAAAAATCACAGATACCATTTACCCTATATAATGTTGAAGAAGTAATACAAATATCACACTACTATGGGTACCCAAAATCAAAGCTAAAATATCTTAATCATTCACATACATATATATTTTGCAATTTCAAAAGGTTGGAACGTGTGTCTGCTCCCCAGATAAACAGATATCAATGAAGGATACAGAAAATATTTAAAAACATGGAAATATGACACCACCTAAGGACCACAATTGTCCAACAACAGTCAGTCAAAAACAATTCCTAAAAATTCCAGATAAGCAATTCAAAATATCAATTTGTAAGGAAGTTCAATGAGATGCAACAGAAATCTGAAAACAAATACAAAGAAACAATAAAATCAACTCAGTATATGAATAAAAAATTATCCAAAGAGAGAGATATCTTTTAAAAAAGATTAGAGAAATTGTTCTATTATAAAGACACATGCACATGTATGTCCATTGAAGCACTGTTTACAATAGCAAAGACTTGGAACCAAACGAACTGCCCATCAATGATAGACTTGTTAAAGACAATGTGGCAGATAACCATGGAATACTTTGTAGCCATAAGAAAGGATGAATTCATGTCCTTTGCAGGGACATAGATGAAGCTGGAAACCATCATTCTCAGTAGACTGACATAAGAACAGAAAACCAAATACCACATGTTCTCACTCATAAGTGGGTGCTGAACAATGAGAACACATGGACACAGGGAGGGGAACATCACGCATAGGAGCCTGTTGCAGGGAGGGAAACTAGGGGTGTGACAGCATTGGGTGAGGGGATTGGGGAGGGATAACAGAAGAAATACCTAACAAAGATGATGGGGAGATGGATGCAGCAAACCACCATGGCATGCGTATACCTATGTAACAATCCTGTATGATCTACACATGTACCCCAGAACTTAAAGTATAATAAAAAAGAATTAAAAGAAAAGGAACAGAAATTCTGGAATTAAAAAATTCACATGAGGAAATACAAAATACATTTGAAAACTTCAGTAACATACTGGACTGAGCAAAATAATCTCAAACCTTGGAGACGCTTTTTTTGAAATAAACTAGTCAGACAAAAATAAGGAAAAAATAATAATAAAGAACGAACAAAGTCTTTGAGATGTCTGGGACTATATAAAGTGATTAAACTTATGACTTACCAGTATTCACAAGGAGGAAGAGAGATGAAAAGTCTAGAAAATCTATTTAAGGGAATAATCAATGAAACTTCCCAAGTCTATGAAGAGAGTTAGATATTCAGATACAGGAGGCCTATTGATCACTAGGCAAACACATTTCCAAAAGACTTCACTACAACATATGATATTCAGAATGTCTAAAGTAAAAGAAAGATTTTTAAAATTAGCAAGAGAAAGGCATCTAGTTCTCTATAAAGGAAAGCCCTTCAGACTAATGGTGGACTTTTCAGTAGAAATTTTACAGGCCAGAAAAAAACGAAATGGCATTTTCGAAGTGAAGGTAAAAAAAAAGGGGGGGGAAATAAAATATTTCTCGGATAAGAAAATGCTGAGAGAATTTGTAAACACTAGATTGGGACTATAGGAAATGCTCAAAGGGGTCTTACACATGGAAATGCACGGTTGATATTCACCATAATAAAAACACATAGAAATACAAATGCATTAGTCCTTTTTCACACTGCTATAAAGAAATGCCCAAGACTGGGTAATATATAAGGAAAGAGGCTTGATTGACTCACAGTTTTGCATGACTTGGAAGGCCTCAGGAAACTTATAGTGGTAGCTAAAGGGGAAGCAGTCACCTTCACAAGGTGGCAGGAGAGAGAAGAGTAAGCTAAAGGAGAAAAGCCCCTTACAAAGCCACCAGATCTCATAAGAACTATCACAACAAGAGCATGGGGGAAACCACTTCCATGATCCAATCACCTCTCACCTGATCTCTCCCTAGACACATGGTGATTATGGGAATTACAATTCAAGATGAGATTTGGGTAGGGACACAAAGTCTAACCATATCAATAAACCTCACAATTCTCATAGAACATAGACACAAAGAAGGAAGAAAATATAAATCAAATGGTAAAATGACAGAATTTCATCAAACCACAAAGATGAAAAGACATAGAAAAAGACAGCAAGAAAAAAGTTATAAAGCAACTTGAGAACAATTAACATTATGACCAAAAAAGCCTTGAATATCAATATTAACCATAAATGTAAATTGATTAAATACTCCACTTAAAATATACAGATTGGCAGAATGGATTTTAAAACACCTTCCAACAATGCGCTGCCTATAAGAAACTCACCTTACTTGTAAAGACACATGTACACAGAAAGTAAAGGAATGGAAAAAGATATCCCAAAAGAACAGAAACCAAAAGTAGGCAGGAATACTTACATCAAATCAAAAACAGATTTTTTCATTACAATTTTTTAAAAATACATTAAAACAGTCTTCAAAGGACAAAGAAGGTCATTATATAATCATAAAGAGCCCAATTCAGTGAGAGAGTGTAACAATCCTAAATATATATGTACCCAATACAGAAGCAACCAAATTACAAAATGCTAAAATATTACTAGATCTAAATAAAGACATAGACAGAAATACAGTAATCATGGGAGGACTTTAACATAAGACTTACAGCACTAGATAGATCATTAAGATGTAAAATTAACAATGAAAAATTAACAATAAAAATTAAACATTAGAACAAATTAACTTTAAAGATGTTTATGGCACATTCTACCTAAAAACTATAGGATATACATTCTTTTTATAAGCACATGGAATATTCTCCAAGATAAACCATGTTAGGCAACAAAACCAGTCTTAACACATTTTTTAAAATAATCAAAATCATATCAAGTATCTTCTCAGTCCACAGTGGGACAAAGCTAGAAATCAATAAAAACAGAAACATTAGAAACTATACAAATACATGGACATTAAACAAAATGCTCCTGAATAATTACTGGGTCGAGGAAGAATTAATTTCTTCATTCATTAATTTATCCATTCTAGTAATAAAAATTTTTAAATTTTTGAAATGGATGAAAATGAAAACACAACATATCAAAATCTGTGGGATGCAGCAAAAGCAGTGCTAAGAGGGAAATTCATAGCATTAAATGCCTACATCAAATAAGTAGAGATCACAAATTAACAAGTTTGTGTTGCACCTCAAAGAACTATAAAAGAAAAAAAAAAAAAAAAAAAAAAAAAAAAAAAAAAAAAAAAAAAAAAAAAAAAGCAAACCAAACCCAAAGTTAGGAAAAGAAAAGAAATAACAAAAATCAGAGCAGAACTAAATAAAATAAAGATAAAAAACTTACAAGGGATCACCAAAGTGAAAATCTTGTTCTTCAAAAACATAAACAAAATTGAAAAACCACTAGTTAGATTAATGAAGAAACAAATAGAGAAAAGTCAAATAAACACAGTCAGAAATGAAAAAGGAGACATTACAACTGATACCACAGAAATTCAAAATATCATTAGGGACCATTATAAACAACTATATGCTGACAAACTAGAAAATCTAGAGAAAATAGGTAAATTCCTGATAACATACAACCTCTTGATATTGAACCAGGAAGAAATAGAATTCCTGAACTATAATGAGTAGCAAGATTAAATCAGTAATAATAATAATAATAAAAAAACCTCTCCCAACAAACACAGCACTACAAAGCCCAGGGCTAGATGGATGAACAACCAAATTCTACCACCCATACAAAGAATAACTAACACCAATCCTCCTAAAACTGTTCCAGAACATCAAGGAGGAAAGAAGTCTTCCTAATTCATCCTTTTAGGCCAGTATAACTCTGATATCAAAACTAGACAAGGACATAGCAACAAAAAAGAAAACTACAGACAAAAACTCCTGATGATCATAGATGCAAAAATCCTTAAGAAAATATTAGCAAATCAAATCCTACAGCATATGAAAATGATAATACACCCTGATCAGTTGGGATTTACCTCAGGGATGTAAGGATGATTCAACATACACAAGTCAACAGACATAATTATTAAGGACAGAAACCATATAATCATCTCAATAAACACATGAAGAATTTGATAAAATTCAACAGTCCTTTATTATAAAAGCTTGCAACAAACAAGGCATAGAAGGAACATATCTCAACATAATAAAGATGATATATAAAAAATCCACAAACAACAACTTTCTTAATGGGGAAAAGTTAGAGGCATTACCTGTAAGAATTAGAACAAGACAAGAATGCCTACTTTCACCATTCTCATTCAACATAGTACTGAAAGTCCTCTCCAGAGGAATCAGGGAAGAGAAAAAATAAAAGGCATCCGAATTAAAAATGAAAAAAAGAAGTTAAATTATCTATATTTGCTAATGATATGATCTTGTATATAGAAAACCCTAAATACTCCACCAAAAAAAACCTCTTAGATTTAATGGATTCAGTAAAGTTTCAGAACACAAAATTCACATACAGATAGTACCATTCCTATATATGTTCAAGCTGAGAGCCAAATCAAGCATGCAATTTCATTTATAATAGCTACAAAAAATAAAATGCCTAGGCATATATTTAACCAAAGAGGTAAAAAACCTCTCTAAGAACTACAAAACACTGATGAAAAAAATTGTAGATAACCCAAACAAATGGAAAAAATTCCATACTCATAAATGGGAAGAATCAATGTTGTTAAAATGACCATACTTCCAAAAGCATTCTACAGATTCAGTGCAATCCTTATCAAATTAGCAATGTCATTTTCTCACAGAATTAGAAAGAACAAACGTAAAATTCACAGGGAACCAATCTTAAGCAAAAAGAACAAAACTGGAGGCACCACGTTACTGATTTCAAATTAATCTGCAAAGCTGTAGCAACCAAAACAACATGCTATTGACATAAAAATAGACACAAAGATCAATAGAAAAGGAGACAGAACCCAGAAGTAAAGATATATACCTAAAACCAACTGATCTTTAACAAAGTCAATAAAAATATACACTCAGGAAATTACACCCTATTCAATAAATGGTGCTAGGAAAACTGGATAGCTATATGCAGAATAATGAACTTGGATCTCTCATTATATACATTATATATACATTATATATAACTCAAGATGGATTAATGACCTAAATGTAGGACTGAAAATAATAAAGCTTGTGGATGAAAAGCTAGGAAAAACTCCTCTAGCTATTGGTCTAAGCAAAGATTTCATGACTAAGAACTTAAATGCAGCAAAGCCAGCAAAAACAAAAATAGGCAAATGAGATTTAATTAAATTAAAACCTTTCCGCGCAGCCAAAGAAACAATTGACAGAGTAAACATACAGCTCACATAATGGGAAAAAAAATATTTGCAAACTGTGCACTGACAAAAGGCTAATATCCAGAATCTGCAAGGGACTCAAACAACTCAACCAGAGAAAAACAAATACCATGTAAAAAGTCGGCAAACATAGCAATTTACAAATTCAACACTATTCTTATTAAACTACCAATGTAATTTTTCACAGAATTAGAAAAAAACTATTCTAAAATTCCTGAGGAACCAAAAAGAGTCTGAATAACCAAAGCAATCCTAAGCAAAAAGAACAAAGCTGGAGGCATCACACTACCTAACTTCAAACTATATTCCAAGGCTACAGTAATTAAAACGGCATGGACTGGTACAAAAACAACACATAGACCAGTGGAATAACATAGAGAACCCCAAAATAAAGCTACACACCTTCAGCCATCTGATCTTTGACAAAGTTGACAAAAAAATAGCAATGCAGAAGGGACTCCCTATTCAATCAATAGTGTTAGAATAGCTAGCAATATGCAAAAGTAAACTGGACTCCTACCTATCACTATATACAAAAAATAACTCAAAATAATATTAAAGACTTAAATGTAAAATATCAACCTATAAAAACCCTGGAAGAAAATCTAGAAAATGCCCTTCTTAATATCAATCTTGACAAATAATTTATGGCTAAGCTCTTAAAAGCAATTGCAACAAAACTAAAAATTGATTTGGGACTTAAATAAACCAAAGCGTTTCTGCACAGTAAGATAAATTATCAAAGAAGTAAACAGACAATCTGCAGAATGGGAGAAAACATTCACAAAGTATGCATCTGACAAAGTTTCAATATGCAGAATCCATAAAGAACTTAAACAATTCAACAAGCAAAAAACAAATAAACTCATTAAAAAGTGGACAAAGGTCATAAACAAACAATTCTAAAAAGACGTCAAGTGGCCAATAAGCATATGAAAAAATGCTCATCATCACTAATCATCAGAGAAATGCAAATCAAAACCACAATGAAATACATGTCACACCAGGCAAAATGGTTATTACTAAAAGGTCAAAAAAATAATAACAGATGTTGGTGAGGCTGTGGGGAAAAGAAGACACTCATACAATGTTGATGAGACTATACATTAGTCCAACCGTTGTTGAGAGCAGTTGGAGATTTCTCGAAGAACTCTGTGTTGAATTACCATTTGAGCCAGGAATCCCATTAATGGAAATATTCCCCAAAGAAAATAAGTCAGTCTACCAAAAGGACATATGCACCTGTATGTTCTTTGCAGCACTGTTAACAATAACAAAAACATGGAATCAATATATATATATTTAATCTATTCCACTGTTTATGGGACTCTATCTATCTATCTATCTATCTATCTATCTATCTATCTATCTATCTATCTGTGGGACTGGTGGTTCATGTCTGTAATCCCAGCACTTGTTGGAGACCAAGGCAGGAGGGTTATTTGAGCCCAGGAGTTTGAGACAAGTCTTGGCAACAGGCATGCCTGTGTCTACAAACAAAAATTTAAAATTAGTGGGGCCTTTTGGAGCAATCCTATAGTCCTAGATACTCAAGAGACTGAGGTGGGTGGATTGCTTGAGCCAGGAGGTCAAGGCTGCAATGAGCTGTGACCACAGCACCACACTCTAGCATGGGTGATAAAGTGAAACCCTGTCTCAAAAATAAATAAAATAAAATGGAGCACACATACACCATGGTATACTATGCAGCCATAAAAAAGAATGAAATTATATCCTTTGCAACAACATGGATGGAGCTGGAGGCCATTATCCTAAGCAAATTAATGCAGAAACAAAAAATCAAATACTGTGCATGTTCTGGGTTATGGGTACACTAAAAGCCCAGACTGTGCCACTACACAATATATCCATGTAAGAAATCTGTACTTGTACACCATAAATATGAAAAATTAAAACAGGCCAGGCATGGTGGTTCACACTGTAAACCAACACCTTGGGAGGCCGAAGCGGGTGGATCACCTGAGTTCAGGAGTTCAAGACTAGCTTGGCCAACATGACGAAATCCTGTCTCTACTAAAAGCACAAAAATAAGCCCAGCCTGGTGTCGTGTACTTGTAATCCCAGCTACTCAGGAGGCTGATGCAGGAGAATCGCTGGAATCTGGGAGGTGAAGGTTGCAATTAGCCAAGATTGTGCCATTGCACTCCAGCCTAGGTGGCAGAGCAAGACTCTGTCTCAAAAAAAAACAAAACAAAAAACAAAAAAACCAAACCAAAACAAAAAGAAACGAAAACAAAACTGGAAAGAAATTTTAAAGGTATACTGGATGTATGTTGTGGTGGTCTGGATTTCAGTCAGGCTCTGTTACCTTGTATGTAATATTGAACATAAATCTGAGCTTCAGTTTACTCGCCTATAAAATAGATTAATCACATCTATCCTGCCTACTGTTAAGCCTATTATAAGATTCAAATGTAATAATAAAAATGAAAGCTCTCTGTAAAGTACTAAAATATTAAAGGTTTTTTGTTATCAATATTCTCCATTTTTAACTAATTTGCATTTTCTACATAGAGAGTAAATTTGATACTTTTGTATTTTGAATATTATTTGACCACATGCTTAAAGTACTTGTAAAGTAATAACGGTGACTGAAACTAAAAAATGAACTGAACTTCAAT
Organism: Cebus imitator; assembly: GCF_001604975.1. Classification (NCBI taxonomy): domain Eukaryota; kingdom Metazoa; phylum Chordata; class Mammalia; order Primates; family Cebidae; genus Cebus; species Cebus imitator. The sequence continues at coordinate 2,532,768 of NW_016107535.1, forward strand.
GTGTATTCATATTGTGTGTATTTATCTGTGTGTGTATATATATATGTATATGTTTGTGTTTGTGTGTGTGTGTGTGTGTGTGTGTGTATGCATGCATAGTTGTAGTTCAAAAATAGTTTCTAGCCATAGAAATCTTTGTGGAATTCTTTTCTAAGGAAACAAAGAAAAGAAAGTCCCACTCAGGTGTGTAGACCTAATAGGTTCATTCAGAGAGATGTTGGACCTTCCTATAACACAGACCTGAGTTACTCATATTCAGACCTTTTATCTGTTTTCTGTAATTAAGGATTAAAGGCTTACAGCAGGGGTCCCCAACTGCTGAGCCACAGTCCCGTACCTGTCTACGGCCTATTAGGAACTGGGCAGCACAGCAGGCAGGAAGTGGTAGATGACTAAGCATTACCGCTTGAGCTCTGCCTCCTGTCAGATTAGAGGCAGCATTAGACTCTCATAAAAGCACAAACCCTATTGTGAACTGTGCATGGGGGAGACATAGGCTGCACTCTTCTTATGAGAATCTAATGCCTGATGATCTGAGGTGGAACAGTTTCATCCCAAAACCATTCCCCTTGCTCACTCCCATCTGTGGAAAAATTGTCTTCCATGAAACGGATCTCTGGTGCCAAAAAGGTTGGGGACCACTGGCTTATAGAACTAACATTATAAGTCATAGAGCATCTTCTGTGATGGGACTTATAATATGTGTAATTGACAATTCCATTTAGAATTGAGAGATTCTTCTCATTCAGACCAGTGAGATGAAGTACAAAAAAACAATGACTTCATCACATGGATAAAAATTGAAGTGTCTAGTTGGTAAAAATAAAGCTGTAGGAAAAGAAAAACTGCTTTCTGCTAAGAGGATAGTGGTAATGTAGATTTTTATTTTTCTCTTGATTTTTGTTTTGTTTTGTTTTCCTCAGCAAGGTTTGGGTAACAAGAAAGAAAAGGACAAGTATTTACCTATGATGCTAGTGTTCAAAACTGTCAAATATTCCATTTTGGAGTCCAAAGCTTTTCTGAGGGAAGTCAGACATTAATGTAAGAATCTTTGAACACACTGATTGAACAACAGACAAATACATTAAGTAACTCTTCTCTACCCAATATTCTGATATTCATCAATATGACACTATAACTCACAGGGGCCTGAGACTGGTAATACATTTTTAAAAATCAAAGTGTTTATATAGGCAGCAACCCATAATATTTTTTGACTAAAGCTCTGCACAGGTTAGAAGTATTCCTAGTCATAACTATCTCCACCAAAAAAATAATGACAACTGTGCACCAACCCCCTAACTTATTATTCTTTGCTATGGTTCATGAAATCACAAAGTCTTAGAATCATTGCATTAAAGTACTGTCACACTCCACACTCGGCCCATTCCAAATGCTTAGACTCCCATACAGATGCCATCATTGGTCTCAGAGGTTTGTTAATTGAAACTTAGCCTAACCGAAGAAAAGAAAGTGGAGCTCCCTGGCTAAACTCTCCAGCCCACTTCCTTATGCATCTGCCTTAGGTATCTTACCTTACGATTCCTGAGTCAAGAAATTGATCTGTCTTAAGTAATGTTTTACAATAGCAGTACTAATTGTTTAAAGCTGTAGAATCCTTTTTACAAAATAAATCTTCAGAAAAGTTCCAGTATATCAAAAGTTAGAAATGGGGGTTATGTGTTCTAAAGTGGCGGGTCAGGTTCTTCAGAGTAGATCTATTCCAGCATCTGAGTCTAGGGAGGCACACATGCGAAGAAGTTGGCATAGCTGAAGATACTGTAAGCAAATAAAATGACTCTGGGAACTTCTGAAGATGTTCTAGTTCAATCTTTTCTTGAATTAGCGAATCCATGAATAGAGAAAACAGTAATTTTGTTATAGGGACATTGAGAAGTTTTCATGAAGCCAGGTCTGCATCTTTACCTGGGAGTTTTCATGAGACTTAGTGAATCAATATGATTCAAAGCATTTCGATCACCCCTGTATTTCTTCCCCCATTCCTTAAAAAGTGTTTCTGGTCCTTTGTAACTCTTTTAAGGATCTGTTTCCCAAATTCTGCATAGTAAGAACTTTCCTTTGCTCCAAGAGTTGTTTGGTGTGCCTGGTAACAGTAGCTGAGCTGTGTCTTAGATCCTGAACTAACTGCCTTTGCCAGTCTAATTCCTTGTTCCTAGCTCTGCCCATTCCTCCTTTCTCCTCTCTATACATCCTCCACTTTTTGTGTTCTCATCTTTGAATAGAGAAATACATGTTTATCTATGTATATTTTTATATGGGAAAAAAATTGTAGGACCTGCGAAATCTCACCAATCTCTGTTTTGGTGAGTATTTGTATTACAGGTAATTCAACAACTTAGTCAATAGCAAAATGACATTTTGTATCATGGCCCTTTCTTTGGACAGACCTCTTTGCTAAAAGTGAAATCACCCAGTCTTAGAAATACCACATTGACAATCTTTTCATCCATTTCTGCCTTCCTTGAGGTCTATGTTGTTAACAGAAATAGACACACAAAAAACTCATTCAATAATGTTTAACCAATTAACATTTTAAAGTTGAATATGGTATTTTCTTGTGGCTTCCTGTATTTTGCTCCTTCAGAACAATATCTATTTCTAATGATAGCATACCACCTTATACACAGTAAATTAATAGATTCTTAGGTCTATCTTATTGGAAAATATAACTATTTATATATCTTTATCTTATTGGAAAATATTTATAACTATATATCTGTCTATATTTATAACTATTTATATATCTGTCTATAATATTTATAACTATTTATATATCTGTCCAACCGACAATTGGTTGGATGTAATCATTTGGTTTCTGATATCTTTCCAAGGCTGTAGGTAACTACCATCATTTCCTATTTATTGAATGAAAGAAGCTCCTACTTGAAGACTGAAAGTTACTTTCTTGTGATCTTTTGAGTAATTATTAGAGCTATTCACTGAATATTCTAGGCATATAGCATAATTGCATGTTCTTGTCCTCTTGATATAAGACATATCTTTGTGACTAACTTTGGCCAATATAATGTGATCCTATTGATACATAATATGTCATTTCCAGGTAAAAGCCTTTAGAAACGGGCAACTGAGTCATCATTTTCCTTTCTGCTTGCCATAGTAATTGCTAATGCTCCAGGGGTTGGAGGTTCTGTCAGCTTACATACCTGAGTCAGAATAATGTAGAAAAGAACCTCTTGTCAATCCACAATAGACTTGCATTGAGTGGGAAATAACCCTCTTCTGTTTCAAGTCACTGAAATTGAATTTATTTGTACAGCAGCATAATCTAACTTATCCTAGCATTGCAATCACCAGAGTTAGTCACACTATGATATCAGTAGAGCTATTCACTTGTTCCCAAATTTATTAAACACAAAACAGAAACTGTGCCCTGGTGTCCTTACAAAGAAGGTAGAACATAACAAAAGCTATGAAACAAGGCAGTACATATTAAGGGCCATATGACAGGAAGGGACAAGATGCTAAGAAGTTTTGAATGGGTAATGATTACTTCCTGTTGGGATGTCATAGAAGCCTCTAAGAGGATGTGACCACAGAACAAGTCTTAAGGATGGGTAAGATTTGTTTGTGCAGAGATGGTTGTGATGAAGTCCCTAAAATACAATGCCGGGTAAATAGTTCCAGACCAAGAAAATATAGGGCATACTCTAGAAGGGTGAACGAGAATGCCCAGTCTGGTGGCTGTAAGGTACATTTTGACATGTTGGAGCTGGATTATCAGGTAAATAGGAGTCAACCTCACCTTTGGGTAAGGATGGCTGCTTCTTGAAACAAATCATGTGCCTCTTGGTTTCTGAATAATGGAAACATCCATGTCTGTGAGTCTGTCTTCCTTTTGTGGGAGGGTAAGACATTTTACCCAGTGGAACACAGAACCAAGGCAATGCATTTCAAACCAAGTGGCTGCATACACATTTATTTTAATAACTGCACCTGCCAAGCTCAGTTAGTTTTCTTTTCATTAGTTTGGTATCTCTAATATATAATTATTTTAAATCTCTCGGTATAAATTCCCTAACATTTCCCTTTCTAAAGAAAGAACTAAGCACCTTTATTTGCCCTCCTATTCTTCCTTTTCTCCTTCCTTCCTTTTCTTCCCTTTCTTTCTTAAGCTTTTCCTATACAATTTTTTCTATTTTTGCTTCACTGAGTAGTTTCTACTTTGTGTCATGCCTATCCTAGAGAATTCTATTTATGTCTTATTAATATTTTACTTCCCATCTATTTATTACTCCTGCTCAACCTGGCAATTTATAACATGTGCTACATATTTTGCAGAATAAAAAATTTTTCCTCTTTTCTTTAGTTTTTCTTTTATGTTCAGACAAGAACTCTCATTGTGTCTGTCCAAGCGCAGATTTGACCACATTTAACCACAATGGGCACCCATCCATTAGAATTTCCTTCCTTCCCTGTGCTAATTTGGAGCCCCAGCCATCCTATTTTATCTGTGTAAACTAAGAGTCACATAACAAGGCCTCCAGGATATTTGTGGTTAAACCACTCGACCACCTTAGGATTGTGCTAACTCTGTGTTTTGGTTTGAGGGAGTCTGTGTGGGTTGGAGATTGATTTGACTTAGACTTTTTTTTTTTTTTTAAGTGCTCTAATGGGATAGCATGCCTCAGGTTCACTTTGGTGAAATAAAGCCAGCAGCTTTGAGAATTGGTTTTGTTGATTTCTATCAATGTCTGATATAAACTGGTACCCAAGCAAGGGGAGCATGGAGGCAGTCTACTTGAAGAGGAGGCAACTTCCTCCCTGCCACTCGGGTTAAAAATAGTCTGAAAAGTCCTAGAAGTAATCCATGGTGAAAAGGGGTGGGAAACCAGCTTTCTTTTAGATTTCATGTTTGTTCTTTAGGGTGTGAAGATTTCTCTTTAGAAGCGACTCTGTTGGAAAGAGTATGGTGGCCACATAAAAGGTTTTTCTGGAAATCAGCTACAGTCAATAGGTACTGATTTATCAATAAAGCTTTTAATCTCTTGGGCTTAAACTTGTTGACTCAGTCTCATTATAGAATACAAATCTCTGTGTCTTACTGTCTTTGACACTGTCTTCTTTTCATAAATAAAAGGTCAAAAATATGTTCATACTATTCTTTAACAGGAGGCTTCTGTCCTACAATTGATAGTACGTTCTGCGACTATGAATAGATGCACATTTAACGATGTATAAGTTTTTATTTTGCAAGATAAAGGACTGTATTTAGTCACGAAATAAGCCTAATGGAATAGAGTAAGCTTATAGAAAATTCAAGAAATTTTAAAACTGAAAAAGGCTGTGAAAGTCATGATGTCCAACTCCCTTTACAAACAATGAAAATGGCATGCAAATGAAACAATGAAGACAACACATCTATTTGATGACACAGTCAAGAGTTATAGATCCAGCTCCACTCAATTTTCAAAAGTATCAAGGTTAGGAGAATCAAAGAAAGACTGAAGAACTGTTATAGATAGAAAAAAATAAAAGAAAAATGGCAACTAAAGACAACATGTTGTCATACATCAAATCCTTTTGAAATAAAAAGTATTATTGGAATGATTAAGTGAAAGGTAAATGGGGTCTGAGGATTAAATTTTAGTAATGGATCAACATGTGTTTTCTGATTTTGATGACTATATTATTGTTACATAAGAGACTATCATTGTCAGAATTGCATGCAGAAGTTCTCAGGGCCTAAGTGTGGCCTTATGTGATCAACATCCTCTCTAATAGTTCAGGGAAAAGTTCCTTGTACCATTTTTGCAACTTTTAAGTTTGAAATTATTTTTTTGAAACAACAGAAAGAAATGATTTTCAAAAGATAAGCTCCTCGGATAAGTTTCTTTGAACATTAAAGATGTGATCGAAGACACCTTGGGGTTACCCACCATATCCCAGACTTTTTGTATTTCCCTAATTACACTTTCCATCAGCAGCAGTTGGAGAATCAACATGTCCCTCCCTGAGATGTCAATCATGGACTGGGAAATCTTCCCTTTTATTCTCTTTGGCTTCCCTCATCCACAATAGAATGATAGCCCATTAAAATGTATATTTGCACAGTATTTTGAGGTAAAAATTTATTTTATTACAGTTTGACAATGCATTTGGATGTTATGACTCTTTCAATCTAGTGTAGTTTCTCCTTCTCATCTTTAGTTTTCTACCTCATTTATTTGGCTTAATTTGGGTTTAATTTACTGCAGAATAGTCCTTATTCTGTCTGTGTTTGTCTGATTCCACATGATATACCTTAACATATTTATCTATCTACCATGTTGCCTGTAAAGGCATGAGTGATATGATACCTGTCTGTTATGGTACAAATCTTACTCACTAAATTCAGTTTGGTTTAGTAATTCAGTGACCATGCATTTTTAAGTTCTATCTTGGTTCTAGCTCGGGACAGCTGCCTTCAACAACATACTTGAAGGAAGGGTAGGAATACTTCTTCAGAATTTCTTAGCTCTCTTAAGTCACTTAAAATTAATGCCTTATAGTGGAAAGATAGTGATAATAGCCTAGATTTTAATCTCATGAATCTCCCACATTGAAACAAAGCAACTAGAGAGCAAGAGCAAAATACACAGTCAAAACATGAAAACTCATGAACAACATATACAACTAAATTAGGTGACAAAAAACCCACTAAAGCCAAAATACACTGTTGTTCATCATGATATCAACATCTGAGTGACTGAACACAGAGGGAATCTATTTGACAGACATGAAAAGATAAAAACCTTAAAATAGGTAATGGGTATTAACTGTAAATCAAAGCAGGGCAATTTTAGAAAAGCACTGCAACTAGGAGGATTTGCCCAGTTGACTATCAGGTGAGTGCAAGGAGACCATGGTAAGGAAGGGGCTATAAAACCAGTATAAATTCATGAAATCAGCTATCCAGGATTCTTTTCCAAGGCCCTTCTACAGAGGAGAAATGACAACCAAAATTGAGCAAGGTAGGAACTATACACACAAAGGAAAGAGAAGAGGCAAATGCATATGAAGAGGGAACCAGAACTAGGAAGTCTCAGAAAGCAAGCCAATCATATTTTCTAAGCACTATGAGAAAGCAATAGAAATCTGACCAACATCAAATTTTTGCAATGCTTTATGTCAGAAGAAAATCGGGTATCATATTTATAAGAAATATAAGCCAAGCATTTTGTATCCAGAAAGACTGACTTGCATGTATAAAAGGCAAACACAAAGGATTAAATTTGTAAGAACTCAGGGAATATTTTTCCCATGAGCTCATTCTGAAGAATTATTAGAAAACAAGCTTCAGAAAGTCAAAATGATTAAAGAGGTACTACTATAAGGTCTAGCTATGAAAGAGTTACTAGAAAAATTAAGACTAAATGAGAGTTAAAAGGAAAAGCCTGGTAAATAATTGTTGTGTGTTCAAGAATTACACATAGCACAACCATCAAACGTGGAAAGAAATGGCAAGAACTCAAGAAAAATCTATTTACCTGTCTTCAGAAATATATCAGTTGTGGTAGTTTTAGTATTGTTATTCTGAGACTGTTTTATGTGTAATAGGGATAAATAATATAAATAGTTGTTGGATATATTATTTCCTATCAAAACCTATGTCATGGAGACCTGAGATTCTCTTTTTCAAAGAAAGGAAATACAAACAAACATAACACAGAAGAGGATAAGAAAAAACCTCTGTAGTCTGAAATTGAATTAGAAGCATTAGTCAAGTCTTATGAGATAATTTGCTTTAAATACATGTATATTCCCTAGTTCTTTCCATCGAAAAGCCTTAGAAACAATGCCCAATAAAGTAGCATTGAACATTGGTAGTGCCCAGATTGTGATGCTGAAATAGCATCTCCCATGAAAAGACCACAGATTTTTTGAGAAATGAGTAATTCCAGGACTGCAGCAAGAAATGTACAAGATGATCCTGGAACAATTTTTCATAATAAAAAAGCCATGTCATTCCAGAATCAAGGTTAGAATTTTGTTCTAATGGAGTTCTACTAACTCCAGTTATCTGAGCATCTTCCATTCACCATACGTAGTCACTTCATTGAGACCAAAAACTTCTTTCATAGGGCTTGCTCAGATTAGTCTATGTTTAGTGTCTCTTTCAGACTCTAACTTCTCTGGTTTATAGTTATGGCTGATTTTATGACAAGGGCACCTGTTCCTTGGGATCTAAACCCTAATCCATTACTAGATCCCTTATATTGGCAGCAGTAACTTCCATCCCCTATCTACTTGGGATGGATTCAAACAGGTGTCTTAGAGGCAAAAATCCCCTTATCGCATTACAAAATGCTTTGCCATGTGGTAATGTCCATTAATGAAATCCTTCTTCAACTGGTGCATGATAGACGTCAAGAGAAGGTTTCTTTCAATAGGAGATTGGAAAAATTAGTCTTGTTTCTTTTGGCTATGTGTGTTAATCAATTAGTTAATTTTCCAAATTTGAGTTAGCACTTACCACAAGCCAGACCCTGTGCTGGGTTCTGAAAAGAGAGCAAAATCCAAGACTTATTTGAACCCAACTCTGAGAAGCTGACAATCTCTTCATCGCTGACCATCACAGGGAAACTCATAAGGCTTTACCCAGGCTTACAATATACAATGCAGGACATGGTCTATCATGAATCTCAGGAGAAAGTAATTCCAAAGGTGGAACTGCAAACCAGCAATTATTTCCATGAGAAAGGTAAAAGGATGTTATTTTCTGCAGGATTATGACCCCTACTCCAACACACATGCATACAAACAAATCAAAAATAAAATGCATGGAGTAAACAATATGGAAGGGAACAAGTGGCTCTTTTTATGCATTAAAAAAACAATTCTTCCATTGTGTTTAAAGACACATTAGACAAAATTACCATATTTAGCACAATGCATATATGTAAACTTCTTGTAAATTGAGTCATATTTGAACAGGCTTTTGAACAACCTCATGATCATTCCACATTGATGCCTTTGTTCCACCTGAATCCCTAGTCTGCAGTCACCTCTTTCGCTACTTGTCCCAGTTACAGAGTCCTTACAGAGTAAGCTCTAACAGTTTTTCACTCTCCCTTGGATCTGATATTTCACATATTTTTATTTTGTCTCTTCAATTGAATGTGAGGACCTAAAGTATATATGTATACATGGATCCAGATAGAAAATAACCATAAGTTGTCTCTTGAGTAATGTTCAATGCATTAGGAAGACTTTTTAAAAAGTAATCTTACTTTAGGTCTTTCTCCAAAACAAAGTACAAATATCTCTTCTATTAGTTAAACATTTAAGTTTATGTCATATTTGCTTAAAAGAAAGAGCATCAATTCCTTCTTGAAAATTACAAGCAAAAATCTTACTATCCACTTAGCCTGCCTCTACATTTTATTAAAATGTAAAAGTTGTAGAAATATTGTTCATGAGAAAGACTCCTTTCTGCTTCCCTTTGTTTTCTTTCATGATAAAGCAAGTGTCTTATTTGTTTCTTTCTCTTGGCTGACAACTATGATTTTTATTTTTACATTTAATCTGAGGTCTGTATCTTTTCTTTATTTCCCTGGCTCCTTATCTTTTCACAAAATTTATCTATATTCTTTAGGAATTGATGGCCAAGCACTTCATTTTTTGTTGTCACAAAAGATTACTGATTATTTCAATATTAACCAGTTGGCCTTCATTTCAGTGCCCAGTATAGTACTTTTCATAACAGCATTTTCAAAAGGGAAAACTTCTTTGTTGAATAAAATATATGACTATATCAATGAGTGTTTGTAATACCTTAAATCCAGGTAAGGCAAGGTTATCTTGTTCCATATATGTGCTGTTTTAAATCATAGCAGCTTGTAGAAAATAAAAGAGAACTGAAATATAGTGAATGTCTTGTGTTTGTCTAACCAACACCTCCCCACCACTTCTAAAAATGCCTATGTGTGTGGTTTCTTGTAAGATACAATTATATTTTCTTTTTCTCCTTAGTATAAAACTTTGATGTAATTAAAAGGCATTATAAGTTCCTCAGATCTGTCTCTCCACCCTCTTTTTTTTCTCTTCTTCCCCCTTCCTTCACTTGTTTCTTCCCTTTTTTTAACTAAAACTTTAAAGATTTCTCTTAAAAACCTTTTCCACATCCTTCTTTTTTAAAATATGATTTCAACTTTTATTTTAGATTCTTGGAATACATGTGAAAGTTTGTTACATGAGTATATTATATGATGCCGAGGTTTGTGGTCCGATTGATCCCGTCACCCAGGTAGTGACCATAGTGCCCAGTAGTTAGTTTTTCAGCCCTGGCTCTCATCCCTCCCTGACCCGTCTAGTAGATCTCTGTTTCTATTGTTGCCAACTTTATGTCCATGAATACCCAATGTTTAGCTCCAAGTCATAAGTGAGAACATGCAGTATTTTGTTTACTGTTCCTGTATTAATTTGTTTACTGTTCCTCCCCTCCAGCAACATCCATTTTGCTGCAAAGTAAATGATTTCATTATTTTTATGGCTGTGTAGGATTTCACGGTGTATATGTACTGCATTATCGTTATGCAATCCACTGTTGATGGGCACGTAGGTTGATTCCACGTTTTTGATGTTGTGAAGAGTGCTTTGATGAATATATAAGTGCATGTGTCTTTTTGGTAGAATGATTTATTTTCCATTAGGTATATACCCAGTAATGAGATTAGTGGGTCAAGTGGTAGTTCTGTTTTAAGTTCTTTGAGAAATCTCCAAACTTCTTCCCACAGTTGCTGAACTAATTTACATTCCCACCAACAGTATAAGTGTTTGCCCTTCTCCACTGTCTCACCAGCACGGTTTTTTTTTTTTTTTTTT
>NW_016107535.1:2543622-2561673 GCF_001604975.1 Cebus imitator
TATAATAACCATTCTGACTGGCATGAGATAGTATCTCATTGTGGTTTTGATTTGCATTTCTCTGATGGTAAGTGAAGTTCAGCACTTTTTTATTTGGTTGGCTGCTTGTATGACTTCTTTGGAGAAATGTCTGTCCATATCTTTTACTCACTTTTTAATGTGTTTATTTGTTTTGGGCTTGTTCAATTGTTTGAGTTCCTTATAGATTCTAGATATTAGAAATTTGTCAGATGCAGAGTGTGAAAATATTTTCTCCCATTGTGTAGGTTGTCTGTTTATTCTGTTGACAGTTTCTTATTTTATTTTATTTTTTAATTGAGAGAGTCTCATTCTGTTGCCCAGGCTGAAGTGCAGTAGCATGATCTTGGTTTGCTGCAATCTCCATCTCCCGGGTTCAAGCGATTCTCATGCCTCAGCCTCCCAAATAGCTGGGATTCCAGTCATGTGCCACCACACCCAGCTAATTTTTGTATATTTTGTGGAGACAGGGTTTTTCCACATTGCCCAGGATGGTCTCAAACTCCTAAGCTCAAGCAACCCTCTCACCTTGGCCTCCCAAAGTCCTGGGATTGGAAGTTATGAGCAACCATGCCCAGTTTTGACAGTTTCTTTAGCTCCTTAGTTTAGGTCCTACTCATCAATATTTTTTTGTTGTTGTTGTAATTGCTTTTGGGACTTAGCCATAAATTATTTTCCAAGGCCAAGGTCCAGAATGGCGTTTCCTAGGTTTTCTTCTAGGATTCTTATAGCTTGAGGTCTTACATTCAAATTTTCAATTTTAAGTTAATTTTTGAGTATGGCGATAGGTAGGGGTCCAGTTTCATTCTACTGCATATTGCTAGCCAGCTATCCTAGCACCATTTTTAATTGAATAGGGGGTCCTTTCCCCATGCTTCTTTTTGTTGACCTTGTCAAAGATCACATGGCTATAGGTGTGTGGCTTTATTTCTAGATTCTCGGTTCAATTCCATTGCTCTATATGTCTGTTTTTTGTACCAGTACCATACTGTTTTGGCTACTGTAGCCCTGTAGTATAGTTTGAAGTCAGGTGATGTGACACATCTGGCCTTGTTCTTTTTGCTAAGGATTGCTTTGGCTATTCAGCCTCTTTTTTGGTTCCATATGAATTTAAGAATTTTTTTTCTAGTTCTATGAAAAATGACATTGATAGTTTGATAAGAATAGTCTTGAATCTGTAGATTGCTTTGGGCAATATAACCATTTTAACAATATTGATTCTTCTGATCCATGAGCATGGAATGTTTTTCCATTTGTTTGTGTCATCTGTGATTTATTTCAGCAGTATTTTGTAGTTTTCCCTACAGTGATGTTTCATCTCCTAGGTTAGATGTATTCCTAGGTATTTTACTGTTTTCATGCCTATTGTAAATGGGGTTGTGTTTTTTATTCGGCTTAAACTTTATTGGTGTGTAGAAATGCTGCTGATTTTTGTGCATTGATTTTGTATCTTGAAACTATTAAAGTTATTTATTAGTTACAAGAGCCTTCTAGAAGAGTCCTTAGAGTTTCATAGATATAGAGTCAGATCATTATAGAAGAGAGACTTTGACTTCTTCACCTATTTGGAAGCCTTGTATTTCTTTCTCTTGCCTGATTATTCTGGGTAGGACTTTCAGTACAATGTTGAATAGAGGTGCTGAGGATGGACATCCCTGTCTTGTTCCAGCTCTCAAGGAGCATACTTTCAACTTTTGCCTGTACAGGATGCTTACATCCTTCTTTATCTCTCTTCCCCAAGGAAATTATTGTCTGAATTTGGAATGCATCATTTTTATACATATTTTTCTATTTTTACTATATATATCTGTGCATAAAATGAGAAAAGTATTATTTCATGTATTTAAAGTTTATACAGTTGATGTCTATTTTCTGTTCCCTTTTTCAATGCATTCTTTCACCCAACATTATAATTAGTTGTGTTTTTATAGTGAATGCTTCAACAGCAACACCACATCCCTTTCTCAATACTCAAGCTAAAGTAATAATAGAATCTTCCTTTTCGTCCCTAGGATGGTTAGTCCATAATTGGGGTGACCAATACTGATCAGGTATTTTAATTTGAGACCAGAAAAATGTTCTCAGTTCCCCTATAGTAGTAAAGCAGGGAGGTGGGAGTCTCAGATTTGTCAGAAGCCATGTTTCTAACAGGGTAGAAAGGAGATGTGACCAGAGTAAATAAGGAAGCTATCAAAAAGAAGCAGAGAGGAGAGATGAGGAGAGATCTCGATGTGTTCCTTGCTTCTAATATTCTGTGAGTCTGCCTGCCCCTCCCACAGCTTGAGTGTTTGAGAATTTCAGGCTTCTTTTTATTCTGCTTGGTTTGTGTCAGATTTCTGTCACTAACAACCAAGTTTCTTGACTGATGAACTACATTGTTTTCTTTTATTGAGAGAGAGAAAGAGAGAAACAGCATTTGTTGAAAGCCCACTATGTGTTAACCTCTGCCCAAAGCATTAAATGCATTGTCTCATTTAATTCTTATAGCACTAGGAGATAAAATATTATTTATAAATAACAAATTTATAGCTCAGAAGCTGAGACACAGAGAATATAAATAACGTACGTAAGCCAAATAGCTAAGTGACAAAGTAAGACTTCAAATCCAAGTTTTTCTTACTTTGAAATCTATGCTGCTTTGCTGTTCCCCATTATATTATCCTATGCAATAAGTAAGCTAATATCAAATGACAATTCCCAAGCAAAGCAATAGGAAACTCACCATTTGATCAGGAAGTTAAGTCTTTCATCTCTCTCCCTTACACGACTATGTGACACTGAACAAGCCAAAACCCTTTTTTTGGTTATCTCTACTCATCTATACAATTTTATCTTATGCAAAGTATGTGTTATATAGCACCCATTATGTTACCATAAACTTCTAATTTCCCAAGGATGGTATGGCTTTCCTGAGAGCTTCCCACAATCCCAAGCTCTGCCTCCAGGGCCAAGTAGTTTCAAAACAATAGAAAAGGTTTAATGTTTTTATTTGTCTGTAGTGAAGAACAAAGACAAGCTAAACAATATTTGGAAATTAAGGCTCCAAAATCAAAATCGATAGAGGATACAATTCCTAAAAATTAAAAATACATAGAAAATAATGTGGTTTGGGTCTGTGTCCATGCTCAAATCTCCTGTCCAATTGTAATTTCTAATGTTGGAGGTGGAGCAGGGTGGGAAGTGATTGGATCATTGTTGTGGTTTCTCATGGTTTAGCACCATCCTCTTGGTACTGTCCTCATGATAGTGAGTTTTCATGAACTCTGGTTATTTAAAAGTGTGTAGCATGTTCCCCTATCACCTTGCTCCCGCACCTGCCATGTGAGATGTCTCACTCCCCCTTTGCCTTCTGCCATGATTGGAAGTGTCCTGAGGCCTGCCCAGAGGCAGATGCCACTATACTTCCTGTATATTCTGAAGAGCCATGATCCAATTAACTTGTTTCCTTTATAAATTATCAGTCCCAGATATTTCTTCATAGCAATGCAGGAATGGACTAACACAAAATTTTAGCCATAATTTAGCACATTTTCATAACTCATTGCTTTCTATTTTTTTCAAAAGTTCTTTTGGTCTCAAAAATAATATCAATAACTCTTTATTTTAGCATATACTGGAAGTAATATGGTGATGTTCCATGATGAAATTATGTAGAATTATTTTGTTTGCATGTTACAGGTTAAAATACAGTTTTTAAAACATTATAACGTTCTGTCTTGGATTCTGAGGCAAAATTTAAGCTACAGTCAAGGATCTTTCCATGTTGAACAACATAAGAAATAAGTCTCAAAGTACATTTAACTGTTAAAAAGAAGAAAAAAAGTTACCCAAATGAGAAAAAATGTTTTTCAAAGAATTGCTGTTTATCTGAGTACTTTGTAGTTGTAGTCAGGTTTTTCACAGATCCCACATTTACCCAGAATCTAAAAAGAGTATCATTATTTCTTCCTTTTTTCTACTATAAATACTGTGTTTTGAGATTTTGGATTGGTTGATCTTTCATAGTTTGCATTATAATCCACTTCGATATTTTGTTCCTGTCAAGTTTTCTTCCACTGACTTAACTGTGTTGATACATATAACCCTATATGAAGAATAAAAGTAGGAAGGTGTTTGTATTAAGTCAAACAACTGGCTAGTTACTTCTCTTGAAAACTGATGCATTGGTTGAACTTTAAAATTTAACTTTCCACTTTTCAGATTTGTGACAAAAATCAAGATTATGTTATAGGCCTATCACTTGCATTAAAAAAAATGCTTTATGTCACTATTAATACTGTCCTCTCCCTTATTTGTAAAAATCCAAAGAATCTCACAACCTAGGACACATTATTCTTATGTTCTAGAGCCACACAGAAAAATAAACTGTAGTATTTTTAATTTACAAGACATTTTCTTCCATATCTATATGAATTCTACTTTTTGCTAGAGAGTTTTATGCTATTCTAAATTCATATTCCTGCTTAGAAAAGCTCATCAACGCTTTGGATAAAACATTTCTGCTCTATGCTCTCCTGTTAGTGCCTTTTTATTTGTTCTTATTTTCCATTTTCAATGTTGTCAAGAGAGCAAATCTGTAAGAGGTGATATGAGAGTGATCGCAGCTGATTAAAGTTCGAGGGGCAAAAGAAACTAAAACCTAAATTTTCCATCATCTTTTTTTCTGTTGTCTTAAAAATGACACTTCTAAGATTGCTCTCTAGATACAAGTTTCTTGCAAAATAGATGGTGATTTGTTCACTTGAAATTTGTTTTTGTGGGGTCCCTTTTGGGTCCTGGCGATGGGTTTTGAAAGATAAGGGAAAACACGTTTTGAGCATGTCTGGGTACCCTGGTGCCAGAACACTTGGGAACCAGAACTCTTTCAGAGGAATCTAAAGTCTGATTTTAGTTTTCAGAGACACGGTTTGTTGTAAAACATCAGAAGACCTGATTTCTAGGACTCAAGCAGCAAGCCAGAATTCTAGGTCAGCTTCTGTGTTGTCTTTGAAGTCAAGAAAAAGCTGGGCTCGACCTTCACGAGTCCCCGATTTGATAATAATTAAGCATAGGGAACTCATGTGAATACTACTATGTAGAAATAAAACCTAGATCTTCAACGCACATCTGTATCTTGGCTGAAAATGATCACGGTAACTGTTGATCGCCCTTATTTTATGTGATGTTTGGAAATTTCCAGTAATTATCATTTTTGCAATGATTATGGATACCACGTAGTCCTTTGGTGTTACCTGCTTTTGAAAAATAAAGTCTTTGGTTCACTCGGTGAACTATTTATGATTTCTTTGGGTGTGTAGTAAGGGCTCTCATGTTGCATTTCCAGCTGTTGTTACAAAGAGCCTTTATTTGCTCGGTAACGTTGAAAAATTCTTCCCGATGAAAAACTTCAGACTTGCTGAATATCCTGCCCTGTCAAGATGACCGATGTTGAGTTGGGCGGATTTGCTAACGAGTCAGATTTGAACATGCGGCTATTGGAACCCAATAGGCGTCATTGATGGTGGCAAGCCATAGCTTTCAAGTTTTAATAAAATGCACAGAAGAGAGCCGTCCTCATTCATTCTCTGAACAAAACATGCTTTGTGAGATGCTAAAGAGAGGGTATTGTAACGTGTCAGGAATATGAATGCCGCCTTCCCCCTCCTCTGCTACCTGATGAGACGGCTTCATTTCAGTAGGTGCAGGGAAATACTGTCATCTTGGTGGGGCTTACATTGTCATTTAAACCCTAAATTACAGTCTTGAAAATTCATTGCTGCTTTCCAGATCTTGATTGTGCGGTTTTGAGGCCATGCATATTTAGCAGTTTGGCTCAGATGGTGGCATATACATGATCTCAAGCTGTTATTAATTACACATGCAAAGTCTTCAAAACAAGAGCCCTATTTCAGGATCGTAAAAACATGTATTACACGGAACTTCCACGTCAGATGCCTGGAATGCGCAGCGTTGGAGATTCCATTTTATTGTTCAAAGTATGGGCTTACGTATTTTTGCAAATTAAAAGGCTTTTTTGTTTTGCCACTTTCTGATGGGGACTTGAGGGTGTTACAGACACTGGTTCACATTCAGTGGATGAAAGGGCTTTATACGTACCTACTCGGACCGCAGAGAGGAATTTTACCAATCTGATACCAAAAGTGGCTGCGTATCTTATATTCTGCTGTGTCCATCTAGGCGAGGGGGAATTCTGAGAAGTGTTGGTTTGTGTCCTAACAAAACTATTCAGCTACTGCATCTATTGAAGCCAGACGTAAGCACATGATCCTTGCTGACCGCAGCATTCCCCATGAAAATGTTTTCTCTGGGACAGCTAGCCTCCCAGTTGCTAACGAGAGCACCTCTGTTGGATATTGAACTATGTATAAACGTGGCTTCGTGTACTCACACCTTTGGCCTTGGTTTTCTCCCTAGTGAGAGCCTGTTGTGTTTGGGATGCTAAAATCTTTCTCTGACCTTCTGGACTGAAGATTTCTGGTAGGAGTAAATCTAGACGTTGGAATTTTACTTGCAGAATTCGGATTTGCCTTTTGGTCCCTTGGTCCCCTCCTCCCTGTATGACTCAAATGTTTACAATGAGTCGCCTGTTTTTTGCAGGCACATGATTGAATTGGAAGTAGATCTAGCAAGGGCCATGAAAGAGACATCAAGAGTAGTGTTTTTTGTTTGTTTGTTTTTTTGAGAGGGAGTCTTGCTGTGTCGCCCAGACTACAGTGCAATGGCATGATCTCAGCTCACTGCAACCTCCTCCTCCCGGGTTCAAGCAGTTCTCCTGCCTCAGCCTCCCAAGTAGCTGGGATTAGAGGCACCTGCCACTGTGCCCAGCTAATTTTTGTATATTTAGTAGAGACAGGATTTCGCCATGTTAACCAGGCTGGTCTTGAACTCCTGACCTCAGGTGATCTGCCCATCTCGGCCTCCCAAAGTGCTGGGATCACTACAGGCAGGAACCATCACACCCGGCTTTTTTTTCTTTTTTAATCTAAGAATTTTAAATAAGATTCTGGAGCTTAGATTAAAATGAAATAAATAAATAGGTCACCACCAAGTATAGAGTCTAGTGCATGTAACCACTTTATAACTGCTCTCTGCAGTTTTAAAAAGATGGCTTCCCAATTTCCCCCCTCCCCTCCCTTCCCCCCTCTCCTCCTCTCCCCTCCCCTCCCCTCCCCTCCCCTTCTCTCCTTGCTCCTTCCCTCCCCTCCCCTTTTCTTTTGTGATGGGGTCTCTCTCTGTGCCCAGGCTGGAGTACAGTGGCACAATCGGCTCACTGCAAATCTCTGCCTCCAGGGCTCAAGTGACTCTCCTGCCTCAGCCTCCCGAGTAGCCTGGACTGCAGGGGCATACCTTTGCGCCTGGCTAATTTTTGTATATTTAGTAGAGACAGCTTCACTGTGTTGGCCAGGCAGTTGTCAAACTCCTGGCCTCAAGTTATCTGCCTGCCTTGGCCACCCAATTGCTGGGATAACAGGCGTGAGCCACTGTGCCTGGCCTCAGCATCTAAGTATTCTTAAAGCTCTTAGTACTTCAGTGTCCTTTAAGTGATCCTGGCTGGTTTCCCAAATGGGCAAAATCAGTTTAGTGGGTTTGTCAAAAGTCACAGTGCCTCACTTAGTGCATCACTCATAATAGATGTAAGTATTATTTGTAAAACTTTTGGGTATATAGATGTGTGGGTTGGGTGGGGGAGGTCACAGTGTAAAGTCGGTGTGAAGGGTAACATCTGGAAGCCTCTGGCTGGTGTCTGGATTTCACGTTGCTTATCATCGGTTAACTCCTGCTGTGTCGCAGGCATTGTGCAATTGGGGTAGAAAGTGCGACCCTGTCTAGGAAGAGTGAACAGCGGGCTTAGTGCTGCCCTGCCAACATTTCTTCCCCCTTCCACTTCCCTCCTTCCTTTTTTCCATCTAAAATTCGCCTAGTGTAAAAGTACATAATTAGGTGGCTCGTAGTACATTCACAATGTTACGAAACCATCACTTCTACCTAGTTCCAAAACATTTCCATCAGCCCAAAATAATACCCCATTCCCATTAGCAGCCACTCCCCGTTCCCTCCTCCCTGCAACCCCCTGGCACCCATCAGTCTGCATTCTGTCTATGGATTTACCTATAGTGGGTATACCGTATCAAGGGAGTCGTAGAATACGTTATCTTTGCGCCTGGCATCTTTTGCTGAGCATCACGCTTTCAAGGTTCATCCACATGGTAGCAAGGACCAGTGCATCATTCCTTTTTGTGGGTGGATCATACTCCATTTCGTGGATAGACCACAATTGGTTAATCCACTCATCCCTTGATGAATATCTGTTGTTTCTAGCTTTTGGCTATTGTGAACAATGCTGCTGAGAACATTTGTTTACAGGCTTCTGTGTGGACATACGTTTTCAGTTCCCTTGGGTGTATGCCGAGGAATGCAGTTGCTGGGTTATAGAGTAATCCCAACTGTATGGTTCATTTATTTATTTTCTGAGACCTAGTCTTACTCTGTCACCCAGGCTGGAGCACAGATACGATCTCGGCTCACTGCAACCTCCACCTCCCAGGTTCAAGCGATCCTTGCCTCAGCCCCCTGAGTAGCTGGGACTACAGGTGCATGTCACTACGCCTGGCTCACTGTGTTGCTCAGGCTGGTCTCAGAAGTCCTGGTTTCAAGTGATCTGCTTGCCTCAGCCTCCTGAGTAGCTGGGATTACAGGCATGCGCCACTACACTTGGCCAATTTTTAAATCTTTTGTAGAGTTGAGGTCTTCTATGTTGCCCAGGCTGGTCTCAAAATCCTGGGCTTAAGTGATCCTTCTGCCTTGATCTCCTGAAGTGCTGGGATTACAGGCGTGAGCGACCGTGCTTGGCCTTTCCGTTTTCACGCAAGGTCTTTCTTTGTGGTTGCATCGGTTTGCCTTTCCCATATTTGTTGTTTGTCTAACTAAATGGACTCCTCATTTTATTTTCCACCTGCCTTCTGTCTTATAGTCTTAAATCCGTTCAGGCCTTTATCCGTGACCAGATAGTGTCCATATGTGTACATGTGAGCGGGGGTGGTCTGGGTGTCTCCATAGCTGTGTGTGTCTTGGGGGCTGTGTATGGGGGGGATATGAAGGAGTGTGTGTATGTGTTGGGGGGTCTGGGGGTCTGCTGTGTGTGTGAGCTGGGCTCTGGGTGTCTCCGTAGCTGTCTGTGAGTGTCTGTCCGTGTGTGTGTGTGTGTGTGTGCACATGCACACGTATCTGTGTCTCCGGATGTGTTTGTAGGTGCATGGACAGTCGGGAAGGGGCTGAGCTGCCCGGAGCTACATGGGTCTAGAAGCCGTCAGTCCTCTAGGAGCCCTGCAAGGACTTTCCAGCCCCCAGGGGGAAGATAAATGACTGTTGCCTCGCTGATCTCAGGGACTAAAGGGCAGGAATGATTGTTCCTCCCATTGCTATACAGCATGGAGGGGACCATGCCTGGCTTCCCGGCCTTGTCAGTCACGGCTATGTCCGGCTGCTGGTGTATGATTCCAGATGAGAAAGATTCTTTTTTTTNAAAAAAAAAAAAAAAAAAAAAAAAAAAAAGAAATTTGTTTTTGTTGTAAGCCTTCAAAGGAAGACTATGTCTCTGGAATAGAGAAATCTCTGGGTCACTGTTGTATGCCTATAAGCACTCCAGTCCTCACACGTCCCTTGTTCTGTAGCTGTCATACTGTTCTCAGTCTCCCTGAGTGTCTTCCGAGGGTGTGCAGTGCTTTTCTCAGTCTACACATGCATTCATTCTTCTCTGAAATTTCTGTGTGTTCTTGACACTCATATTTCTATTTTGGGGAATCAAGTTTCACTTAACTCCATATCCATATAACCAAATGAACCCTGAAAATTTCCCCTTTTGTCATTTCCAACTTGACACGTCTGAAAACTGATTTATTCTCTTTCCGGAGGTAGATGTACATTGGGGTCACAGCCTATCCTATGATATTTCCTTCTGCCTAAGTGAACAAAATTGACAGACTCAGGTTGGGCTGATCCCATTCTGTTAACCAGGAAATAGGAAACGGGATGGAGAAACTCAAAAATGTAAGTAGTTAGAGGGCAGTCATTTTGATGGCAGTTCCAAGAATAAAACTCCTCCAACTCCTGTTGCCAGACTGAGTCTCCAGAGGTATCCAGTCTCGTTTCTGCCAGAATGTTTCTGTTACATATTCATACACCATTAAAACCATCTTCTCTTCATGTATTCCTTATCTTTAATAACTGTATCATTATTTACCTAACTATGCAAGCCAGAAACCAGAAATCCCAAGACTGATCTTTCTCTCCACATTCAGTCAGTTACTTAGGATAGGGCATCTCAGGCAAAGATTATATTCTAAACTCTGAAATCATTTACAGTCAATATGTATCCCTTAAAGTGAACTTTCTATCTCTCAGTGAATTCAGTGCATACGGGTTTTTATCCAGGGCTTGAATAGATTGTTATTTCATCAATTGAATAGCAGATAAAGTAATTAATTTGCATTTAAGCACTAAATATCTATAAACTTTAAGACATGAGCTTCATATACAGCCCAATGAGATGATCACAGAACCAAGGGAATTTAGGAACTGAGGCTGACCAAAGAACAGCAGGGGTGCAGTATTCCCACTGCATGTTTATCACGTGAGCTCTCTTACTCTATCTGCGTATCTTCTCAAATTAAATGAGCTGTTATGGGACTCTACAGCATCTCCTACCTATCTCAAACTTTCCATCCCTATATTAGTTAACTGTATCCAACATAACTACCTTTTGTATATCAAAAGGTAGTAATTATTTTCCTCATTTATAGGTAAAATATTATAGGCTCAAAATTGTCAGATTGACTGAAATAGCATACATAGAGAAAGAGGTGAGCTTCAACTCCAGAAATGTACCATTTACACTGCATGACATGGGTTGGCATGGAATATAGAGGAGGATTTTTATGGCTGATATGATATAGAAAATGACATCTAAACTGGCTCTTGAGAAACAGAGATGACTCCATGAAGAAATCTAGACATGAAGAAACATAATTCTAAGTTAAGGGAAGAGCATGAGCTAAAGCCAAGATACACAACTTTATAACATATTTGGGGAAAGATGAGACTAGTCCAGGATTTTTATTACAGTATGCATGCAAGGAATTAGGAGAAAACAAAATTTAAACTGAGAACAAGAACTGGATGTCATCAATGAACAAATGAAATAATGGGAAGAGAGTAAAAAAGAAAGTAAAAAAGAGAGAGAGGGAAAGAGAAAGAAGAAAAAAGAGAGAGATAAGGAAAAATGAAATAAATTATTTTGTTCATAATATTTAGCATGATTGCTTATTATGTTCTGGGCATCTTGCTATGACATAGAACTACAAAAATCATACACTGGGATAATGTTTATATAAAATTTAAATACATAAGACAACAACAAAATGACTATGGTGGAAGTTCATATCAAGGAAAGATTTCCTTCATTAGAGACTTTACTTCAGTAGATTTCTCATTTCCAACAGGGTAAGCCTCAACATAGCCTATAAAGTTCGGGTCAGCTGTTGTGTGTAGACCCCAAAAGGAAGGGGATATAAAGAGGTGTCTGACCTTCCATTAGGTCATGGCTGTGAACTCATTTTTCAGGGTTTTTTATGAGGTTCCCTTTGCCACAGAAGGGGTCTGGTCAGTCAGGAGAGAGGCTGTATTATTCTATTTTCACATTGCCATAAAGCCATAACTGAGACTGGGTAATTTGTAAAGAACAAGTTTAATTGACTCACAGTTCTGCATGGCTGGGGAGGCCTCAGGAAACTTACAATCATGGTTGAAGAGGAAGCAGGCATGTCTTACACAGTGGCAAGCAAGAGAGTGTGAGCAAGAGCAGCAAGAGCAGGAAAAACTGCCTTGTAAAACTATCAGTCCTTATGAGAACTCACCCACCAGCCTGAGAACAGCATGGGGGAAATGGCCCCCATGATCCAATCACCTCCCACCATGTCTCTCCCTCAACACATGGGGATTACAATTCAAGATGAGATTTTGGTGGGAATATAAAGTCAGCCATGTCAGAGACTTATGATTATATTTTTAGTTTATATTCCTGCTTCTTGGCCAAGATTTGCCATAAGCAGTATTAATTACTAAATTTTATTATGTCCCATATCATTGCTGGGCTGATGTGGCTAACTGCCCCAGGTCCATCCTGTTCCTCAGTGAGATCCTTATGGCCAAGGGACTTAAAATTAAAAAACTTGTAGCCAATTAAACACTCTAGGAACATTTATCCAGGTAGTGATTGAGGTGGGCAGTCACTCAACAGCCCTTAGAATCTTTTAAGCAACATGTAAGCCAACAACCAAAGGCCAAAAAGTGAGGTTACATAATTTAATTCTGGTCTTAGACAGTAACTTGTAGCAATTAGCCATACAAAACAAGTATTTTGTTAAATGTATTTGAGTTAAGAAATTTCGAGAGGCAAAAGTCCTCAATTTGTCAGATGTTTAGGCATCTGTGTGCCCATCCTTGATCTAGAGGGTCTGAAGTAATTTTATTCCTCAAAATTTGCCCTTACAATCTCTTGCATCCACCTCGTCTCTGATAGTCCCTGTGCCTAGAGGGATTGAATAGTTTTAATTTCTGGCCCTGTGCCTCACAAAAGCAGTTCATTTTGATTTTCACCTTCTCTTGAACCTAAAGATGAAGGTTTTACTGGTGTTCATGTTCACGATTTAGCATGAGTTGATGCCTTCTTCAGACCTGGGAGTCAAGCCTTGTAACTTAACAGCACAAAGACTAGTTAAGAGCACATTTATCAAGGATGTTAAAAGGCTCAAAATATTTGCTCAAAACAAAACTGCAGGTTATTATAAAATAATAGTTATTCATTTCAGCAAAGTGATAATCAAAAGCCTTTAAAAGCAATACAGAAATAAAGTTATATTAAAGGGGCATTCTAACCCTGATATACAGATAGACTACTTTCCTCGAAAATAAGTTTTTATCTATAATACAAATGATAAACTATAGTATATGCGTTTATGCTAAGAACAGAAGTCAATGTTTAATGAAAGGTTTAGAAACATAAGAGAGAATATTTAGAAATCAGTGGTTCAGTTTATTAACACTGCAGTAAGTCCCATCATTCTCTCTAACATGTCACAAATGAAAATACTGTGATTTGGTGTCTAGAAGTTACTGTTGGCAGCATTTCAAGCCATTGTATTAAAGTTATTAGGTGACTCCTTGCATATGCCTAATTGCTAGCATTCTAGTGACAGAATTATAAAGAAAAGTATGAAAAATGTAATAACTCCTATGCCAAACTTATTATAGTAAGATAGCTAGCTTTTCTCTCAATATGTAAAAAATTGTATGTGCAATTATCAGTTGCGGAAATTCACTGTTAGCATAAATAGTCTTTTTTCACTTAAATATTATACAAGAAAACAAAAACAAAGAAACAACAAGCACACAATAATTTCTTTGTAGCTATTTTAAAAGATTGTCATCACATATTTACAAGACTGATTTTTAGATGTAACATTGACAAATTGCTAGGTAACTTCCACCAGTAGAATTTTCAAATAAGTGCAATACCTGTACATATTTTGTTTTCAAGTATGCACATGAAGATCCAACAGCAGTAAAAGGTTTGGGATCAAAAAAATCACTAGAAAGTCTCACTTTTTAAAATTATTGCTTAGTTCAAAGAGATGTCAATTAATTTTAATAATAGCAAATACAAATAAAGTAGTTTGAGAGAAATTACAGTCATAATGTCTTTAAAGAGAAGGTCAATTATTTTCAAACATTAAAACTGATACCCATATTACATTATTTCCTCATTATCTAAATATAAAAGCTCTTAAACCAACTCAAATTATTGATTCAATTGAATCATCTACAAGGTAAACACCATTTATACATTTCTACTCTTACCTATTTTCCCAAATAACAAAATTATGTACTATCTCTGGTCAGAACTTACAAAAATTAGTCTTTTGTTTTTAGCCAGAAACCTTAAAGCTCTTACAGCTTTCCATATCATCAAAAATAAGTAAAAGCAGTCCAATTTTAAATGGTCAGTGTACTCTGTCAACTTTTTGAAGACTTGGCAAATGTAGCTTAGGAATTTTAGAAAAATGGAGTATATGTTGAATTGTTGAAATGCATGGAAACAAATACTACTCATAGAACCAAATAAAAGCTTTCCATTAGACACTAAAAAGAATCAATGGTTTTATATAAAACAGTAAATAAATAAAAATTAAAAGCAAGAACAAATAAACAGAAAACAAACCCCCAACATTTTTTTTTCCACTATGGAGGCCATAGTGTTACCAAGAGCCTAAAAAAGCACGCGATGGATATTTTGTTACCGGCATGCATATTAATGGCTTTAAGTCTACCAAGACCACTATAGATTTAAGAAAGTCATGTGAGGCACATGATGAATAAGCACTTTAATGCTAATGCTATCTATGCAGAATTGCAAATATAGTGTGAAAAAGCAATGTAAGCATCTATGTAAAATTTGCCTCCATTCTTAAACTTGTTTCATGCTTAGCTATATTAAAAAAGAATTGTCAAACTTCCAATGTATGATGGCAAAAGCCAACATTATTTTTGAACCAATCTAATACTTCTTTACAATATTTCTTATTTTACCTTCATCAAGACTAACAGCTTCAACTATGAGCAATGTTAATTTTCTAGATTTCTCCAAATTTCTATTGTTTGAATAATATTTTATTATCTAAACTGTTTCAACTATTTTCTGTGTATTTGCATATACACATATAGAGAAACAGAAAAATAAATTATTACTTACACTAATAATCTACAACTTGCTTGGATTTTCTGTTTTGCCCCAAATTTTCTCTTTTTTAAGTAACAGTCACTTTAATTTAGAACAACAGTTTACCATATAGGATCCTTTCTTATATAAAATTATTATCTTTTCTTTGTAACCTTCCTTACCAAAAATATATCTTCATAATCATAACATTTTCCACATATCTCCCCTCTACTTACTATTAATCTTAAATTTTGTTGAAAACTCAGGAAGCAAAAAGATCCTGAACTATTAAGTATTAGTATTTTATACGTAAGAACTTTCCACATTTTTAAAAACATGCTTTCCCATATTATAACTATTTCTTAGTTAAGAATAATCCAAGCACTCAATGAACATTAGAAATAATTTTAAGATTTTAAATTACACACAAAGTTCACCAACAAGCATTTATCCCATTTACCTTTACTGAATAATTTCATTTTTAACAGTTTATCTACATTCCTTCTGAAAACTGAGATATTAAACAGAGCTAGTCATCATTTCAGATTATTTCCTTGGTAACTATTCTTTTATAGCCTGTGAATGTCAGGAGTTCACATAAGTAAGGAACTTAAAGTTACACATATGGGCATTTTGCCAAAAACTCAGAAGATTTAGTTGCTTTTAGTAAACCAACAACATTAACTTAGTTATAATTTTCATAAAATTACATAAAGATCATTGTTTTAGTTGACTTTATAGTTTTATAACATTCGATGTCAAGCCTTGAGACCCCAAAATATCTTATACAGACAAATATAAAACCCAGAGAAAGTATATCCTGATAATTCCAAAGACGGTCCTAGTAAATTCCTTTTATTTTAACGATAAAATTCCTAGTAAATTCCTTTTATTTTAACGATAATTTTAAAGTCAGCATATTTATTAAAGATTTACTTAAGTTATGTGAACTTGAAAAATGTTTGGACTTGTTTACTTATTTTATGAGTGCAGTTTTTATTTGTAAGCCAATTCGGGAGACACAACGTATAATAAATCTATATGCACAAAAACAAATCTAAACTTGTATACACATATACACAGCAAAGATCTAATAGCTTTAACCTCAGAAGTCCATGAGTTAGCAATACAAAGCCATGAGACTGCAATACAAATTCTCCAGTTTACAAACATATTCACATGGTTAAACTTGTTTGCACTGATAAGTAATCTGGTAAAGGCTGTGAACCCAAATTCTGGGTAAAGAAGTTTCCATGAGAATTTGAATTTTAAAGGCCAAACCTCCCCAGACTCCAAAGAGCTCTGGGACCAAATAGCATCACAGAAGGATATCACATACTAAGCAGGCCCTACCCTGCTTAGAACAGCAATATAGAAGCCTGGATACAAGGAACTCCATCCCAATTTCCAGTTTGACAGCAAAATAAATCCAATTTTAAGATACCACTATAATTCAAAGATTTTCTGGGATCAGGCACATTCAGAGTGATATAATAGAATTTCCCCCACTCCATCAGCCCACAACTACAATCAGACCAACCTAAAAAGTTTATCCCAGTGGGCTGCACTCTGGGATTGAACCTTGACCTCCCATCAACACATACACAAACAAACAATCAACAAAACAGTATCCAACTGCAATAGCAACCCAGAAGCCCCAGGAGTGTCCAAACTGAGTCAGGGTGCATTCTCTCTCAGTTGGTTGTGCTTTTTCAACCTATAAACAGAAATTCCTTTGGGATTTCCCAAATCAAGAGGGAAATTTCCTGCTTTCTTGACTCACAAAGTATAGTCACCTGTCCTGAAGCAGGTGCCAGATTTTAAAGGCTGTTTTTCCTAGGCAATTAGGAATCCAGTTGGAGATAGCAGTGGCTGGGCCAAAGACAGAGAGAAACCAAAACCTACCTTCAGCTGAAAATGGTTAGGCAGCTACTAGAAGGGGTTCCAAAACTCTTATTTCATGGCAGCTGAGCCACGAGCAACACATTTGTTACCAGAGTACCAGGGGTTCAGTCTAGGCTTCATGGCTTACCACACAGAAAGTCAACCAGAGACAACGAGTATTGCTAGGGAAGAAAGGCTTACTCAGGTGATGTCAGCCAAAAAGATAGGAGATAAGTCTCAAATCATTCTCCCCAACTGACTACAATTGAGATTAACATGGAGGAGAAACGCTGTAGCTGCATGTGGGGAGAATAAGAATTAGGGAGAGGTAAGAAAAAGCATTGGTCAACAGGAGGTGGGTGGTTGCTTAGGCAATCATAACTAATGAAAGGTCTAGCATCTCATCGTCTAGATGCGGCGATATGGTAAGTTTCAATTTCTTGATATCTGGGATGCCTGTTGATCAGTTTCTTGAGAAAGGTGCTAAGACAAATGTCAAGTGTAAGTTTCAAGCTTTATGATCAGGAGGGTCAATCTTTATGCTTATCTAAACAACTAAACATCAATTTTATGGGGAAATTGGGCTGGTTTCATGTAGAACAAGATCAAGCACACCAAAACTTAGAGATGTATGGAAGATGGTAGTAATTGAAATATTAAAAGAGGTCTGCTGGGCCTCTTGAACTTCATTGAGAGTAATCTGAACCCTATGTGATAGAAAAAGTTAGATAAC
Organism: Cebus imitator; assembly: GCF_001604975.1. Lineage (NCBI taxonomy): Eukaryota > Metazoa > Chordata > Mammalia > Primates > Cebidae > Cebus > Cebus imitator. The sequence goes on from NW_016107535.1 coordinate 2,561,031, forward strand.
ATTAAGCGAGAGATCAACAAAATATTTATCTGTTCTTTCCTTTAAGGAATTTACTAGGCAGAAGTAAACTCAACATACCTAGAAACATATTCACAAATTTTTTAACAGAATACCCAGAGAAAAAAGAGATATTATGCAGTAGAAAAAAATATATAGATAACAACAGTTTTCTTACTAGAAATAATTCAAGTTAGAAAACATTGGAGAAATATTTTTAAAGTAATAATAGAAGAGAAACCCCCTCTTATCCCAAAATTCTTAATCCATAGAAAATACTTATTGAAAAAAATGGAAAACAAAGACAATTTTACATATGTAAAATCTGAAAGCATTCATCATCAGATACCAAAACTACAAGAAATGTTGAAGGAAAACAATGTAATACATGAAACGTATATTTATAAAAATAAATGAAAAGTATCAGCAATGGTAACCAAGTATGCAAACAAAAATTATTTATCTTAATTTAATGATTTTAAAAGGTAATAAACTATTTAAGGCAAAATTAAAATGTATTGTGAAGCTGACAATATATAGAAGTATTAATAAAATGCATGAAAACAATAGCACAGAAGAGGGAATTTCACAATAGCACAGATATAACACTTTTGTGAGTTTTGTTTTTTGTTTTTTTTTTTTTTTT
>NW_016107535.1:2561836-2576592 GCF_001604975.1 Cebus imitator
AAAAAAAAAAAAAAAAAAAAAAAGAAAAAAAAAATAGAGCAAGAAAACAGATAACCCAACAGAAGGCAGAAAAAAGAACAAAGAACTGCTGTGGAAAAAACAACCACTAGCAAGTTTAGTAGACTTAAGCCTAACCGTATGAATAAGTACATTAAATTAATTAAACACTGTGATTTTAAAGCAGAGATTATAATATTTACTAATAAGCAAGATATAACTATATACTGTCTGCTCAAAACTGAATTTAAAGACACAAATTAAGGTATAAGTGTAGGAAAAGATTACAATACTAACACTATTCAGAAGGCAACTGGTATCACTATTTTAATATCAGACTAATACATAACTGACCAACGAATATTACCTGGGACAAAGAATGCCATTCATAATGATAAACGAGAAATCAAGAGGGTATTACAATCCTAAATGTCCATGCACCTAATAGCAAACCTTCAAAAAAGGTGAAGCAAAACTCAATCGAACTACAAAGAGACTATACAAATTAACTAAAGTAAAATATTTCAATATCCTTCTCTCAATAATTTATACAACAAGGAGATAGATAATTAATGAAGATACAGAATTTTTGAACAATAACACTATCAACCAACTTGAATTAAATTACCTTTCTGGAACACTCCACACCACAGCAGAACATATTTGTTTTCAAGCATTCATGCAGCATTTACAAAGATTCATGTTATAGTCCTTTGTTGCTACTCTAAGATAATACCTGAAACTGGGTATTTATAAACACTAGACATTTGTTTCTCACAGTTCTTGAGACTGAAAATCTAAGATCGAGATGCAGGCATTTGGTGTCTAGTAGCAGCTGCATCCTCCAAAAAATGAGAAACACTGTATCCTCACACTGTAGAAAACGGCAAGACAAGAGATCAACCCTTTCAAACCCTTTTATAGGGCCACCTAATGCCGTTTCACCAGGTGAGAATCCCTTAGACCTAATCTCCTCTTAAAGGCCCCACATCTTAATGCCATCACATTGGCCATTGATTTTAAACACCTAAATTTTTGAGGTGACACATTCATGCAACAGCTATCAAACATATTCTGAGCTATAAAATAATGATCAATAAATTTAAATAATTCAAGCCCACAAAGTCTTCTCTTTGATCATATGGAAATCAATTATAAATCAATAACAGAAGGAACTCTGGAAAACACCAAAATATATGAAAACTAAATAAAACACTTCTAAATAACCCATGGGTCAAAGAATAAAAGGAAAATTACAAGATATTTGACTGAATAAAATGCAATTACAACATATCAAAATATGTAGGATACCACTAAACTTAGGGTGGTGGTGGGTTTATAGCATAAATGCCTATGAAAAAAGGAAGGTCTCAAATCAGGGACTTCAGCCATAACTTCAAAAAGAAGAATAAATTAAACTGAAAGGAAGAATAAAGGAGTTAATAAAGATTAGAGCAGAAAACAATGAAACAAAATCAGTAAAATGAGAGAAATTAATGAAACTAAATGTTGGTTCTTATAAAAGGTCAATGAAATTGATAAATCTCTAGCTAGGCTGACCAAAGCATTGCAACCAAACCAAGAACGAACACAAATTTCCAACATCAGAAATAAGAGCGATACTATCACCACACATTTGGCAAACACTTAAAGGATAATAACAGAATAGTATGAACAACTTATGCCAATAAATTCAACTGATTAGGTGAACATATTTCTTGAAAAACACAAACTTCTAAAGTTCACTCAAGAAGAAACAGATAATCTAAATATATATGTGAAACTGAATTTCTAGTGAAAAATTGTATCAACATTTTTGCAATCATACCCAACATTATAGGAGAATGCATTGTAACCAAGTGGGATTTACATTGCAGAAAGAAATGTCCTGTTTATTATCCACATATCGATTAACATAATTCAGCATATTAACAAACTAAAAGAGAAAAGCTAAATAATCATCTTAATAGATGCAGAGAAAGCAAGCCAGCACTGATTACTGATTAAAACTACTCAGCATTTTAGGAATAGAAAATAATCTGAAAAAGGATATCTGTGAAAAACTTGTGGATAATATCACATTTAATAATGAAGAAATGAATGGTTTCCCTCTAATATTAAGAAGGAGGCAAGGATCTCTGCTTTCACCACTTCTGTTACAGGGTCTCTGGGGTGTTGTTTTCCTGGTCAGAAACCTCTTTGACTGCTGGCGCTTTTGCCCAAGCTCTTGTCCTGCATCCAGGAAGAATGCTGTATGCAGACAAATGGAGAGTCAGCAAGATGAAGAGAAGCTTTATTTAGTGTTAGAATAGCTCAGAGGAGACCCACAACGGGTAACTCCTCTTTGTAAGCAGGTAGTCCCCTCAAGTGTTCAGCTCTCAGCAGAGAGGAGGCCCTTAAGTGGGTGGATCTTCAATGTTTGACATGTCCTCTCATCCTCTTGTTGTCTCTGCAGTTCTCAGCAGAGAGGAGGCCCTAGAGAGGGTGACTTGTCTCTGCAGTCGGGTTGCTCTGACATCTCTGCAGGTCTCTGAAGCTTTCAGCAGAGAGGGTAGTTCCTCTCTACAGCTGGCCATCCTCTCTCCATCCTCTGCCCTGGTCTGGCTGAATCTGGGGCTTCTACGGATCTCAGAGGGAAGGAAGTGCCTGCCAATTAGTCCATGGCAGCCTGGAAGAGGTACCACATGTCCCCATTCTTGTCCCTGGGTCTGGCAGCCTGGTTTTCAGCCTTCAAGGCTGCCTGCCCTGAGGACGTGGGGACCTACCTCCTTCTGCCTAGGAGCCTGTCTGCCTCCCACAGCCATCCATGGCAGCAGGCTGCTGGCACTAAGGGGCACCTGCAGGCCAGTGCCCAACTGCCCTCAGTTTCCCTTCAGCTTCTCTTCTGGCACTCCTTGGTGTCCAAAGTCCAGAGGGGGACAAGGCAGCAGGGGGCTGGCATGTCAGCACTGCCCTGAGCTTGCACATACCTCCTGGGCTGTGCCAATGCTAGGGCCCTGCCTCAATCCCACTAAAAGATCAAAGAGGGAAGCAGAAGCAGAGAGAGGCCAGGCAGTTGAAGCAGGAATCTCTGAGCCTACGAGGGCAAGGGGGCCCTTCCCAGGCCCCCCAAGAGAACAGGGATACCTGGGTCTGCAGCCCTGGTTTGGGTGGCACCCTGCTGTGCCTTCTGCAGCCTGGGGCACTCCAGGCCCTCACTAGGCCTTGGTTAACATCCGGGACAGGGATGACATTCTCCAAAGTTCCCTCTATGGCCCCTGCACTCAGGGGCAGCCCAGAGCTCTGTGAGACTGGCTGGGTCCCATCAGGGCAACCCCCAGGGTTGCAGGCTGTGGAAGTTGGTGGGGTTGGGGGGGAGGCGTTCCACCCCTCCCAGTACCCTGCTTGCAGCTGCCTGCCTTATGGCAGCTGCCACACCAGACAGCCCGCCACTGCCATCATGTCTATTCAACATTGTACTGAAAGTTCTGGCCAGTTCATTCAGGCAGTAAATAAATAAATTAATAAATCAAATCATCCAGATGGGAAAAAAAGAAGTAAAACTATTGAGAAAATTTTATGAAATCTACCAAAAGCTATTAGAATTGATGTGTTTAACCATATTGCAGGATACATAATTATAGAGAAATCAATATACATATATATACATATATACTAATTGACAAATACATTGAAAATAAGAAAATTATAGCATAAAAAATATAAAACACAACATTTTTAATATATATTTGGACAATTCTGCTCAGAGTAATCTATGGATTCCAATCATAAGCCTAACAGAAATTTTTGTACAAATTAAAAAATACGTTCTAAAATTGATATACAAGTTTATAGGACTTAGAATATGCAAAGCAATGTACAAAATTACTTTATAAAAGAACAAAGTTGGAAGACTAACACTACTTCAAGAGTTATTATAATGAAATTGCAACTAAAAGCATGTGGCATAGCCAGAAAATAAATAACTCGATTGTTAAATTTCCAGGAGCCAAGATGGCCAGTTAGAACAATAAGCCAAGCTTAGGCCAGATGCAGTGGCTCATGCGTGTAATGCAAGCACTTTGGGAGGCTGATGTGGACAGATCTCATGAAGCCAGGAGTTCAAGACCAGCCTGGCCAACATAGCTAAGCCCCGCCTCTACTAAAATCACAAAAATTAGCCAGGTGTGGTGGCACACTCCTGTAATCCCAGCTACTTGGTAGGCTGAGGAGGCATGAGAATTGCTTGAGCTCAGGAGGTAGAGGTTGCAGTGAGCCAAGAACACACTCCAGCCTGGGTGACAGTGCCTCAGACTGGGCCTGAGGGATCACATACGGAATTTTGGCCTGGAACTGGACTCCTCATAAATCAATAGAATAGATTCCAGTAATAGGCCCATATGTATACAGGCAACCGATTTTTGATAAAGGTGCAGAAGTAATATAGTTACAAAAGAATAGACAGAGAGAGATTTCATCTTGGGGAGAAAAAAAGAAAAAAAATACAATGAGTCAAACTTAAAGTAGCAAAGTAGCAATCAAGCTTTTATTCACTTTCCTGGACAAGGTAAAAGAAACAAGTGCTGAGTTCTAGTGTTTTATTTTTCCTCACAGAATGATATTGGCAAGGGTGAGAAGATGTGCAACACACATAAGAGAAATTTTCTCATGGCCGAGGAGCTCTAAACAAAAGGCTTCTGTCTTTTTGTGAATGTGAACTACTCCAATTAGGAGACGAGGAGAGATTGGAGTAGGAAAGTAATGAGCAGAGCGAGAAGCAGTCCCTCAGCCCAGGCACTCATATAAAACAGGTTTTCATGAGGATGTGTAGGAAGTGCTTCAGCTTAACCCTCACAAAGAAGCCTCTAAATGGAGGTCACAGGAATAATATGGATATACACAGGAACGTGACAGGCCCAGAGGGACCTGTGTCTTTTACTAAAATTCCATTCAGACTGCAATAAAGTGCTTGTGTACTAAGTCTGGCGAGGAGTGGACAAGTTTCCCCATAAGGCCTGCCAGTCAATGGCTTGTAATTGCCTATAACTGGGCCTGAGGGATCACATACAGAATCTTGCCGTGGAGCTGGACTCCTCATAAATCAATGGCATAGAATATATTCCAGTAATAGGCTCATAGGTATACAGCCAACTGATTTTTGACAAAGGCGCAAAAGTAATACAGTTAAAAAAGAATAGCCTTTTCAAGAAAAGGTGTTGGAAGAACTGGATATCCATGTGCGAAAATGAAGATAGACCCATACCTCATGCCATATATAAAAATCTAAACCTATAAAACTACAAGAAAGTACGAGAGGAAATATTTGTTATCTTGGGTTAGGCAAAGATTTCTTAGTTATCACACCAAACGTACAATCCATAAAACAACGACAACAATAAATTAGACTTAAGAACTCCTGCTCTCTGAAAGACTCAAGTAAGGAAGTAGAAACACAAGAAACAGACTGCGAGAAAATAGTTTCAAATTGCGTATCTGATACCAGTCTTGTATCTAGAATATGCATAGTAGTTTCCTCTTTTCCATGAGGGATATGTTTCAGTGGATGCCTAAAACAGAGGATAGTACCAAACCCAATATATACTATGGTTTTCTGATCTGATAACCAAAACTGCTACTAAATGACTAAGGGCGTGTAGTTTGTACAGTGGATATGCTGGACACAGGGATAATTCACATTCTATGTGGGACAGAGCAGAACATGCTGCTCAGAATGGTGCATAATCGAAAACCTATAAATTGTTTATTTCTGGAATTTTCTATTTAATATTTCAGACCACAGTTGACTGTAGGTAACTGAAATCATGGAAGGGGGACTACTGTATTCCTGAAAGTAAAAACTGTATAAACAAAGACAAAAATGGGGGAAACACTTGAACAGATAACTCAGAGATGTATGAATAGCAAATAAGCACAGAAAAGGAGACTTACCCTTGTTAGACTTAAGAAAAATATAGATCCAGGTAAAAATGCAGCATCATTACGAACCTATCACAACAGCTAAAATTAAAATGATTGGCCATACTAACGTTGACAAGGATGAGGAACAACTGAAACTTTCATACACTGCTGGTGGGAGTGTAAAATGGTCAAACTTTTTTGTAAAATAGTTTTCAGTTTCTTGAAAGTTAAATAGTTAAATATAGACCTATAATCTAACTCGGCCATTCCACTGCTAGGCATTTATTCAGCTAAGAAAAATGTAAGTGTATGTTCATAAAGCATTTGTCATCAAATTTCATCTCAGTTTTATTTGTAATATGAAAATTGGAAACACCCCAAATGTTCATCAATAGGTAAATGGACAAAGAATAATTGTGTTGTGCCTATACTATTTGAAATACTATTCCCCCCCAAAAAAGCTATTGATATATGTATCTGGAAAATAGATGAATTTCAAAATAATTATGATGAGTGAAAGACTAATACAAAAGTTTACATAATGTGTAATCTTATTTACACAAAGATCTAGAAAATGTAAACTGATCTATTTTGTTAGAAAACAGATCAGTGTTTGTCTAGGGATGGGGTGGAAAATATGGAAGGGTTATGAGGGTGGAATTTCAAAGGAGCTTGAAACTTTGGGGATTGATGGAAATGGTCATTATGTTGACTGTGGTGATAGTTAATGGGTGTACACATATCTCAAAACTCAACAAATTGTACACTTTAAGCATGTACAATTTGTTGTATGTAAATGATACCTCGATGAAGTTATTGAAAGTTATGAATTTCTGTTCATGGAAATAAGTATTTCCTTTTTAAAGTCCAGTTATCGGGGATGAGTCCTAAGCTTCATTTGCTGTAGGATAGCAGGAAAAGCAAGTTCATCACAGGTTATCATGGGAATTTCTTGGGAATGATTATGCATGCAATCCATAAATCTGATCTCACTTCCTCATGGGGTCTTGCTCCACCTTACTACTCTCTTTTTCAGAAGGTCACCTCTTCATGTCTCTAAATTAGCAACTTCAGGGAATTATTGCATATACAGTATTACTGAACTCCGAGCTTCATCACAGAATCTTCCCTCAGTTTTCTTCAGTAACAATGTAACATTTCTGAAGGCTTCAGGACTAAATTACGTGGAAAAATTGTTTTACATTAATTAGTTTCCATATGTGGGGTGCTGCAGCTGACTTCTAACCTACAAAAGCCAATTATTACATTTTCAGCAATCTTTCAAGCTAGTGGTCAAGCATAACTATTATTAAAAATTAAAGTTCATACATTTACAAGTAGATAATATTAAAAGCAGAGACAATGGATACTCTAAGCTCATCACTTCCTAGATTCACTATGATCTATGCTCTTTGAGGTATGAATCTCTTACAAACTCACATTCCACAACAGCAGGTTGGGATCTTGAAATCAGCCATGGTGGGAATACTTACACCACAAAAATGAGCACATAATACAAATAAAGGCTTAATTTACTGTTTTAAATTAATATATTTTAAATTTATATATTTTTAAATGATCATCTTGGAGAAGGTATTGTGGGGGAAATAAAGGGACTCTCAAATAATTTGATAGGAGTAAATTGGCCCACACTTTCTTGCGGGTTTTTTGGCAGAACCTTTCTTGTCTCTTGACCTCACAGTTCTACTTTAATAGTTCATCTTAATGTACCTTAATAATTCATACATGTGGAAAAATGTAGCTAAGGAAATTGTTTGCGACAACTTTGTTTGTAATAAAATTTTTAAATTAACACATGTCTAATAAGAATAAATCAGTTATTTATGTAGATACAGAATCCTAAGCAACCATAAGAATTATTTAATGAAATATTATTAACTGTTATAGAATGACTTTAGTGATATATAATTGTGGAATGAAAAACATCAGATTTAAAACTATGAATAACATTATCTCACATTTGATATAAATATGATTTACATATAAATTATGTGTGTATATGTTACATACATAAATACATATACATATAATGCACAAGATTTTAAAGGATATACACCAAAATCATAATTAAAATTGTTAATTGAGGTTTTGTTTCAGGTGGATTTATTTTCTTCTTTGGCTCTTTATTTGTATTTAATTGTTGTACATTGAGCATGCATTATTACTCGTACAACAGAATTTAAAAACCCATCTCTATGCTATCTCAGCACTTTATGAGTTTCATAATTAGGTGATTCAAGGACCTGTTAGTACTCAGATTCTTGGGAATTGCAGCTGTCCTGCCTAGAGATGCAACTGGACGTAGCTCAGCAGGATAAGTACAACCTACAAGGGCACTCCTGGAAGGAGGAGAATTCCTTGTGTTTGCATTTTTTTCTGGCTACACAAATGCTGTGCTGACTTAACAACCCACAGGTGGCTGTTCTCTTCGGCCTTGGTGTGGAAATGCAAAAAGGGACTGACTCATTTTACTGAATCATTTTACTAGTGATGTGACTCTGGGTTTGGTTACCCACAGGCATTTCTTCTGCGAGTGGTTAGCCTGGGGGAAGTTTTATTTTAACATGTTTACAGAGGCTTTTCCTGTCCAAGTGAAAGGTTGTGAATGACAGCGAGGGAGACCACATCCTCTCATGTATATCTATTTATAAGGATTGGGACAGCCTGACCTTCTGGGATTGTATCCATTTTGAGGTAAAAAGCCTTAGGCTTCTAACTTCAAAGTTGGAATTTTGACTACCAGGCAATGTCTCATATTTCAAGCATCTCTATAACCTACCCTTTACAACTATCCTGAAAAGTCCTCTATCCATCTGCCACCAAAAAAGTAACACAGAGGTTACTTCTGGAGGTGAGCCTGGAGTTTGCTGCCTAAGATGATGAGAAGGCTCCTTCTGCACCTAAATGTGAAGTGACACTTGATATAATCTGTGTTCAGTATCCCCACCGTTTCTTCAGTTGAATCTATTAACAAAGGCATCATGAAAAGCAATCAACTTACATTTCAATTTGATGACCTTGTAAACTAAAAATAAAATTCTAAGCCCCCACCATCTGAACAGGCCCCTTCTTGGCCAAGGGATTCCAGAAAATTTTAAAAACTGAATTTCCAGCCATGACCCATGATGGGACAGGGGGTCAAAGATGTCCTCTTATACCCACTCCTTTATGTGGTTTAGACACAACTGACCACCATTAATGTTAAAATAGAGACCATAAGACTGACAAAACAGACTCTTTATGACAATGGAATACCAAATTATAAATAGGACTTAAGGCCGTGCTAAGCATGAATCAAGTCACACCCCTACACTAAAGAATATGTTCTAACCATGCCACATGGCTTTTCTTTTTCTGCAGCATCTAAATAAGTACTAGTCTTGAAGGAACCAATATTAAGACAATTTGCAGCTCACCACCATACACTGTTGACCTCACTGTTTCACCTGCCATAACTATAGCTTTGATTGGACAAGTGACTGATTTCAGTAACTTTCTTCTGATAAGAAGACCACTGGAAATGGAGTGGCTCTTGTTGGTTTACAGAGGCTGTGCACTGCCTGAAATACCTGTGTGTCCTGAAAAGACCTTTTGATGGATAGGGACTAATTATAAACATTTAAATATTATCTTCACCCAAGGTGAATCCTTCCTTCCTGCCTACCTGCCTTTCTTTTCCCTTCCTTCCTTCCTTTCTTTCTTTCTGTTTCTTTGTTCTACATATGACTATGGGTCATATGTAACATGCATGTCTGTTCAATACACATGTGTCAGGGCCACCTTCATGAATATTCAACTCCTCTTATAACCTGTTGAATATGTTTATTTAGCCAACCCACTCAGCATAAAGCTCCTATTCAATCTCCTTTGAAGGGCGTGTGCTTCTCAGCCTGCAGGATGACCAGTTGGAAGGATGTAACATTTTTATTAAAAAATTAAGTTTCCTATTCTAAATTTATAATTGTGTAAATGTTTTAAGTTAACAACCTATACCGGACTTCAAAAATGTACCAAGAGCTGTGCTAGATGCTGAGAATAGAAAAATAAGTTAGACAAAGCCCTGAATTCCAGTGATGTAGAGTCCACAACAGACTTTGCATTAAAAAATATGGAGTATCCACAAAGTCTGGAAACATAAGCATATATGACTAATAATATATTCATGTCAAGAACATCGCCAATATATAAAACTGATAATGTAGTATCATTTATGTCTCCAGACTTTATAGATGCCCTGTTGAACATAAAATAATAAGTATGGTGACTATAGTCAGACCTTAGAGTCCAGTAAAAATCAATTCTACCTGAAAGATGGGTTTAGACAAGGCTTTCGAGGATGAGTAGATGTTCACAAGGTGGAAGAGGTGAGGAAGGGTGTTCCATGTAAAGGAAACAGCATTGGAAAGAGGAACAGACCCTCATTGTGTGTGGGGATAAAGATCACAAGAACTTTCCAGGGACTGAAGATGCAGATTATTGTGTATTGGGATTGGCTGGCTGGGATACTGAAAACTAAACAGAGAAATAGTGGTGAATGTTTTTTTCCATTAATGACAGTTCTGTCAGCTGCCAGATGTTTGACAGTCATCATATTGATACTGGTAGAAAACATAACACATAATCAGAGAGTGGACTGGGCAGTTAACAGAGGTGGTAGCTTATTTTGTCACACCAGAGATGTGCCTCCTTGATAATCTGTAATGACTTCCTATAATTTTCCAATGCTACAAAATTAATCATAAACGTCTTAGCCTATAAAGTCTCAACACAGTACCTTAAATAGTCCCCTGCAGGTGTGGGCTAGGTGGGAGGGTTTCTGTAGCCAATATTCTTGAGCCTGAGATTTGGAGGTGTGGTGCAGTCAAAGTTAATGAGGAACATGGAAAATGAACAGGATCAAAGCCCATATACAGAGTCCAGGGGTAGAAACTGGGAGAGAAGCTTCACTCACCTAGCATCACCTAGAAGCTTGTTAGAAATACAGACTCTCTGCCACACCCCATGCCTACTGAACCCAAATGTGCATTTTAACAAGATCCCCAGATGATTTATGTAATACTGGTCTGCAGATCACACTTTGAGTAGCAAAGATCTAAACTGCTATTTCTCCAACTTGGATATATATTGAAATTAACTGGGGAATTTTAGGAAACACTGATCTGTGATCTCTGCTACATAGCTGCAGATATTCTGGTCTAAAAATTAAAGGACAGAAGATAGACGAGGTGACCAGGAAAAACTGTTACCAAGAGATGTGTTCTCAGTGTCAGAACTCAATGGGCATGTAGATTGGATGGACCCATAATGGGCCAACAGACACACGGGCAAGTGAATAGATGGATAACAAGAGGTTAGAGAACATTTAAATGAAGATTTTTAATTTTGTAAGTAACTTTGGGTTGTACTCTCTCTTGATAAGCTTGGGCCAGTGTTTCACACAGCTTATCTGTATAAATACTGCAAAGGAATACACATTTTAAAATGTGGATTCTAGGCCACACCTTCAGATACTGAATCAGCATTTTCAGAAAGACCAAGTAATCTGCATTTTCTATACATGCCTCAAGAGAACACTCTATATACTAAGGTATAATAAGTACTTATTTAGAAAGTATCCTGGCTAACTGTTAGAGGAACAATCTAAATTGAAGAGTTTCTCAATGAGAGGAATTTTGGTATATATTTGTATACAGGACAATTTTTCATTATACTAAATTGACCCATACTTTGGAAAATGTTTAGAATCCCTGCCTCCAACCACTAAATTCTACAACATGTCCTAGTCATTGTGACAACCAAAATGCTCTCCATTATATATCTAAATGGTGCCTCCAAGCTATAAAGTGCTAGTCCAAACTCCCTAGTTCCCTGACAGAATCATGTGAAAGATTAGTAAGTGTACAGAGACTTGCCTATCTATGACAGCTGACTCTATCAGAGATTGAATTCAGGCAAGCGAAATCATACTTCCTGAAGCTATGAATATGTACAAATGAGGACGTGAGAGGTAGAGTGCAAAGAATCCTGAACCTGAAATCAGTAGACTTGAATTTGAGGCCACTCATTAGCTGTGCAAATCAGATAACATTAAGTTGCCATTTCTTTTGGCTGGGCCTATTTCCTTGTTTATAAAATGGAAATAAGAATACCTGGTTCAGTTATCTTACAGGACTGTTCGGAGTTGATGAAAACACCATGTTTTAGCAGGTCCTCTGTAGCCCTGATAGTGCAGCCAGCAAGCTTTCCCAATGGTTGAAATATGGGTAACACGTTGCTCAAATAAAAATAAACTGCAGCTGCAACTTTAAATGTTGTTTTTGACTCTAGCCCCTGCATCCTAAAGCCTCTCAGAATTCCCCCCACACACACTCAAGAGCAGATGGTCAATGGGAAATTCCCGTAAGTTCCTCCATACAGCATTTTTTATGCTTGACTTAAATTATATTCTGTTCTCTCGCTTTCTTTTTTGCTATCTCTTCCTGTGTCCTTTTCTTGCTTTTATGTATTAAAACACATATTGAGAAATCATAATTTGTGCCTTTGTGCCAGATATCATCTATTTCCTCTTCCATACTCACACACCACTGGCTCTTTGCCTCAGGAGCATAACTCCATGGACTGTGTCAACATGCCTCCTGCCTTCCAGTTGGGTTCAGCTAGTGGGGAGCCCCAGCGAGAGGTCAGAAGTTGGGAGGAAACAGAAGTGAGGCTTTTGATCTCTGTGGTCCTCAACTCCTGTGAAATTTCAGGCTGACTGTACCCCTTCACAGTGGGCACGCTGCTTTTTTTCGGCAGACCTTTCTATGGGTGCTTCTTTAAGTAGATTTCCTTCTTTCACTTCTTGCTTCACCGGGCCTTGGGATGGGGCACTGTGACCGCTAAACTCAGTTTAAGTACTATCTCTTTTGCTACAATTCACTTACACTCTCATATTTATTCTTTTTGAAAATAAACCCAGACATCTGTGTCCTGCTGGGATCTTTACTGATTTCATGGCATAAATAAAAAAACACAGGACATTAAGGATGTGGACAAAGATCACCATGTTTCCACCAATTATTTGCCGTGGGTCATTCCCCAGTAAGGTTTTGGTCTTCTCCACTTATATTACAGTGAAGTTTTTGGGCTGTGTGATTTTGAATATTACTTTTCTAGCCACCAACTAAAGGGTTTGCAATAAGATAAAGTAAGAAAAATCACTGCACAGGCGTGTGGTTTGGCTGCGATTATCATTAGGAGAATTTGCACTCACATGTTTCATGTACTGTCATTTCATCTACTGGGACTTGTGGCACCTGGGCAGGTGAAAAAGGAGCTTTCTGATTTCTGAATTATTTTGACATGTATTAATATGTGTGATTCCTGGTGGGTGGTGATTTTGATCATTGTTTGCTTGTTGGGAAACGGTATGCTCATTAAATTTAGAAATGTCTGATTCTTGGCCTATGTTGTCCAAATTTGAATGGTTTCAAAAAGGAAACAGCTTTCTGTTCTTTTAGACAACATTCATCATTGTCCATCAATCAATCAACTAGCTGTCTTTGAATACTTACTGTCAATCACACTGATGCCAGCTTCTCAGTTGCCATTGTTTTGACTCTGGGGAGGCAAAGAAAAGCACCCTGAGGAAAGGAAATGACAAGGACTGCTTGTCTATGGCAGCTGTTCATTTGGAGCCAGCAGTGATGTTGTTGGCTTCCTTTAAGGCAGACCTGCTATTTTGTCATGTTACAATTCCTAAGTAAATCTCCCTCGAAGAGACCTAAATTAGAAAACTCGTAGTTTACTCTTTCTGGCTATACAGAATCTATTGAGCTGACAGGATGACCTGTCAGGACTCATTCAAAACCAAAAAACACTTGCATTTCAATTAAATCTAGTGTTACATTGCTTAGTTTTCCTTTTCTATCTAAGTATTTGTATTGCTTTCTTAATAAAAAAAAAACCATGAGAGTTATAAATATTAGTAGTATTTGCGTAGTACACAACAGTTTGCATATTTTACTCTGTGTCATCTTATTTTGTGCTCACTATTATCTTGTGAAATTTGGCTTTGGTGACATTTGGTAAACAGTGGCACCTGCTGAGTGCGGTGGCTCACGCCTATAATCCCAGCACTTTGCGAGGCCAAGGTGGGCGGAAAACGAGGTCGGGAGATCAAGACCATCCTGGCCAACATGGTGAAACACCGTCTTTACTTAAAAAAAAAAAAATACAAAAATTAAGTGGGTGTGGTGGTACGTGCCTGTAATCCCAGTTATTCGGGAGGCTGAGGCAGGAGAATTGCTTGAACCTGGAAGTTGGAGGTTGCAGTGAGCCTAGATTACGCCATTGCACTCCAACCTGGTGACAGAGCTAGACTCCATCTCAAACAAACAAACAAACAAACAACAACAAAAACCAGTGGCAGCAACACACAAAGTCAAATTTCCCAATATAAGACCAAGGCTGTATTCAACTATGCTCTGGAAGTGTTCTTGTCCTCCGAGGAGTGTAACCTGCATATAGTATAGGCTTTTACTATTTTTCCTAGCATCGCAGGACAGGAGGAGCACACAAAGCTGCCTGGGTGATACAGAAGTCAGGAATGAAGAGTGTCACCTGAAATAGTGTGAGAATCGCTTCTCAGTTCCCTATCAAGTAAACCTCCTCATGCCAAGATGGTGACTTTAACTGTAATTCACACTTTCATTCAATTCAATCATCTTTATACATCCTTCTAATGGGGCTCTCCCACGTCTTTTCCACAATCAATGCCTGGGTATTCTTTTTTTTTTTTTTTTTTTTTTTTTTTTTTTTTTTTTTTTTTTTTTTTTTTTTTTTTTTTTTTTTTTTTTTTT
>NW_016107535.1:2577142-2604580 GCF_001604975.1 Cebus imitator
TTTGTATTTTTAGTAGAGACAGGATTTCATCATGTTGGCCAGGATGGTCTCAATCTCCTGACCTTGTGATCTCCCCAAAGTGCTGGGATTACAGGCATGAGCTACTGTGCCTGGCCTCAGTTTCTTCTTTCTACTGCAGAATCATCCACTATCTAGGCCCTTATCAACCCTCTCCTTGACTTTGCCTTGAAGGAAGTCCCAAATGGCATCCATATCAATCAGCACATTGTTGTTAGATTGGTCTTCCTGTGGTCAGAATAGATGCTCACTAAAGATGTGCTTGAGTGACCTGTGCTGGAGAAGCCGATTACAGAATATAATAAAAACAGTAAAGAAATATTAGAGAAATACCGTAAGTTGACCCAGAAATAAATTATTCTCCAGAAGATCTAAGAAAGCTTTCCAAAGTAATTTCACATGTGTCAGGTTATGTTAATGTAGTGCTCCCACGTCATACTCAGTATCTAAGTTAAGATGTTTTGTTTTGATGGAACAGGGCTATTAATTTGAAACTTTGTTGTGTCAAAACTGTTGGTGACATAGCCTTGCCATCACGTTCTTACAAACTGTGCTAAAAGTGCCTCTCATCCCTTTGCATATTACTACTTTCCCGAATGGGAGGAATGTTTTATAAAGTCAATCTTTTGAGAACATCCCCCAAAAGACAGGGTGAAAAGCTCTTCCCTAAAGGATAATGAGAAACAGCAATGTTGTGGGCTCTTTTCTGTTCCTGGTAGTTACTTTCTAGCCTTCGTTTATCTCACTAGTGCTTTCTCCAGCTTTGGTGTTCTTCATTAGCTAATATTCAAGGCCCTCGCCTTGAATATCGAAGCAGTCCCTATTTCTGAGGAGGAAGATGAGCCTATGTATTCAATCTGGTGATTTCCTAAGTGAGCTCCAGTTCTGGTATAATTCAATTGAAAATTGGAACTAGAGTGAGAGAAACTTGAAACTTGGCTTTGTTACTATCTGTGTGACACTAGGCAATATACTCCTGGAAAATAGTTTCCCACTTTGAATTAAGGACAATAATGTTTTCTTTGCTTACTTTTCTATAGTTTTTTTTAAGGATAAAATGAGGTAAATTACAGTAAGCTGACATAAACTGAAAAATGATGAATAAATGTTAGTTGTGACTATTGTTACAAATAAAGAAGAAGAAGAAATAGGTGTTTATTTCAAAATCATGTAGAGTCCCATGTCAGTGAGATGTAGAAAGTGAATTCAACAAATACCTTAAAGTAATCTTCAAACTGGAATCTTGATCATCCCTAGAGGTACACAAAACAGCATAAGGGACACAAAGGAATGAAAAAAATTTTAAACAAAGCAGTTTCTAGATCCTCAATATATGCATATCTTTTTCCATGAGAAAAATCCAGGAGTTGAGAGTTTCAGACAGTTTTTACAATCTGACTTTTTTACTATGACAGAATTCTCACTAACCACTAAAGGGACTATCTTATCTTCCTAGGTCACAGGACGTAAGGTATAAAATTTCTCAGGGATCCCAACAAAGTAATCATTAAAAATATTGATATCAGAAAGTCTAATCAGTTGCTTTAATTATTTTTAATAATAATAATAGCCTAATCCAGAAGTAATATTTAGCACTGAGTCTTATGGTCACAGGTTATTAAAAATAAGCTTAAATTTATATGTGTGCTTTATTACAGAATAAGTAATCATATTAAAATTTTTATAGACAAAAGTATACTACAAGAGGATAAAATAATACAAGGGCAATTGAATGAATGTATGATTGAAAGGAGAAAACAGGGTGATATATTTCCAAATAGCATTAAGAAAGAGCTTACTCATGTATTTTTTAAAAGATGAGTTTACAGATTAAATCACTGTGGTATTTGTAGTCTATTAGAATAATTTAAAAGTTTTATTTAAAAACGAATAGTCTTTATTTAAAGTGTCAATATTTACAGTACTTTGAAAATTAACTTTGCAGCTATTTTAATTTATGGTGAAAAATTTAAAATATCAACTTAAAAATGTAAAGAAAGATACATTTTCAAAATTATATTGAGACATACTAACAAATTCTTTGAAGGTCAATGCTTTAGAACAATGGTTTTCAAAGGTTCGGTCTCCAAACTAGCAACATCAACCTGAAATCTGTTTGAAATACAGATTCTGGGGTCCTGTCCCAGACTTTCTGAATCAGAAGCTCTGGAAGTGGTGCCTAGCAACCTGCATTTTAACAAGCCTGAAAAATGATTCTGGAGCATGCTAAATTTTGAGAAATGTTTTTGAAGTCTTACAAAACTCATTCTTAGGTTATTTGTCATTCTTTTCCCTTGTCTTTCTCGATTTCTGTTTTTTGCAGAAAATGATAAAGTTAATAAGCAATGCAGAGTTTAGAAATCTGTATGATTTATAAAGTACCTGACTGGTAAAGGACTGGACATAGTTGTAGGCTGAGATGATAAAGGGTCTAGACTCTAGCCTAAAGAGCAATTGATTCATCACTCCTTTGATTCTTGTTGCATGGTTGAAGCTGGTTTAAAAGACCTAGTGTTTACACCTTTAGTTACCTGGATAAGTCGACAGTCTGGAATTATTTTCTAATTGTCCCTGTGAATCATGACAATGCATCATCTGATTCCTCTAGCATCTGATCACAGCCTAAAAACACTCCTACACACACGCTAATGTAAATAGCTGCTGGGATAAATGAGAGGTTACAATAAAGAGTGAGAAAACAGGTTGGGGCCTGTTTGTCAAAGGGTACAGGGATATTTGAGGACAGTTTACTAAGCTTCTGGTGAGGGAATAATTTAATAACTTTCTGAACAAGAGTGCTATTTATCTGATGGATTCCAGTTCTCACTGCTGTATCATAACTCTTCCAGAGTCTAATTATTCAGCAAAATAACCAAACCTTAACTGGAAGAAGGAGGAGATATTTATATGATTAAGAGTATTGAAGGGATCAGACAACAGCAAATTCCATCAGAAGTGTACTTACAGTGTCTAGTATTCACCATAAGAAGTGAATTAACAATAATTTTGTACGATCTTCCCTGCAATGTTCTGGACACGATGTTTTTTATAGTAACTCTTTGAGATGCACGTTATTATTCTAGTAGTCAGTTCATATTACTCTTCTGCTTAAAAATCTACATATAGCTCTCGTTCTAGCTCAGAGAGAAAGGATAAATCTTTACAGTGGCTAAGAGGCCTCATGCAATGCCATTTCCTCTTTGCTTTCTTATTGTTTTTGACGTCTGGTCTTTCTGCACATTCTTTTGCTTCACTGGGCTCTGGCCACACTGTCGTTCTTGCTGTTCTGCCAACACCCCAGGCCAACTTCAGCCACAAGACCCTTACATTTACTGTTCTATTTGCCTGGAGCACTCTTTTCCAGGATATCCACATGGCTTCTTCCATCACCTGTTTCATTCTTGGCTCAAATGTCATGTTTTCACTTACACCGTAGGAATCATCTTATTTAAAATGTTTCCTTCTATATCTCAGCAATTTCCATCTTCCTCCTCTACTCTATTTTCTCATAGTGCTTGCTACCCTCTAACAGAGCATACAATTCACCAATACACTTTGTTTACTGGAATAGTTGTTTGTCTATTGGCTTGCTGCTCTTTCTCTGCCTTTCAAGTTCCTCTAAATGACAAAAGACTAGAAGCTTATAAGCTACATTTCGCAGATATCCTTACTGCTCATCTTCTGGATAGATTCTGCCATTGACCTGAGGATCTGTAAGGAGGCTAAAAGACAGGAGAAAAAAGATAAGTCATTTTATTTTGTTTCTATCCCTATCTTGGATCTCAGCAATAGCTTTGGCAATCACTGAGGGCTCCAGGGTACCAGCCTATTCTGTGAGATTCCAAAAGAAGCAGCAGCAAGGGCCCCTGAAGCTTTGCTGGCATTGCACTCTTGGTATTTATCTTGGGGAAACAGTGGTAATAGACTTTGAACTCTGGGGCACCTACAGTGCTAGGAGAAGTCGAGGCTCCTAGTTTCCTGGAAAGCAGCAGTGGCAAAGATTTCAATAGGAGCAGACGCAGCTGTGTGTGCTCCTGCAGTCTCATGGACACAGCTAAGATGAATGGTGCCTTTATTATGGTGACAAAAGTTTCCTTTTTTGCTCTTCTAGTTCTTGGGATGGCAGTTCCTGCTCCTTGATAATTTCCTGTTTCTCTTTTCACCTTTTAGCTATTTCAACATTTTAAATAACTGAATCTTTACAATAAATATTCTCTGTTGGAAATGTCTAAGTGGCTCCTATTTTCCTAAATGGATCTTTGTTGATATGGTACATTGGAGTCTGCTGCCTGGGCGTGAATCTCGAAACTCTTGTTGCCGTTACTGTTGTCACTATCTGAGGCACCTCCAAAAACAGAGCCAAAAATCTTCTCATGTCTTCTGCTTTCCAATCTTCCACAAATGCTGTCCTTTTGTAGAACTTACAGAGATGTCAGCTGACAAGTAAGTTAGCAAAATGTAGGCTTCTAATCCCCTATGTTACTAAGATGAGAGGTAGGAACGGAGCAGTGACAATAAATGGCACATTTATGACTTCCTTGAGAAAAAAGTAGCTACTACAAATGAAGTGATTCTGATAGCTTTGTTCACTATTGTGTTCTTAGCACTAAAACTGAGCCAAGTCATTAACACTCACTCGGTAAATGCCACATAAGTTATCACCATTTGTATTTGAGGAAATTAATTTACCAAAAGATTAGAGAAGTTCCTGAGTAACAAGCCAAAAACGATAGAATTAAACTCAGGTATCATTGATGTCAAACTGTATAAATGTTCATTTATACAGGAGAACTAACATACCAAAGTGCTACTATGGGTAAGGCATGGAGGTAGAAGAGTAAACAGGACACAGTCCGTGGATGAGAGTTAGCAAACCTAACTTCTGGATTGAGCTCTGGCTTTCTTGACCATGTGATCTTACTTCATCTTTTTGGGTCTTGATAATTGGATCAACAAACATTTACTTAATGCCTTATTTGTGTCATGCTACATAAATATGATAACACTTAGCAAAAATCATCTTTTCCAATGATTCATCAAACTCTGATGATGCAAAAATGTCTCAAATATTTCCATGACTCTCCATCTTCTCTACCACGACACTAGTCTAACTTAAGTTGCCACTTTGTTTGTTTATAACTATTTTTAAATGATTTATTAAATACTTTTATTCCTGTTAGAATGAAAGCTCCACAAGAAAAGGAGAAGTATGCTTTATTCAGCCCTAAAGCTTCAGTACACATCCCACATGATAGTTCTGCAACCCAGATGCTAGATAAGCCTCTGGTGAGTGAATGAATGATTGAGAAACCATTGAAAGATTTTAAATAGAGACATGACTGGATCTGACATATAATTTTTCAGAAAGCCACTCTGAGTTTTAATTTCCCCAATGTAAAATGAGGATTAGAAGATACGTATGGTACCTACCATTCTCGCATTTTATAATTTTGTTTTCTTACACCTGTGGCAGAGTTCTTAAAAGTCATCTGATGTCTGGCTTATTTCTTTCTTGCGACACAGGTAAAAGACGGGTGTTAGAGTTCTCATTACATAGTACAGAAAGAGAGGTGAATTTGTTTGGTAGCTCATGGCAAACGTGATAAAGTCTGTACCACCACGCAGGATTATGTGTGGAAAGTCAAAGAATATATGAATATGATCTTGCTGATTTCCAAACTGGACTTTTTGTTTTCTCTATTGGGATTCCTTTGAGTCAGAATGATTGGCAAGGGAAACATCTCAAACCCTTCCACAATGCCCTTGAATGTGGGCCCACACATGCTTGATTTAGATCATTAAAACTCCTTGCATTTTTGTTTAATCTCATCAACATGGGAATATGCAGAGTTTATGATTTGTAAAAGTCTGGAGATAAATTTAATTTCCTGGATTAGCTGCCATTTTCAGAGAATATTTGATTTGGAAGAAAACTGGCAACCATTAAACCAAAAGCTATCAGGTATTTATACATTTCTGATTCAGCAAACTTCATAGTTTACCATGCATCAGACACTGTGTGACGTGCTGTGAACACAAGAATATTCTACATATGGGAACACTGAGAACACAGGAAAAATAGCTTTTCCAGAGTGACATTAGGTTAATTAGAAGAGTTAAAAACAAGAATCGTGAGCCTCAATTGTTGGTTCCTTTCCATTATAAAAAGAACAGACAAACTACGGCCCCTTGGGCTAAATATGGTCAGCTTCCTATCACACAAATTGTGTTCTCTATTTACTTATATATTGCCTAGAGCTGTCTATTTACTTGTCTACTTATATAATGTCTATTCTTGTCTGTTTACTTGTATATTGTCTAGAGCTGCTTTCATTTTATACTGGCAGAATTGAATATTTGCAGCAGAGACCATACAGACTGTAAAGCTGGAATTATTTACTATCTGACCCTTTATATAAAAAGTATGCTAAATCCTGTTCTGTAGCCCAGACTGATCATGGAGTGCTTCTAGAAATGATTTTCAGGTAACACATGTGAAAGCAGTTAAAAATGCCACTTTTCCTTTTTAGATTGAAATTCCCATAAGGCATTTCCTTTACTTGTCTACCAATAATGCAACAACTAATAGAGTCAAGTAAGATCTAGAGATTGATTGGAACAGGGCTAGGGGATCTGAGAGATCCCTCCGGTAATGTAGGAATAATTCCTGCTTGAGTGAGTACTTGCAGTCATATGCTGCTAATGTGGCTTGGTGTCCATTTCTAAACCCAATTTGAGCCAATATAACGATAAGAGGCAGCTTTCATTCCTAATTTCTGACTGTGGTGAGCAGAGTTGATCTGGGGTTTAGCTGTGTGCCCTGATGTTCATTACAGCATTTGCACTAAGGCTACCCTTCCCACAACTGCTTCCAGCAAGTGACTGAGCATTGCAGGGACATTAAGGCAGGCCCATTTCCAGACCGTGAAGGCTCCTTGAGAAGTGACTTTTGTCCAGGGATTCCTGACACTCTTGTTGAACTTTCCTTACATTTCACACTTTCAACTCTCCTTCCTTCCTTCCTTCCTTCCTTCCTTCCTTCCTTCCTTCCTTCCTTCCTTCCTTCCTTCCTTCCTTCCCTCCTTCCTCCCTCTCTCCCTTCCTCCCTCCCTTCTTTTTCTTCCTTCCTCCTACTTTCCCTTTAGCCTTCCCTGTCATTTTTATTTCATGTTGGTTAAACTTATGCACAATATTCCCTGCAAAGTAAAAAAAAAAAGTTACATTTTACACCCCACAAAGAAGTAAGCGTAGCATTTGGTAAGCTTCTTTAGGTTCTGGAAACCAAACATTACACACTTAGGTATACTACATAGGAATACTACTCTGTCCTATATCCTGAGTGACATGGATGGCTTTAAGCCTTAAGTGGGGGCTGGAGCAGGAAAGGGTTTTGCAGCAGATTCAGTCCCCAGAATAATCTGTTTTGTCAGTTGGTCCAAATGATCTGGTAGACTCTATGGTGTTACAGGTGTCACTGGTAGGAAAAGCTACAGTATGGAGCTTATGGAAAGCTCCAGGTAGAGCATTAGAGCACAGCCCTGTGTGATCCTGGATCAAGACTGTCTATGCCTCCGGCAGTACAGCATTATTTATCTTTTGAAAAATAGCTATTAGCATGCAAGTGGTCTCTGGCAGAGAAAGATGTTTGACCATGGAATATCAGATAATTATTAGTCTGAAACTATCCATCATGAACTGGATTCTGAGACACCAACCAAATAATAAAGGCAGGTATGCTGAGCACCAGTTAATTTTAAGTTGGAAATAGTATATCTAGGATTGAGCCTGAGAAGGAGCAGAGGGCATAATAAACTGCAGGAATATATAGTCCGAATCTCTATGTCACCACCATAGTTGTATCAGTGACCTTTCCCTGGCTTGCACCTATGACCGTATATGGGATCTTGAAAGAGGAGGAGAAAACTCAAGCTTGGAGTACAATTGATCAGCCTGATTTTTGAGTGCAAACCAAAAACAGAGTGTGCTGCATTTAATGATATCCTGGAAAGAGAGTTGAGAAGAAAAAAATTTCTAGTGCATGGAATTGAGCAACAAATCTGGTTACACCTTATAAGTGGAAGGAAATGTGACTGAAGGAGAATATGTATATTTCATCATGTAAGGAATGCTGTAGCAGTAATTTCAGTCCTGATAATTTGACTCTAGAGCCCATGTAGTTAACCATTGTGGCAATTGTTTCTATTGCACTTACCCATTTTTTCATTTTTCTTCCATATGAGGCTATAAACTCATTGGCACCACCTAATGCAATATGTGGCACATGGTACTCCCAAAAGGTTTATTGAACTTGTAAAGACAGAAAACAAACAGATGCAGACTTGGGCAATGGTAGTTGACTTCTGTTTTTTAGGAAGAGGAAATGGATAAGATGCCATGACTTATAAATTTTAGGTTATTAATTTCACTGAGGAAAAAATAGCACATTATAAATCATTGTACTTACTTTCCTGTTTCTTTATAATTTGGTGTTCCAGTTATCTATTGATAAATAACAAAATACCCCAAAGCCAGGTGACTTAAAACAAAAACTATTTTACTATATCTCCTGATTTTATGGGTCAAGACTTCTGGATGGGCTCAGCTGAGCAATATTTCTGCTCTAAGTGGCATTGACTGAAGTTATTCAATAGTATTTAACTGATGATAGCTGGTCTAGAGTATCTTAGACAGTTTCATTCACATGCCTTTTGCCTTGGCAAGGAAGACTGGGAGATTGGAATTAGTTGGGTTTGACAAGGGTACTTACCTGTGTGCCCTTTATAGGCATGGAAATCTCAGGTAGTTTATCTTACATGATAACTGAGTGTTTCCAGAGAATCATGCTCCAGAAGCCTCATTTGCAAGGCTTCTTGTGTTCTAACCTTGCAAGTCCCAGGATATCACTTCTGCCACATTCTGTTGGACAGATAAATCATGAAGGCCAGTCCAGATTCAAGGGGGAAGGAATTAATCACCATCTTTCAAGGGAGATGTAGCAAATGTTTTGTGGTTATTATTAGTTAGCCATATTGACTTCTCATTGGCTGTTTCAGATCTCACTATCAGACAATCATTCACTGCTCATGTGGAGAGACAAAAAAATAAATAAATAAATAAAGCTTCTCTATATAGCCTTAAAATTCCATGCTCCTTGGGGGACTTCCCTCAGAAAGGAAGAATACAATTTTCCACTTTTTTCTTTCAATACTTATCAAGTTGCTGCTAACTACACAGTAGTATCCAGAGGCAACTAACTAGCTAGAGGAAAAACTAGATCTGTGATGTTGGGCAATCCACTTGAACTCCTTGAGCTTCAGCTTTCTTATCTGTACATAAAGGACAACAATAGCTTTCCAAAGTTCAGAAGTTCTTATGAGGCTTATCTTTGTCTGTTCATGCTGCCACAACAACATACCACTGAATGGGTAGCTTATAAACAATATATGTGTTTCTTATAGTTCTGGGGTCTGAAAAGTCCAAGATTAAAGCACTGGCATATTTTGTGCCTGGTGAGGACATGTTTCCTTTTCATGGATGGCGCCCATTTGCTGTGTCTTCACATGGTGGGAAGGAGTGAACAAGCTATTCGAGGCCTATTTTATAAAGGGACTAATTCCATTCCTGAGAGCTCTATCTTTATGACCTAATCACTTCCGCAAAGACCCCATCCCCTAATACCATCATGTTGGGAATTAGAATGTCAACATACACATTTTCAAGAAACGCAAACACCCAGACCATAGCAGCTTCTGAAGTATTAATGCATGGGAAAATTATAAATTATAAATTTCATTTTTAAAAAAGAAACCTCTATTAATACAGTTATGAGTCTCTTAACAACAAAGATTTGTTCTGAAAAATGTGTCTTTAGGTGATTTTGTCACTGCGTGAACTTCAAAGCATATATTTACACATGGCTAGATATTACATCCTGCTATACTACACACCTAGGCTATGTGGTATAGTCCATTCTAGGCTACAAACCTATACAACGTGTTAATGTACTGAAACGTGTAGGTAATTGAAACACAATGGTAAGCATTTGTGTATCTAAACAGAAATGGTACAGTAAAAATGTGGTATTATAATCTTATGGGTCCACCATTGCATATGTGGTCCATTGTTGACCAAAATGCCATTATACGACACATGACTGTATAGCTATTAAATCAAGAATATAATACACAATCAGAAAGGTATCTAGCACAATTAGACATAAAGATAAAATTTAATGTGGGATACAGTGGCTACCTTAAATGAACATAAACCCAAGCCGTATTGTTTCAAAGGAAAGATGGAATCTGGTTGCAATAGCAGGGAAGCCTTTATTGTTATAATTTAATGACTCCACTATCTCAACTGCAGGAATCTAATGAGTGATATCATGCTAAGTTCAGAGAAGTCAAAAAGTCTCTTTAGTCTAGCCATAACTTGAGTTTTCTGGAAGAACGCTGCACTAGGCAAATGTGACTTGGCTTCTGAAAATGTGTCTGGAAAACTCAATAGTGTTATTAGATTTTTCTCAGTGTCCCTAACACTAATAGTAAAACCTGCAAATTAATCTGATGAAGAAAGCTAAGGTATGCGCGATTTCATCAGAGAGGGTTGCACCCATGCCTCTGGGAAAATTCGTCCTGCGTTCAGAGCCCTGGGTCCCTATCTGGAAATCAGTAAAGCCAACATCTGTCATTAACCCAGCTCCACAAGGCAAAGGAGCATGTTTCCTGCGTTAACTACACCTTGCTGCAGCAAATGGACTCAGATGTGGTATTTTAATTGGCGTTAAACAGAATTATTATTTAATTAAAGCAGAGGCTAATTTTCTGACTCATTGTTTGTGCAGAAGATGCTAAATTCCAGTCAAAACCAACTTAATTGAGTAACATCAAATACCCAATTGGGTGCCTTCAGGAGGTCTATTTTGTTTCTTTTCTTTTCTTATCTAAAGGCATACTTTTATTAGAAATAATTTTGACAGAATATTTACATTAATTAAGTGTCACAGTAGAAAGGGACATTAGATAACTCCTCCAAATTGTTCATTTTATATTTGGGAAAACTGAAACTCAAAATGTGAAAAGCAATTATCCAAGATCACACACCTAGCGTTGGGCCAGTCTTAGGATCACTGGCTCCTGACTCTCATTTTAGTGTTCATTCCACTATACCTAGAGACACAGGTTTTCTGAGAGAGGACATATAGCATGTCAGCCTCAGAAGCCACCTCACCAATTATCCTTCTAAACCTCCCTTGCCTTAATTGTTGGAGACACTGATGATCAGTGAAGACAAAACATTTGCCAGGGTCACATAGCTGGGCCAGAATGAAAGACCTAATGTGCATTCTCTCATCTGCCTGCTGTAGTCTCTAAAGTAAGTACTAGACAGTAGATGAGTCGGTTGTGTTGAAGCTAGGCTGTGTCCTGCAACCATTTCTGTGATTTCACACATTCCAAAATAAAGACTTTTTGGAAAGAAACCTCTCTTTCCTCTGGAGAAAAGATAACTGACTGATGCATAAGGCTGACCCTCCATCTCCATCAGGCCCAGCTCTCTGCCCTGCATAGGGTTCGCTCTTTCAGAGACCAGTTTTTCAGTGAAGACTTCGTGGGGGCAATAATCATCCTTCCCTCACTGAATGTCCCCTTGGCCCAGTCTGTTATCTTGCTGTACAATTCCAAACCTCCTTATGAATTTGCTACATGTGCATCTCTGCAGCTAGAGGAGGGGATCTCAGCTGCCTTTTAATTCTATTGTACCTTCTCAAGTACTGGATATGTGGATGGTACTAAATACATGCTCAGTATAAACTCACCTCAAGGACTTTCGAAGGACCTGGAATGTAACAGGTTAGCAAGGATTAGAGATCTAGAATGCAATGGCTGCTTAGTCTACATGGAATTGATGAAGAATCACTGTGTCCAGAGGGAGAAATGTTTGAAGCACAACTCTCACTTCCTCACTTTTGTGTATTCTGTGGCTGAATTCTGTCATCTGGAAATTGTCATTATAATACCTACTCTGCTTTGCTATCATAGCAATGAAATAAAGCAAATGTATAAACCACTTGCATAAAGCCTGACAAACAGTATATATAAATCCAGGCAATAAATCCTCATTTCCATATTGCCTGAAGTGTAGAAGTAAAAATATTTCACAAACTCCCCTTTTATTAGAGGGCAATGGCCCCAACCCTTCTGATAATCTTGTAGTTTTTGCAACTTAGTTGAGAATATTCGGTAAGCAGAAAGAATCATGCTTGATGCTTCTGTTCTGCCATGCTCTTTGCCTGCAATTTTCTTATTACTGTGCAGTTATCAGAGCTTTTCTAAGACAGGTTGACTCTGGAAAAATCTATGCACTTGTCTCAATACTAATTTAGAAGGGCTTTTTTTCTGATAAAACAAAAACGAAGAAAAAGCTAATGGTGACCAGCTGTCTAAAGCTCCTAGGCATATTTCTATCTATCACACAGAGCAAGGAAGGTTAGTGAGCTCCTGGTAAAGCCAGCAAGAAGCCAGCTGTCTGTTCTTATGTTGTGAATTCAGCCCAGGTGAGGAAACCAGCCCTACCTGAAATGGTTGTCTTCATACAATGCACCCTTAGTAGTGAGTTATCTGTTGTACATAATCCCCAGCCATGCCCTAGGGAATGCAGAGCTGGTGCCAAATTCTCCCGTCAGAAGCACGTGTGTGACTCTGAACTGCATATTAAGGTGAGTTGTGGATAGTTGGGTGTGTGGAAAAGGAAGGTAGGTGAAATCTGTCAGCAACCATTGCATCAGGAGTTTTATGGGTTTTCCTATACTCAGACTTCCCATATTTGGGATTGCTGAATTGCTTCAGCTTATTTCAATGATCAGTCTGGATCTGTGGGTCTCAGCCAAAAGCATAGGGGACATTATAACTGCAGTGCCAGGAGAAGCAGTCTTTAGTAAACTTCAGGGACAATCCTACAAGGAAGCATGACTCTTCTCCAAAAGGCCTTAGGGTGGTTGCAAAATCCAAAAATGGGGGGCAGACGATGAGCTGTGGATCATTCTGAAGACAAGCAAGGGCAAAGTTGAAAAAAATGATAAAACTCCCCTGTAAGAGAGTTGAATACGACAGGCTTCAAAAGTAGCAAGGAACATGGTTATTTCTATGAGATAAGGCTATAACTCTTATCGTTCCAGAGCAGCTGTGAAAGCAAGAGTTCCCACAGGTGAGGCAAGGCCAGTGAAACTGTTTCCTGTAAGGACAAGGCAGACCTAGCTGCTCTTTGTCCTCTGATCCAGAGTGAAGTCTCACTTCCTCTTCCCCAGACTCACACTAAAAGGAAGCATGGAGACTTTCCCAAGGGCAGAAACCAAGAAGGTTCCACTTAAACAACAACAGAGAATACAAATATCTTTAGTTTCAGAATAAAGAGCAATTTGGAGTCTTAGTTTCTCTCCAGCTAGTGAAGTGACTCTGGGCAAGTCACTGAATCCTTAGTCTCCATTTTATCAGCTGTAAGATAAACAGTATAATACCTTCCACAAGATGTTGTGAGGATAAAATTAGATCAGACATACAAACACACACATTAGAGTATTCCTAATGAAAAAAAAATTACTCTCTTTCTTAGCCATTTTTTTTTCCCTGTTTTAGTGTTTATAAATACTGAATGAGGACTGAGTCAAGGGAAGAAATGCAATAGCAATAACCAAGTCACAAAAAGCCAGAGTTTCCTCTAAGAAGTGTTTGAATTGTCTTTCCTTTGGGGCGAAGGAAAGAATGAATATAATTAATAACTCATGAAACTGCCTCTGTGCCAGGTTTTTAATATACATGATCTCATTTGATCTTTCCTCAAACCCTTTTGAATTGGCATGCATACCCATTATTATTTCACAAATGAGGAAACTGAGGCTCAAGGAAGGTAAGTCACTTACTCAGGATCGCACAGTTAGCATGTGGAAAAGTTTTGATTCCTAACCAACCCCAAGCATATTTCAATATGCTGTCACAAGCCATTTAGTGTTCCTTTGAGATGACAAGACAAACTTTTATAATGTAATGTTCCAAAATATTGCCAAAGAGTGGAAAGTGGGGGCCATTTTGGGAAGTCTTTCTCGAGGAAATATGAGCTTGATTTTGAAGAGTAAATAGGTTTTGGGCCAATGCAGAAATGTGGGAAGATACTCCATACCCAAGAAAAAGAATAGACAAAGGCTCAGAAATAATAAGATTCAGTGTAAATTTATTGGATTATATCTGAATGTGTGCTAAATATCTCAATTCCTGAGGTAACATTCCTGATGCGTTTCAAAGCTCTGAATATGTTTCCTTGTTCTATGAGATAGGAAATGCTGCAACACACTTAGAACAAATTGTAGGGAGATGGTCTATATTCAACCTTCTTTAGCAACCTAAGAAATGTGAGAAACCCCTTTGGGGACAAGCTTGAGAAGCCATAGAGACAAAAGAATTCCCCACCTCCACTTTATTCCATTCAAGTACATTTTAACATACTTTTAAGTTGGCAGATAACATTGTATGTTTTTATGCTCTGAAGTACATATACATTGTAGAATGATTATATCCAGCTAATTAACAAATGCAATATTTCACACAGTTATCATTTTTGTTGAAAGAACATGTAACATCTACTTGCTTTACATTTTCCAAGAATACAATAAATCATCACTAACTTTGGTCACCTTACTGCACAATAGAGCTACTGAAATTTATTCTAACTGTAATTTTGATAAACATTTCCCTATTCCCACCTCCCTCATAACCATCCCAGTCTCTGTAACCACCATTCTACTCTGTTTCTATGTGATCAACTTTTAGATTCCATGTATCAGCGAGGTCATAAGTATTTGACTTTCTTACTTGGCCTATTTCACTTAACATCGTCCAGTTTCTTTCATGTCATTGCAAATGGTAGAGTTTTATTTTTTATGGCTGAATAATATTCCATTTTATACATGTACCACATTTTCTTTACCCATTTATCCATCAATGGACAGATTGATTTCATATCTTGGTTATTGTGAATAGTGTTACAATAAACATGGGAGTGCAGATATCTCTTTGACACACTGATATCAATTTCTTGAAATATATATCCAGTGGTACAACTTCTGGATCATATGGTAGTCTTTTTTAATGTTTTTGAGGAAGCTCCATATGTCTTTTCATAGTGGCTGTACTAATTTTCATTCCCACCAACAGTGTATTTTTAAATTAACTTATTTTAATTATTTATGATTCTGGGTAATATTTCAAGTTTGAAAATCAATGATCAAAGTACATATCCCTGCCTTTTATAGAAAAAAAGCCAAGCCCAGGGAGGAAAAATTTTGCTTAAAATTACAAAACTGCTTAGCATAGAACAAAAGCTATAAGTTGTGCCTCTAGTCTAGGGTCATTTCTCCTAGTTAGATGACACTTGTCTTAAGACTAGAGCAAATCTAAATCTCAAGGTACTATCTTGTTCTGAAGTAGAGTTTAACATTTTAAACCAACTGAGCTGGAATGTTAATCAGATACCTAAATGACCCCTAAAGCAGCATCTGTAGCAACGGACTCAGCCTCAATTTCTCGGCTATTTGAGCTGACCTATTGTATTGTTAGATAGTTCTCACTGTTAAGAAAGCGCTTCCTTATACTGAACCTTATTTTGCCTTCCTGAAACTTTCTCCCCTTGTACTAGCTCTAATTCCGCCTTTGCTGAAGAATCCTTCAAGTTCCTCCATGAGCTCTTTCTGATGCAAGATGAACATTTGCAAAAGCCTTAATTCCTCTTTGTAACAGTATAGATTTGTTACTTTTCCAACTTGGTCAAATAAGTGCCTCTGCTAACCACAACACCCTTGCTTTGTGCTTTTTCACTTCTACGTGTGCTCCTAATGCAGAGCAGTTTAGTTTTCCCTTTTCAGCTTGGAAATATTTGATGTGGTTCGCTTTCTGATCTAGAATATGATCCTTTGCACCCTGAATGTGTCATCCTCTCTGTAATCCTCTGTGCATCTCTAAGATGGTTATTTTTAGTAACCTTACCAATTTATCTCTCTTCTCGTTCCTGTCATTAGTAAGCAGCAAAACTTTCATTTTAGATAATTAGCAACATAGGGAGAAGAGATAGGCCTCAAATAGGGGATGTGAAATTGAGCTTTCCTCCTGCCAAAATAGAGCTCTCACCAACTGCTTTTTTTGTTCTTGCTGTTTTGATGAATCAACTGATTCATTAACTTATTTAAGACATGAGGAATTGAAGCTTTCAATTCTTTTCTGCTACCTAATTTTCACTTCATCTGCACTAATAATTGTGTTGTGACCACCTGGAAATCATTGCACATCCACATAATTGTCATCTCTCCTCTAGCCAATTTTGTGATTCAAGTTCCTTCTCTGGGAGAATTCAAGGAACTTCATTTCAGAGACTGTGCTATCTGTCTTTAAATATTTTAAGAAATATCAAGGGGAATTAACATGAGGCCCCAAGAGGTATAAACATTTCATTAGGTAGAAATTGTAGTGAGTCATATTTTACTTTAACCTAGAGAAAAGAACTCTGTTAGAGTCAATGCCATTTGGAAATGGAACTGGACATTTTGTGAGGGAATGAGTTCCCTATCAAAGACAATGTTCAGGCAAAAGTTAGATATTACTTCAAAGCGCTGTGGACGATTACATCAGAGAATTTTGATATCGGAGACATTTGATAACATTTCCTATAAGATCCTTATCAGTCTGAGATTCCAGTACTCTATAAAGACAGAATAAGTGGAGAGAATAACGGAATACCCTTAAATATTTTAGCATCAGGGAAAATGTGCCTTTCTGCCTTTTTAAGTTTATATTCATGGTAGTAAAATTCTAAGCTCAGAGACAGTGCCTGATAAATTCTCTCTGAAGAGTTACAGGCAAAATGCCCAGCTTTACCTTATGAACCAGGTAAATCCAGTAATAGCAAATTATGTACATTGATTTCCACTTCCACCTTCCGAATGCATACGGCTGGTAAAACGGCAGTAGAAACTAAATGGGAGGAAGCAGGGTTTTACAACTTAAGATACGTTAGGTTGGTTGGTTTTTTAGTAGTTTGATGCTGTTAATTTTTTTTCACACTCAGTATGTGTCCAGAGTTAACAAGAGAGCTATTTTCATCGTAGAAACTCAAGAGAAAAACCTGATGGAGGCTGCATTTTGATACATGATTCCATGATTGCAGAAGAAAAAAGAACACTGTGAATCATGTCCTGACTCTTGAAACTTCTATCCAGATTCTGGGAAGATAGCAGTGGTGTCATGCCCCTTGGTTTTGTAATTCTCCACCTTTTTCCCTAAGGGATTATTACTAAGCATCCTAGAGATAATTTCTTTTATATTTCAAGAGAAATATTTTCAAAGAAATTTCTTTTGTGACTCAGAACCATAAAACGACATCAGCCAGCACTATACATTTTCAATTCTCCCAACCCTTGAGAGAGAAAACAGTTAATTCTCTCCATAGGTTTTCAGTTATGAATTCTGAATCCAAGAAAGCTAGATCTGGAAAGATACTTAGAGATCATAGACCCTCTCATTTTGTAAATGTGGAAACAAGTTCAGCAAAAGGACTGGCTGTTCAATAGCATGATTCAGCAATGCAGCCTTCAGTGACATGGATCACATAATGCTCTTTTTCAGCGATCTTTCTAAAACATGTGTTATCCCTTCCCAGAACTATTGGCAGGTGTGGTTTTATAATGTGCACTGCCTAGTATATAAATATGCACTACCTCAGAATTAGCTGAAATCTGTCAAGCAAGTCACAAGTATGAAGAGCTATCCACCAGACCTCTTTTTATTTTGATAAGGTGGGTATGAGAAGCTACAGAACAGAAGAACATCAGATATTTGAGTGGAAGGAGATATAGCTATTCATGTTAAAAAGAGGTCAGTAAAAAAGGTGCAAACAGGAGAGAACATGTTGATCAGGAATATCATATCAGCTCCATTGACTGTGTGTGCCAGTAGCAGCCATGCAGCTATACTGGAATACTGACACAGAGCTGAGTGACACATAGTAGCATGCTTTGCATGTTTATGAGTTATTGTTAATGCTCCCAACCTGAGCATAAGGGAGCTTTGTTCCAAAGGGGTTTTTTCCCCATTATCTCATTTTTTGTATTATACTTTAAGTTCTTGGGTACATAGGCAGAACTTGAAGGATTGTTGTATAGGTACACACATGCCATGGTGGTTTGCTACCTCCATCCCCCCATCACCTACATCAGGCATTTCTCCCAATGTTATCCCTCCCCAACCTTCCCCACCCCCAGATATCCCTCCTCTAGCCCCCCATCCCCCAACAGACCCCAGTGTGTGATGTTTCCCTCCCTGTGTCCATGTGTTCTCATTGTTCAACACTCACCCATGAGTGAGAACATGTGATGTTTGGTTTTCTGTTCTTGTGTCAGTTTGCTGAGAATGATGGTTTCCAAATTCATCCATGTCCCTAAAAAGGACATGAACTCATACTTTTTTATGGCTGCATAGTATTCCATTGTATATATGTGCCACATTTTCTTTATCCAGTCTATCATTGATGGGCATTTGGGTTGGTTTCAGGTCTTTGCTATTGTAAACAGTGCCACAATGAACTTACAAGTACATGTGTCTTTATAATAGAATGATTTACAATCCTCTGGGTATATACCCAAAAATGGGATTCCTGGATCAAATGGTATTTCTATTTCTATATCCTTGAGGAATTGTCACACTGTATTCCACAATGATTAAACTAATTTACCCTCCCACCAACAGTGTAAAAGTTTTCCTATTTCTCCACATCCTCTCCAGCATCTGTTGTCTCCAGATTTTTTAATGATCACCATTGTAACTGGCGTGAGATGGTATCTCAATATGGTTTTGATTTGCATTTCTCTAATGACCAGTGATGATGAGCTTTTTTGCATATGTTTGTTGGCTGAATAAATATCTTCTTTTGAAAAGCGTCTGTTCATATCATTCATCCACTTTTTGATGGGGTTTTTTTCCTTGTAAATCTGCTTTAGTTCTTTGTAGACTCTGGATATTAGCCCTTTGTCAGATGGGTAGTTTGCAAACATTTTTTCCCATTCTGTTGGTTGCTGGTTCATTCTAATGATTGTTTCTTTTGCTGTGCAGAAGCTCTTAAGTTTAAGTAGATCCCATTTTTCTATTTTGGCTTTTGTTGCTATTGCTTTTGGTGTTCTAGTCATGAAGTCCTTGCCTATGCCTGTGTCCTGAATGGTGTTGCCTAGGTTTTCTTCTAAGGTTTTTATGGTGTTAGGTCTTATGTTCAAATCTTTAATCCATCTGGAGTTAATTTTTGTGTAAGGTATAAGGAAGGGGTTCAGTTTCAACTTTCTGCACATGGCTAGTCAGTTTTCCCAACACCACTTATTAAACAGGGAATCCTTTCCCTATTGCTTGTTTTTATCAGGTTTGTTAAAGATCAGATAATCGTGGATGTGTAGTGTTACTCTGTTCTGTTCCATTGGTCTATATCTCTGTTTTGGTATCAGTACCATGCTGTTTTGATTACTGTAGCCTTGTAATATAGTTTGAAGTCAGGTAGTGTGATGCCTCCAGCTTTGTTTTTTTTTGTTTTTTTGTTTTGTTTTGTTTTGTTTTTGTTTTTGTTTTTTTTGCTTAGGATTGTCTTGGCTATGTGGGCTGTTTTTTGTTCCATATGAAGTTTAAGGTGGTGTTTTGTATCTTTTAATATTTGCAAAGATATTTAATGAGGTCACCATTACCTTGATAGCAAAGTCTGACAAGGATAATATAAAAAAGGAATAGTATTAGCCAATATTCCTACTTTACACGGACACAAAAATTCTTAACAATCTACTAGCAGACAAAATTTAACAGGACATTAAAAGGTCTATACACTACAATCAAGGGAGATTTTTTCCAGGAATGCAAGGTTGGCTCAAAATATGCAAATCAATAAATGTGAGATATCACATTAATAGAATGAAGGATAAAATTATTTGATCATCTCCATAGATACAGAAAAAGTATTTGACATTATACAACATCATTTAATGGCAAAAAATTCAACAAATCATGTCTAGAAAGAATGTAGCTCACACAATGAAGACCATATGCAACAAGCCATCATACTCAATGGTGAAAAGCTGAAAGCTTTTCTTCTCAGATTAGGAAAGAAGAATGCTGACTCTTACTACTTATACTTAGTACAATCTGAAAGTCCTAGCCACAGTAATTAGCCAAGAAAAATAAATTATTGGCATTCAAATCAAAAAGGAAGAGATACAATTGTGTCTGTTCACAGATAACATTATCTACATATGAAAAAAATATTAAAGACCTCACCAAAAAAACTCTGTTAGAATTAATAAATTCAGTAAAGTTGTAAGATATAAAATCCATCTACATAAATTAATTTTCTATATGCTAACAATTAACTATCCAAAAAGCAAATTAAGAAAACAATTCAATTTAGCCTAAAAAATAAGGAAGAACTAATTTAGTCAATATGGTAGAGGACCAAGAAACTGAAAACAAAAAATTGATTTAAAAATGGAATAAGACATAAATACATGAAAAGATTTCCTGTATGCATGGATTCAAAGAGGTAATATTGTTAAAATGCTCACACTGCTCAAAGCAACATACAGAGTTAGTGCAATCTCTATCGAAATTCCAATGGCCTCTTTTACAAAAATAAGAAAAGAAAATCTTAAAAATCATATAGAACCACATAACACCAAATGACCAGCAATCTTGAGCAGGATAAACAAAGCTGGTGCTTTTGAAAGTTAATTTCAAAATATACCAGAAAGCTGCTGTGATAAAGACAGTGTGGTACTGGCATAAACACTGTCATTTTAGATCAATGGGACAGAATAGAGAGTTCAGAAATAAATCCAAGTATTTATGGTTGATTGGTCTTCTATAAAGGTACTAAGAACATACAATGAGTAACAGATAGTCCTATTCATAAGCGCTACAAGGAAAAATAAATATCCGTATGCAGAAGAATAAAATTGGACCCTTGTCTACCACAACACACAAAAATCAACTCAAAATGGATTAGAAACTTAAACATAATGCCTGAGGCTGTAAAACTACTAGAAGAAAACATAGAGAAAAAGCTTCTGGACATTGGTGTGAGAAAAGATATTTTGGATATGACTCCAAAAGTTCAGCCAACAAAAGCAAAATAGACAAGTGAGATTGCATAACACTAAAAAGCTATTGCCCAGTAAAGGAAACAATCAACACAGTGAAAAGATAACTTACATAATAGGAGGAAATACTTTCAAACCACATATCTGATAAGGGGTTTTATACAAAATATATAAAGAACTGAAACAAGTCAATAGTAACAAAACAAATAACCTGATTTTAAAATGGGCAGAGGACTTGAATAGAAGACAGACAAATGATCAGTAGTTATAAGAAAAAAATGCTCAACATCACTAATCATCAGGGAAATGCAAAGGGAAGCCACAGTAAGATATTCTCACAGCTGATAAAATAGTTATTATAAAAAACACGATAGATAACAAGTGTCAGTGAAGATGTCAAGAAAATGTCACCCTTGCGAACTGTTGGTGGGCATGTCAGTTTGTATAGCCATTATGGAAAACAGTATGAAGGTTAGGAAAAAATAAAAAATATAACTACTGTATGTCCAGCAACTCCACTAAAGGATATATATCCAAAATAATCAGTAACTTGAAGAGATATCTGCACTCCTATGTTTATTGCAGCATTATTCACAATAGCCAAGATATGGAATAAAGCATCCATCGACAAATGAATGGATAGAGTATGTAGTATATATACACAATGGAGTATTATTCAGCCTTTAAAAAGAAAAAAAAATGCTACCAATTGTGACAACATGGATGATCCTAGAGGAAATTATGCTAAGTGAATTAAGCCAGGAACAGAAAGAAAAATACTGCACAATCTCACTTAAATGTGGAATTTTAAAAAGTTGAATTCATAGAAGCAGAGAGTAGAATGGTGGTTTCCAGGATCTGGTGGTGAAGGGCAGGGGTGGAGAACAAGAGATGTGGCTCAAAGGGTACAAAATGTCAGTTATGTAGGATGAATAACTCTTGGCAATCTAATAAATAGCATGGTGACTATAGTTAATAATAATACTTGAAGTTTGCTGAAAGAGTAGATCTTAAATGTTCTCTACCCACAAACACGTACAAAGGCTGTGTTGTTGGATGTGTGTTGATAGATATATTGATTAGCTTGATTGTGGTAATCATTTCACAGTATACATGTACATTAAAACATCATGTTGTATGCCTTAAATACACAAAACTTGTATTTGCCGGTTACACCTCAATAAAGAAAAAAAGCAGAAGCTTATATTATCTTTTATGTTTCATTAAATGTTGGCCATCATCAGCTGCTGTTAATGCTAATATTATGTATACATTACTGTTATTATGTAATGATATCACTCTAACTTTCAATGTACAAGAAATTGTTTCAGCATTTTAGATAGAACCTCTAGAGAAAGCCTCATGTAAAATAATTTTATTTAAAGTCTCATCATATGAAAAAGGTATCTTTCTGTATAACTGGCATATACTCTTTCCTTTTTGATAACAAAATATATCTATTGGATCATATTTCCTATTGTGCCCAGGCTACCTAGAAACTCAGATTTAAATATGAAAGGGAGGGGAGAGGAAAACAGGGAAGGAAAGGGAAGGTAAGAGAAGAAGTAGGGGAGATTGAGAGTGTGTAAGATAAAGGAATATAAAAATTCTGGCCATTTTTGAAAACAGGTAATAAACATGAAACCACAGATTCAATAAGTGCTATGAACTTCAAGCAGAATAAAATCAAAGAAAAATATTTAATCAAAGAAAAATATGTAATCACAAAAAAGGGGCACAAAAATGCACATATACACTTATTTCAACACTATGAAACCATACATACCACCTTTGAGATCAGGATATCAGCCTGATACCAGAAGTAAACCACTATGTCTGGCTGAATACTGTCCAGTGAGAATCAGAGGGCTGGGCGTAAAGTAGAATTCCAGAGCCAGAGGAGGGTGTTGGTGCAGGCTGGCCTGCTGTCCAGCATATACAAGGTCAAAGGAAACCTGAAGGATCATAGTCATAGGTAAGGCATTCAACTGAATAATCTGTGTAGAGACAGAAATCAGAATCATAAAGTTTCTTGGATGTATGGGTAGAATCTAGAGGCCCCAGACAGCTTTTGGCAAATACCAAGTAGAAGGCAGATCTTAGAGGGATTTCCCAAGGATTGGAAGCATAACTGCGAAGGCTTTTTGCAGGGCACCCTAACCTTGTCCACAGCAAGGCAGAGGCTGAAGGATGAGGCAGGTTTGGATAATGTCCAAGCTTAAATCAGAGGCCCTCCTCTTCTCAGACCTTTTCTCATGTGTTCACTCTTAAAGTGTGTAACTTGCTTCAACATGATATTTACCTCCTCAGGTCTCGGTCTCCCTTCATCCACATTTACTTCACCCTTTACATTCATAATTACCTCATTGTTCTGCTTCTGTTTTCCTGCTCTTTGTTCTTAGAATCTGCTTGCAAATTTCTTTAACTTTTGGCCAATTTCTTGCTACAACCAGCCACTTTACTTTCTCAACCTCATCCTTGTATTCCACTGGGCCTGGAAAGGTAATCGACAGTCTTGGGTTTCAGCTTCTTTGAAATTTGTGGATCCATCAATTCCCGTAATGTATCATGACTTAGAACTTGTAACCAGAGCCTGATTTCTCAGAGACCCTTTTTGTTCTTTCCAACCACAGCCTCATTTTGAAACTGGAATACTTCAATAAAACAATGAATTAATAATATTCTTTCTTACAGGAGTCAGAGGATAGCCAAAGTGAATAGTGATGGGAAGCCCAATCAGCAATAGGACAGTAGCAGTGACAGCGATCACAACAGCCATGTTTAATGAGGTCTACCAGTGTCTCCTATGAGCACTTTTCAGACATGAAGATTAGGGAGTTTTCCAAAGAAAACCCATTAGTAGATTCTGTAGTAGTAACCCACATTTTTTTCAAGAGAGTTTCCTATCTCTAGGGACACAGAGAAAACCCTCATATCAGTTTCTTTGACAACTTGCTTTGATATTGCTGGGCTAAAACCCTGGATTTGAAAATTGTTTGTTCACCAAGCTTTGCACTTCATTTGATCTTTCCTCATCTTTATGTTTTAAATGTGCTATGTTTATTTTCCTCAACAATGATTCCCGTTTATATCATTTGTGTGCATAACCTCTATGGTATCTTCTCAGTTATTATTGTTGCTGTTACAAGAATGATTTTTTTCCTTTTCAAAAATGGATACTATACCATTTCAAAAACACGTAATTGAGAAATAATATGTTGAAGAGGTAAAAACACTCACACTTATTTTATTTCAAGTCAAAGATCTTGTCTGAGAATTAAACCAGTAATTTACTTTTGTATTAGGCAAGTGATTTGGAGCCTCACCATCTTCCAGAAGAGTTTGACAAAATTATTGAATTTAATAAATGCAAATAACCTACTCATCACTGTTGGGAAAGGGGGTGGCGGGTGGATCAATAGAAATGGATCGTGGATTCTAATCCCAATTTTGTCTCCAGTTTTCCATGTGAATTTGTATAATGTGTTTCACCTCTCTGGGCTTTAGTTTTTTTTAATCTTATAAAATGAGAATGTTGATTGTACTACAGATTAACATGAATTGTACACGTGCTATATGTCAGAAACAATTCTAAGCAATTTACATGTATGATTCTTTCATGATTACAATGACCTTAAGAGAAATTCAGTACTGTTTTGTACCTATGTAGCAGATAGAAAAATCAAAGCACTAAGCTTAGGTAATTTCTCTAAGATCTGATAACTAGTAAGTAACAGAGGTGAAAATCAAATCAGGTAGCCAAGCTTCCAGATCCATTCTCCTCGTTATTAACCTTTGCTGTCTCTTTGTACTGTTTCCCCCTGCTTTAGTTGCTCTCTGAAGCCCTTATTCTAATTAATGTTAGATCTAGGACTACTAAAACTCCTTACTACCAGACCAGTACTCTATTAATTGGATAAGCTTTTAGTGATTTTACAAAAGTAGATTCAGTAAGAGTTGCTAAAAGACATCTCAAGAACCCTGATGATTATATATTTATACTCAATTTTCCTACTAGCCTTAACTACATACTTTGGAGGTCACCACAAATAAATTTTTTGAGATCAGCACATATATAAATTCAGATGTCCATTAAACAGCATACTTACCATCTGATACAGCTGTCTTTGCTATGTAGAGAAGCTAATTGAATCCCTAATCAGTACAACATGTGCTGAATTTTAGTGTTGTGCTTCTACTACCTTGTGATTTGATATTTGCACAACATATTTGGTACAATTCATTTTCTGACTAGCAAGTCATTTTTTATTTTTAATCCCATAGCTGATGTTTTAAAGCTCTCTTCAGTTCAGTTCTTTTGTATGACTTTGTTCTTGGACTTTAACTGCAATCTTGTTCATAGCTAGAATTTATGTTTTTGGAGAGCCTGAGAATTTCATGGGGAGAGGGGACTTTGAAATTTCTAAATTGTTTCCCTTTTAACACCTGTAAAAACTGAGCACATGTGCTCATTAACTCTCCTTCAGAATGTCCAAATCCTTCTTTAAGTAAGGCATTTCCTCATATGCCAGTGTCTGGTTGAGGCAAACTTGGATGCCAAGAACCCGGGGTCTTTTGGAGCCTTCTGCTTTGGGACCACTGTACATCATCCTGAACCTCTCTGGGCACCTAAATTTCTAACTTGCAGATTGATTTGGAAACCAGAGAGATTTTTATAGCCAAAAGGTTCATTAAAAAGATTCTGAATTTACCTTCTGGGTAAAGAATTCTCATTCTCTTGGATTACTGTTTTATCCTTAGAATATTGAAAGTGATATTTGTTTGTTTGAATAGCTTAGCTTTTCCCTCATTCATTAGTATTACTCATATTTACATTATTCAACTTCAGAGATGAAGAGGATATTATACTCTAAATATGTTACTTTTCTGAGAGCTTATAGATCTGTTTCCCATGTTCAGTAGCAAATAATTAACGGCTACATGCTGGAGATGCAATGTGAGCTACCGTAGTATGTGTCCATTTCACACTATCAACATAGCCAAATTCCAGTTCCCAATAAGAAGTCACTGAACATGGGATTGCAAAGAGATGCCCATGGTATGCTGTTCTGAGGCAGTGTGAGCTGGCTCCAGCACA
The DNA here is from genome assembly GCF_001604975.1 of Cebus imitator. Taxonomy (NCBI): domain Eukaryota; kingdom Metazoa; phylum Chordata; class Mammalia; order Primates; family Cebidae; genus Cebus; species Cebus imitator. The sequence goes on from NW_016107535.1 coordinate 2,603,419, forward strand.
CTTCTGCTATTTTGATGGAAATTTAAACAACGCTCTCAAATGATGCATGATAGTAATGAGTGTGAAAGAGTGGGAATCTATAACTCTAGGTGTGTGTGGCTTCTAGCCTACTTCTGCCACTGATCAACTGTGTGGCCTTAAATAATACCTTTAACTCTCTGCATCTTTCCTCTCCTCTCCACTGAAAAATGAGGACAACAGTTTTCTCATAGATTTTGCAGAAAAAGCTAGGATATACTCGAAGTGATACTGCTGAAAATAAAATGAAAGCCTAAATGAAAAACACTAGGATGAAGATCATATAGAACATTATATGTGAACAGGAGGTCACATGTGACCATGGCTTAGAAAGAACTGGCCACAGTGTGTATAATAATGTGTAGAAGAGAGATACTAATGGATGGAACAATGTCAGAAACCCCAGACTTCCTGATGTGATCAGTGCATCACAAATATTTTCTTGGTCTTCTCATATGTGTGGAAGGGAGAGTCCCAGAGGCTAAGAAAGGAGGGATGAGGCAGGAGCAAACCTACTATGAAATCCCTTAGATCTTTTTTACAGGTGGGATTTGTGAAACGCTTTTTACAGCTATAATTAGGGAATGAAGTGGAGCAGATGGCTACAGTACAGTTATAATTAAAGTACAATGCACAGTAAAATCAACTTGTGCAGCCAGTAATGCATCCGGGCCAGCAAACATTAATTCCCTGTGCACTCCTAAGCCTCTTCTTTGGGCTGCAGGGAATGGTTGTTTTGTCATGAAGCCGGTGTCATGCTCTTTTTGAACCAGAAGTTCTGTTCACAAATTCTGGATTGCCTTGTATTAAATTATATAGTTTGTAGAGTCTGCTGTTTAATAATGAACACTCTATAGTTAAAACAGAGGCACGGGCATCACTTTAATGGCATAGAGCTAGTGTTCTGTAGTAGATAACTTCCCAGGTTAAGAATTCATTTATCAACTTTTCTTTATTTATTTATTTATTTATTTATTTATTTATTTATTTTTATTTTTCCCATTTATTTTATTGCATTTTAGGTTTTCGGGTACATGTGAAGAACATGCAAAATTGTTGCATAGGAACACACGTGGCAGTGTGATTTGCTGCCTTCCTCCCCATCACCTACATCTGGCATTTCTCCCCTTGCTATCTCTCCCCA
>NW_016107535.1:2609623-2613298 GCF_001604975.1 Cebus imitator
GCCGCGCGGGGCAAAGCAGCCGTGCTGGCCGAAACAGCCGCGCTGGCGACCGTGGAGCACCTCTGCCCGGGAGTTTCCTAGTCTGTGGGCAATAAAAACGCGGCGTCCACTCACCCTCTGCGCTTTCACTGGGAGCTGCAATCCTGAGCTGTTCCTAAACGGCCAACTTCCATTTATCAACTTTTCAGCTGCATCACTATATAAGCTCTGAATGATAGACCATCTAATGCAAAAGAATGGAGTCTGTTTTACCCAGGACTCAGTTATTAGGATTATAAGAAGGCTGAAAACTGGTTATATAGTGGGACAGGCATACACGCTGATTCTCAAAATGCCACATATCCATCTCTTTTATCCTCTATATAAGTACTAATGCAGCAGTGAACCAGCAATGGGCTCAGAGGAGATAGCTGTGAACTACCCTCAGCTCTCTATGTTCCCCAGCCAGTTCCTGCCACTTTCTGGGCCTCTTTTTTCTCATCTGTAAGGTAAAGAAATTGGACATCATTCCTGTGGGTTTTTTGGGTTCTGTTTCCTTCTCCTTCTCCTTATCCTTCTGAGTTTATCATAAGACCTATTTTCTTCATAGTAGTTATACTATTACTAATTCTACCTACTCTTAATAAGAGCATGGGAAGCGGAAAGATTTCTTCCTTTGAGAGTGTATTTTGTTTTGTTTTGTTTAGCATGGGAGGTGAGAGATTAGCGGCTCAAACCAAGTTCTGCTTTTCCTTTGCCAGGAATCACTGGACACTCCATGCAAACAACAAGGAGTCATGTTTTGGAGTTTTATTCTACTTCAGTAGTTTTTGCCTTCATTGAAAAAAGAAGCACAATCCTGGAGTTGCAGATTTTTTTCCTATCCTCTGACTTATTTCAGTATTTCACCTATATAGTTTTCCCTTTAAGTATTAAACTACTTCACTGTGACAAAATTATATCCATCCCTCAAATCCCAGGCTTTTAGCCCTCACTGGAAAATAAGATGTTTGCCTTTTGATTCTTCCATTATAGAAACAAAACAAACAAACAGAAAAAAAACGGTAAATAAAAACAAATCTCTTTTCCTAAGATTAGCTCCCAAAAGTTAACACTCCAGCCAAGTTTCTATTGATAACTTTAATGCAACAATCAGCTAATGAATAAACGGGTAAATAGAACAGTTGAAAAAAATATTTTCACAAAAAAAGAATTAGTAGAAAAGAAGAAATTATTTTACTGCCAGGGAAGTACTGTGCAAAGAACATGGTCATTGGAGTCAGACAATTCTGAGTTGAATTTTGGATCTGCCACCTCCTTGAGTGTCCATTCTATTCTCCCACCTCATAACCTTTAAGAAATGATTACACTTCATTAGTGTCAACTTCCTCATCAGTGAAATAAAAAGTTAAACCTAGATTGCAGGATATGTGGAAGAATTAGAACAAATAAATGTAATATGTCTGACAGAGGGGTACTCATTAAATTCTACCTACTCTTTAGCTCTCATCCATTAAATGAGTAGATTTGTGAAATATGACCTCACTCTTCTTTACTACCATCTCCCACCCAAATCTCTACCCATCTAGCTAAATTCAGACATTTCTCAGGAAAAACTAGAGATTAATATGAGGCCTGGAAATTTTCCACACCAATTCAGATGAATAAAGGATAAATCTAGGCCTCTAGGTTTTCTTTCTTGGGTATTTACCAGGAGATAATCTCTAGGGAGATCCAAATAAGGTCTTGGTTAAAAATATTGTAGAAACTGACCCCTAGACAGCCAAATATCTAACATTTAACCATGAGTTTGCAAGGTTTAGGTTGCTTGGAAGAGGGGAAAGAAGTTGAGATTGAGTTTAGAAAATGAGCCATTTAATGCAACTATATCTTATTTTGTTACTTCTTAGGCAAAAATATAAACAAAATTAGAAAACCACCTTCACAGTTTGTAAAACTGTTTGTAAAGCTTTCATATTAATTATCTTATTTGATGCTTTAAAAACCTGGGAAATAAACACATTGGAAGTTCACTTTTTACATTATTTATTTACCTAAAGACTAAAGAGAGTGTTCCTAAGCCACCCAGGAAAGAAGGGGCAGGGCTTTCCTCAAACTGAGGTTTCGACATCCTATTTTCCTTTCTCCTGGATTGTGCCAATGACAAGGCTCTTGTGTTGTAGCCTTTCCCTGGTGACTCCTGGTGAGGAGCTCAGAGTTCCCTGGCAGCTTGGTTCTCTTCTTGTGTTATCTCTTCTTGCTGAGACCACACACAAGGGAGACAGAAAAAGGCATGTGACTTTCTTGGGTCATAATTTCCTACAAATAAAATAAAAACAAAAGATGCCTGCTTTGTCTTCTGAAAATATTAAGGTCAAAAAGGAAACTCAGGATCCTAATTTCATACCACTGATTATTCCAACACAATCAACTGATTTATTTATATTTAACAAGAAGCTTCACATTATTAGTAAAAATTTCATCAGAGTTATGCTTTTGTCAAGGATCTCTGTACAATTCATTGCTATTTGGAGAGAGGCAAGAATATCTTAGTTATTCTTCAAAATGTAAAAGTTGGATACATACCATGGTGTCTTTTGGCCGATTTCTTTGTGCCTCCATAGTAATATGTTTGCTTAACTGTGAAATTTACGTTGCATTGTATTACAATTTGCAGACTTGTAAAAAGGTAATCTCTATTAAAAGGTGAGCTCCTTGACGATAGAAGAGTGTCTGATTTTCTAAGGCCCAATATAGATTCTGGTACCTGCTATGTGATCACTAAAGATTTGTTAAGTAAAATGAACAATTGGAGACCCTCGATGTTTCTATTTCTGATAATATAATGAGCCAGGAAACGAGATTAAATCTTATTTCAAACAACTAAGTTCTTAGTAAAATAATGCGTTTAAATTTTTTTTTTTTAGTTTAGATCCATTAATAAGCTAGAAAAAAAATAAGAAGTCCTTTAGACAAAGCAGTAAGTGAAGATGATAACTAAGAAGTATGATGGACTATCAAAGGTAAATTTCACACTGAGTGTGTTTATTTACTTGGATAAATTTGAGCATTGGTGTTCATAGTTTCAATGGGCAGAAAGAATAGGAGACAAAATATTTACCCAATGTAAGGCGTCTACTAGGATATCTTCCTGCCATAAAACTGTGGTATCAAAGACCACACACAATATATAATTTAAAACAAAAATAAACATATTCCCTCTCACCCAAGAGACAGTAAAGAAAACAAAATATCACAAACCTAAACACATAGCAGAGGAAAGAAACATTGCTATTCATAATGTATAATCTCAAGCTAACTTTGATGCAAGTTTTCAATCTTAATTCACACTACGTTATTGATCTAACACCTCAAGATGAAAATTTAATTGCATCCTATTGCTAATTTTCATAGGCATCTGGTAGAAGCAAACAAAACATTCCCAAGAGAAATTCAGTTTCATTCCAGGCCTCAGGAAAACACACACACACACACACACACACACACACACACACACGCAAATACAACATGAAAATAGGAATAACAAAGGCCAGGAATAACAAAGCACACAAGGAAACAGGGTACCACACGAGTGTGAACTAATAAAAACACCAGAGCAGAGCTAGGCCTGCATAAATTTCAAGTTTTAGAATTACAATGCATGGTCCATAAAATAGCTGTGTAATTGACAGCCTT
>NW_016107535.1:2613729-2652146 GCF_001604975.1 Cebus imitator
CACAGCTGGCTAATTTTTGTAATTTTAGTACAAAATGAGTAGGTACAGGGTTTTGTCACGTTGACCAGGCTGGTCTCCAACTCCTAGCCTCAAGTGATCTGCCCGCCTTGGCTCCCAAAGTGCTAGGATTACGCTTGGGCGCCACCACAACAGGCCAACCCCACAATGATCTCTTAATGTTCCATATACTTGTGTAATTATATCTCCTGGATTGCGAGGGCTGGCTGTGGTAACTCGCTCTAATAAATAGCACCCATATAAATGTGATGGAATGTCACCACTATGATTATGACTGTGACTTCTGTCTTGCCAATACTTTCTCTTTCATGCTTCCTTGACTTGCTTGCTTTGATGAAGTGAGCTGCTATGTTGGAAAGGTCCACATGATGAGTAAATGACTGACCTAGAACCAGGTACCAGTGAGAAATGGAGGCCCGTAATGCAATAGCATGTAAGGAACTGAATTCCAGCCAAAAAAAAAAAACAAGTGAAGTGTGTTGAGATACAGATACAGCCCTGACTAATACCTTAAGGTCAACCTTGTGAGACTCTGAAGCAGAGGCTACAGCTATGTTGTGCCTGGATTCCTGACCTACAGGGAATGGGAAATAATAAATAGATGTTGTTTTAAGCCACTGTGTTTTTCGGTAATCTGTTATGCAGCAGGAGACAAAAAATATATTACCATATTTAAATAAATAACAGATAAAGCATACATGTGGATATATTTTAGAAAACTGTAAAAAAAAAAAAAAACCAAACATTTTTAGAAAAGTACCAAATAAATCTTTCTGGAAATGAAAAAACAAAAATAATAAAATTATTCTAAAACTCAATGGATGGGTTTAATAGCATATTGACACAACAGATAAGAGAATTAATAAATTGAAAGTCGAGTTTGGAGACATGACCAAAAATGTAACATCAAGGGACAGAGATGAAAAAAAATGTGTGAAAGGAGTTGCCAGGAAAGGAAAATGGAGTACAGTCAGTACTTTAAAAGACATTGCTGATGATTATCCAGAAACAATGAAAGTCATCAGCCAATCGTTTCAAGAATCTCAATGAATGCTAAGTAAATAAAAAGAAATCAATCCTGTTTCTAGACAGGTTGTAATAAAACTTCAGGGAGACAATTACGGTGTGTGAAACATCATTGTCATCTTAAAAAACCAATTGTTGCCATTTACGGGGAAAATTTAAGATAATCTGCAGATTTATTTATAATAGGGACAGTCAAAATGGAGAGACAAAATGAAAACAAAGTACAAACACTAGTATCCATGAGGTAAGATTATAAGATAAAATACCTTCTATCACATTCTAAAATGCTAATATGCGCGTATTACTTATCTTTGGTCTTCCCCATTCTTTGAAAAATAGTTTGCATATTGTGACAAAAATTGAGAGAATGCCTCAGAATGTCAGAACTTTGAAGCACCATTGAATTCTCCAAGCCAATTTCTGTCATCATAACAACTAAGTGGTAATTTTTTTTATGAATTTTTATTAGAGTAAAATGGTTAAGAGGAAGCATTTCATCAATACACATGAAACAGTTTAAAATGGAAATTATGACTATAGTGAGTATATACATTTGTTTCTATTATAAGATTAAATAAAAATTAGAATATATAATGAATATAGAATATATTATGAATATTACATATATATTTAAAATTATTATACATATAAAAATGTGTACTTTTAAGCCAAATCCAGTAGGAAATGCCAAAATATAAAATAGTGCATAGCAATTATAGGATTAAAATGTTTATCACTTTAATGTATTTATATAGGTTTTAAGATGAGCATAAAATATTTTTGAATATCACATACAGTCTTTCAAAACTCATGATGCTAATATTCTAATATTCTTTGGTAAATTTAATGAAAGGCAAACATAACTCAACACTTTATCTAACTCAAAGAAAGTATAGCGGACTTGAGAGGTTTAGCCCTTACAAAAAGAGTAAAAGGATCTTAACTTGTTTAAGATATAAAGATCTGTGGTAACAACAAATTCTTAGGTTATAAGTTTATTAACCTGGCTTTAAAAAATTGAAATAATTTATGGAGGTAATCAAATTTCAGTTCCTAATTAAAACAGATAAGAAAAAGTTGTGTGTATTGTATGTGCATGTATGTGTTGGGGTGTATGGTATGAACACTCTTGAACTCCTTGGAAATCTTGGGGAGAGGCATTTATTTAGCATAACAACAGACTGAGTAAAGAGGACTTTTGTAGGGAATTCGAGCATTGGATAATGTTTGTGTAACAACTTCAGTTCATTAACTCCCATCCTCCCTGTTCGTCTGTCAGCAGAGTTCTAGAAATGAGTTTTCTTGTGATAAATTCTTCAGCTCATGCACCAGAATTCTTGGAGACATGATATACTGGAGTTTCTGAGACCACGATATCTCTCACAGTCATGAACACAGAGAGATAAGGCAATGGTAAGGGCATTAGACCATGACAGATCACAATTCAGAGTACAGGTGATACAAAAATTTGTATATGTTTTATTTTCTTTGATAGTTTTGTGATCTTCACTTTTATACTTGGTATCTCATTTTTCAAACAAATTTAAGGCAGAATGTGTGACTTAAATATATTATCAGCTATTTGCATAAATTGTTTCTGAAGTCATTTTGCCATATTTTCCATTTTCAACTTATAGCTAGAGTTCTAATCAGCAGTATCATAATTTGTTATCCAAACACTACGCCCCCCATTATTTTGTCAGGATTACAATTAATAATATTTTAATGTCTTTCCAAAGAGATTTACATTCACAACACTTCAATATTAAAATCATGAGTACATTTTAAAAGCTTCACTAACCCCCTGCCTCTCAATAAAATTGTATTCCTTCCAAGATTTGGGGCATCAGGTGCAAATTTAATGCATTGGTACAAGTAGTTTCAATCTTAGGATTCAGGAGAAAAACACTGTAGCTTCATACAATGATTTTTTTCTTTGACCTTCTCTTGCTATCTAATTGAGATATGCCCAGGCTGATTGTACCATTGTGTTCTTATATTCCCTGAATTCATAACCACTGTGGGCAAGTTTCTGATGAAAAATACACATCATAAATGAGAAATTAGTATAAATTTTTATTATCTCTTTAAATCTCCTTTTAGACATCTTTCCACGTATATATGAGGAATGAGTTTCATGTAACATAGACAAATTGTCAGCCCAGTTTATCTGATTGAATGCTTCTTCCTTTTCTCCTGAAAAACAGTAATATTCAATGTGTTGACCCAATTAATAGTGCATAAATAAATATCAAGCTATGATGTTATCAATAAAGTGGGTATGTTGCTATCACCCATTAACCTTTTTTTTTTTTAATTTTATTTTTCTGTTTGAGAATGCATGTCAAGGTTTGCTACGTAGGTAAACACGTGTCATTGGGGTTTGTTGTATACATTATTTTATAAGCCCAGTACCCAATAGTTATCTTTTCTTCTCCTCTCCCTCCTCTGACCCTGCCCCCTGAAGTAGACCCCAGTGTCTGCTCTTTCCTTCTCTGTGTTTATAGTTCTTATCATTTAGCTCCCCTTATAAGTGAGAACATGCAGTATTTGGTTTTCTGTTCCTGCAGTAGTTTACTAAGAATAATACCTCCCGCTCCATTCGTGTTCCTGCAAAAGACTTGATCATGTTCTTTATGACTGCATAGTATTCCATGGTGTATATGTACCATATTTTATTTTTCCAATCTGTCATTGATGGGCATTTAGGCTGATTCCATGTCTTTTCTATTGCGAACAGTGCTTCAATGAACATTCACATGCATGTGTCTTTATTGTAGAATGATTTATATTCCTCTTGGTATGTACCCAGTAATGAGATTGCTGGGTAGAATGGTAGTTCTGCTTTTAACTCTTCGAGGAATCACCATACTGCTTTTGACAATGGTTGAACTAACTTAGACTCCCAACTACAGTGTATGTGTTCCTTTCTTTCCAGAACCTTGCCAGCATTTGTTATTTTCCGACTTTTTAATACTAGCCATTCTGACTGGGGTGAGATGGTGTCTACTTGTGAATTTGATTTGCATTTCTCTAATGATCAATGACACTGAGTTTTCTTTTCATATGCTTGTTTTCTGCATGTATGTCTACTTTTGAGAAGTGTCTGTTCATGTGCTTTGCCCACTTTTCAACGGGTTGGTTTTCTCTTGTAAATTTGTTTAAGTTTCTTATAGATGAGACTTTGGACTGTGGACTTTTTGGTTAATGCTGAAATGAGGTAAGGCTTTGAAGGACTGTTGGGAAGGCATGATTGGTTTTGAAATGTGAGGACTTGAGATTTGGAAGGGCCAGGGGCAGAATGATATGGTTTGGCTGTGTCCCCATTCAAATCTGAACTTGAATTATATCTTCCAGAATTCCCACATGTTGTGGGAGGGACCTAGGGGTTGGTAATTGAATCATGAGGACCAGTCTTTCCTGTGCTATTCTCATGATAGTGAAGAAGTCTTATGAGATCTGATGGATTTATCAGGGGTTTTCTCCTTTTGCTTCTTCTTCATTTTTTTCTTGCTGCCACCATGTAAGAAGTGAGTTTGGCCTCTTGCCATGATTCTGTGACTTTCCCAGCCACTTGCAATTGTAAGTCCAGTAAAACCTCCTTCTTTTGTAAATTGTCCATTGTTGGGTATGCCTTTATCAGCACTGCGAAAATGGACTAATACAGCTGCCTGAATTAACAGCACTACAGGCACCTTTGCTGGCTTAATACAGCTAAGTGGGAACTTTAAATTACTTTCTTTTTCCTCTGGCATTCATCCCCTTGTAAGAAATCCCATGTATACAGTAATATGTGCACACACACATTTCATTTCCTTCATTACTTTGTTTCTCTTGCTTTACTTCAACATTGGATTTGAGACAGAGGCTCATGTGAAGTACCTTTAATCTGAAATTGACTATACAAATTGAGTTTCAAGATGTGGGGGCAGATATTTGAGAGGATACAGCACAGGGGTAATCTCTTAATATTAACCTAGTACTTATCCTGCTGAACTACACATATATCATACCACATATATTTTGGGAACCAAGCTGGTCAGAACATTAGACACTGGAAAGTCAGCTGTAAAAGAAAGTCTGTGCCATCCACCCACACAGCTACTTCCCACTCAAGGGCAGACAATGGAATGCATTCACAAGGTAGGGTGAAGTCCTGGCTCAATTTGGACTGTTATTAATCCACAGGATGATGGTAGCAGCTTCCTAACAAATCTCTGTGTTCCACTCTTGTTCCACAGGCCAGAGTAGTATTTTAAAACATTAATTTGGGTCCTACTATATTGTGAATTTCGAAAGTTTTCTATTACTCTTAGAATAAAACCTAAACACCTTTTCTGTCCTGGTATAATAATAACCTGGCTTCTGAATGTGTAAGTCTCCTCTTGTGCCATCTTCCTCTCACTCCCTCTAGCCCATGTGGACTGTCTTCATCAATCTCTTGAATACTCCTGGTCTTCCCCCACCTGACTGCAGCCATGTGCTGCTCCATCCACCTGACATGTTTCTCCCTCACCTTTCTCATCAACCTCCAGATCACCTCTTCAGAAAAGTCTTTCTCAACTATTTAATGTCACATAGATTTACCACTATCACTATCACTTCTCCCTCTCATTATTTATAATTTCAGCTTCTTTTTGGATTTCTTTAATGACACACATCAGATTAACATAATTTCATGTGTTTGGTCTTTTTTCCTGAGTTCTAATGAAAGTTAATGTGTGATACAAAATGTTCACTCTCAATTTCCACTCCCATATGTCCATACATTTACTCCAGACCTCTATGTCTCTAATCTCCCCATTCATTTTATTCTAGGCCCTTGACGAGAGAGCCAGATCATTGGTCATGGCTCAAGCATCTATTAATTTATTTTCCTACTTCAGGCCATTTCTCCTTCCTTATGAAGTGAATGACCAAGCTCCTGAGTTATAACTTCAAACTTCAGGAAGATTTCTTCTCTATTGACTTCCAATGCTATCCTCAGATATGCTTGAAGGCTGTCACTGTTGTTTTTGGCCTTCAACCACTTACCAAGTTAACCCATCTGTAATGTAAGCCTGACCTTCGAAAGGAGAAAAGCAAGCCCTGACTGTTAAGACCTGATCTGGCACTATTAGCTGAGCCTGGTATTGCTGAAACTGGCCTAGAACTCACAGGTAGGTTTTGGTGTCTTCTTACTGAACATAAAAGTACTTAACAATATCAGCATCAGACAAGGTTTCTCCATGAGTGTCACGGATCAAGACAAAAATAAGAGCATTCTGTAATTGGTTATAAACACCTTAAAAAAATGAAAACATTGTTCAAGTCACAAAAATATTCACACATCCTCTCATCCCAGCTATTGTGAATTACTGCTGCTTCTTTACCTAATTATAGCTAGCTTCATTTCCTACATCCTACCTTGTAAGATCTATTATGATATCCAGTCATGGAATTGTCCCACTTTCTGACAGCATTGAGTAGACAGCAAAGCCCTAATTCTTTGAACCCTTTCCAAAATAAGCTAACACAAACCTAAATCCTATATTAAGTCCTCTCTAACACCCTCTTATTGAGATGTTGCATGGATCCTCATGGTGTATATTCTTCTTTGCTACAACAGATACTGAATCCAACAGATACAGCCAGTTGTCTCTGGCTGGAGGGCACTTTCAGTGCTTTTCTACCTCCTTCATCTACTCTTAGAAGCAAAGTAGGGACATACTGCTGGTATAATTGCAGTGAGTAACAGGGATGTTCAGGTTACTGCTCATGCCGCTAAGCTCTGGTCCTGCTTGAGCTCAATCTGGGCATATCGCTTTCATCTTTTGGTTGACTTACGCTAGACTGATTTTATGACTTAGAAGAACTGAAATAATCCAGCTCATGATGCAGATATATGGTCATGCAGAGCCTCATGGTCAAGTTTTCATTGCCTCCATGAGCTTTTTAACCAAAAACATATATGATTTTCTCTGCTGTAGATGGCATTGTCCTACTCCTGAATATCAGAGCCTGCATTGTGATTCTTCACTGGAGCTTACCCTAAGTTTCATGATACATCTTTTTCCACCAGACACCTGAAACCTTCCCTGTCACTCAACTTATGGACTAGAGCATTATTCTTAGTCATAGAATATGTTGCCTCCAGAAGCCCAAAATAATCATCAGGCTTTCTGCTTCCTTCTTTGTGGTAGGGGATTGCAAAATAAATATTCTGGCAAATTCCTGACCATTGGATCTGTAAAGACTTCACTTAAGATTTTAGGAATCTAAATCTTCGTAGGGATTATCCCCTACCCTCTGGAATGCATGTATTAAATGTTTTATCAAGGCATCCTATATACTAGCCATCTGTTGTTTGCCCTTCTTGATCAGCATGATCTTATTGATGCAACACATATAGTGCAATGTTCTGTGGGTTGACCAAGCAGCCCAGATATCTTCAGTCTACAATATGACAAAGAGCAGAAGGGCTAACATGGTCCTAAGGAAAAACAATAAATGGGTATTGTTGTATATCCCACATGTGATAAATGTCATAAATGTGAACTGTTTCTGATCCTCCTTTATTATAAGAATTAACAAAAATATATTCATCCAAATCCATGGCTACCTATCATATACCTGAGAGCTTGTTAATCTGCTCTAGCAAAGATACCACCTTCCCATAATAGTTACAACCAGGCTATTACATTATTGTGGTTGCAAGTGTCTACATGCCAGGATTTTCTGGAGCTTTTTAGGGGCCATACTGAGTCAATAAATAGGGATGTAATAGGAATACTCTACTTACCTCTGTGCAACACTATTTGGCTGTTTTATGGTGGCATTAAAACCTATCATCTTCCTAGAATGTAATATTACCTTTTATTTACTCCCTTGGCGCAGATGGTAGAGGGCAGATACAGAGGTTTCTACTTGGCCTTTCTGACTCTGATAGTTCTTGCTCCAAAGGCCAGGACACAATGTGGATATCATTCTGACTGCCAAGCATATCATTTCCAACAAAACACTTGGGAACGGAAAAAGTGGCAATTAAGTGGGACTTCAAACGCAGTAGACTTACTATGATTTGGATTGTAATAATAAATTTATTTATTATTTAACCATATGAGCTTCTAGAGGTCCATGGTTACACTTGAGGTCTCTGGATATTAATGTTAACTCAAACTGTCTGTACCCAATATATTGTTACCCAAGTCAACAGCTGTAGACAAGACTACTTGCATAATTTGCAGCCTCCAGTACAAATAAAAATGTGGGATCCTTTGTTTAAAGAATTTCAAGATGGTAACAGTAAAATATTAAACCAACTGAGGGGCCCTTCTAAGAGCAGAATTCATTATATTTTCTGAAGTGCCCAGCTATAGGTCTCTTTAGAGAAGCCTAAAGGAATTGCCACAGTATATCGTGTAACAGGTTTATTTCACTGAGATACCCAGCTATCTCTTCAGTCAACAAATTCTGTGTCTCAAAATGGGCTCAGGTCAAAGAATCTGGTAAGAAATTCTTTCTTTGTATTGGGATGAACATTCTCAGCCTCCTACTGATCCATTCTTTTCTTTCTTAGCTGTTAAGGAGCACTCTTGTTGGCTGCCACTTTATTCTTCCCCTAGGGATGCCATATTCTATCAACCATTTCCAGGACTCCCTGCAGGTCACGTGCCTGGCTGTGCCTCTGACCTTGCTGGTCATAATGGTAAATACAGCCTCCCAGGATGTAGCAGGTAAGTGCCACCTTTGGCCTCTGTTCTTGAGAGTAGAGGGGCATCATTTACATGGATATTAACAGGCCCAGGTGTGACCACCTCTCCTACCACCAGCCCTGGGGTACAGAGGAGAGCCAGGACTGAACTTCTTAGTGATCCTACTACCCTTCCCACTAGCAAATTCTTGGTGGCCTTAGTAAAGCCTGATGACCTTCCAGTGTCCACTTGACTCCCCCATCTAACATAGTCTTCTGATCAATTGTCTGGCTTCACATTATATATCAATTCTAGCCATGTCCTCTTCCCTCAGCCTCTTTACTTTTTATTTACAGTCTTATAGGAAAACCCATGAAATTTCTCTTCATTTAGCATTGATCATCACTTTTTCCAAACTTCTTCAAGCCACCCTAGCTGTGAGCTTGCCCTGTACACAGTGGTTCTTAACAGGGTATTAAAGCCCATGTCATGAGGAAATGCCCCCAAATCAATAAACTCTTTCCTATGTTGACTTATATTTTAGTCTCCTCAATCAAGTACCTGTAAAAATCCATTTCTAGGAATTCCCATGGCTTCTGCTGATACGTGCTAGCTAATTCTGGCAACTCTTTGGTATATTATTCATGCTTTACTTTATCCTGATCAGTACATCTCCAGCCGAGTTCTGCTGGAAATTAACATTATCTGGGACCTGGCAGCCAAAAAGGGAAGTAAAAGCATTCTGGAGGGGGGATATCTCTGAGAATGCCTCTGTGATATCTTTCAGTGTCAGGGAAGTACTAGCTCTTACTAGGAAAGGATGGTCCATCTCTATAATCTCTGAGAATTCAGGAGAGTCTGCGAATTAACTTATCAGGGGCATGCACTTAATGTTCCTAATCTATATTTCAAGGTCTCAGGTGTTTCCAACCAGCCTTAACTAAACAATCAAATGTCTCTACAGCTCTGTGACTTTAACTACCAGGATTTCAGTTGGCTGCTTAGCTTTGTTTGTTTTCGCAAACAGGGCCTGGTCTGTTTGTAAAATACCAAAGATGTCGTCCGGCTCTCACACTTAGCCTTTAACTGCTTGCTAAGAGCCCTACGTTTTTCAGTATCCCTCTTCAAGGTGTCAATACAGTGCATCACTAACCATAAAACTCTGCTATCATTGTAGGCACTTAGCTTTTAGTTCTCACCATATCTGTAGGCACTGTTCCTACCGTATCTGCCAAAAGTCTGAATCTTAGGACCTATAAATAAGCATCTCTCCCTCCAATGAATGTTTTTCCAGGCCAACCTCAGTAAAATGTGTAGCAATTATACCTTCACCCTCAGCTCCAAACTGTCCATAGTCCACATACCTCAGGAAGCCATTCTATTTGCTTGATAAGGGAGGTGAGCCAATCCCAAATCCCCATTTTCTCCTCCATTCTTAGGCCTCTCTCAGGACGACTTGTGTCACATCGCGTATTCAAAGAAGCAGAGCTAAAGAAGGGATTGGATGCACAAAAGATGTACTAGTGGGAATGCCTGTGGAGGGTAAAGAAATAGCAGAAGAAGCGGGGCACTTCAGAGTGTAATAAAAACCCTCTCTGACAGCCACGAAGTAGAGGAGAAAAGAAGATAATCCAATAGAAATAGTTTCAGATTGAAAGCCATTTCAAGGAAGTTTTGGCCAGGCTAAGGGAGCATTCTTGAGTCAAAATCACCCATTGAAGATGTCCTATGTGTTGCCAGAGCAGACCTTGTTTGTAGCCCTACCAGGTTCAGTCCTTGCCTGGAAGCACCCCAGAAGTGTGGCGTTAATGTGACAGCAGGGTGGATCCAAGGAGCAGCGCGTGAGGGTGCTATCTATTGTGCATTCCACTTTACATTTCCATGGCTCCCACACGCTGCACTACAAATCTTTCATGAGGGCCATTTATTTCCCTTGGACCAAAGGTTGCCCACAGGATAGTTTATCAGGAAATTGAGACACATTCTTTTAGCTTTCATTCATCTTGGTATAATATTTTTCACCCATCTATCATGCATGCCTTTGAAAGACAATGGCTTTCACTTGTATAGTTTTTATAGGGTAGAACCATCTAAGACAGTTTATTTTCATGTACATTTATCCCATGACTAAAAATTCTCCAGGAAAGTATTTTTAATGGTGATTTCTTATGGGTTATTTATTAATACAAAAATGATGTCCATTCACTGTACAAAATTTGGAAACTACAGAAAAGTGTAAAGAAGAAAATATAATTTTCACTCCATAACTCAGAAATAATTACAATTAAGAGCTTATACATTTTCTTTCTTTTGCTTTACCTTTGTAATATTTATGTACATTTTCCATACCATGAAAATACACTGGATAGATTGCTTTGCTTCTATTAGATAATTGTTTTTAGTTTTAAAAATGATTTTTACCTTGATTATGTAGAAGACATAAGAATATTAGAGAATGAGCTTGGCCAATAAATAGTCTTTGTATATACATACATATATACACACACACAAATACGTGTATACTTATACACATATTTGTTATACATGTTATGCTATAGTATATTTTATATAGAGAGATAAATATACACAAATGAATATAAGTACATATGTACATTATGTGCAATATATACATATACATACACATAAATGTGCATATGCACATACATGTCTATATAAATATTATCACTCTATTTATTCTCTCTCTTCTCACTTTTCCCTCTCTATTTATCTATAGTCAGTCTCAATCTGTAAAAGAAGGATATTTTTTTAATTTGAAAAAATTTTTGCAATTATTATAATAATAGTAATGCTAATTCAGTTCCATGGGGAAATTATTTATTCTATTCAGAAGTACTATGTAAGAGATAACTAAAGAGGAATCCAGATGGATTAAATGGATCAGTGGCAGAGCAATAGAATAGTGTATCAACGAACCAAAGACAGTGAAGATTAGTTGTGTTTTTGGACTGAGGTTATTCCTCCAAGGTAGCACTTTAAATTTACCTCTTAGAAACTTGACACAGAGATGTTGCTGTAAACAAGACCCACTCAGGGGTCATCCCATGGGGATTCCCCTGTAAGGATGCCCTGAGAATCATTTCCATCCCACAGAAGCATTTTATCAGTGCATCCACCCCCACATGTTTAAACTGTGTGCACGATCCAGATTTCAAAATAAGCAGAGTTAACATTCTTGACTCCTGGCCCAAATGTGGGTGCTCGCCATGAGCTCATGCCTTCCTTTGGGGGCTGGCATTTATAGGGCTTAGTTATCATGCTAACTGGACCAGGAAAAAGACGCTGAGGAACATGTGCTGGAAACCATTCATGTGTAGGACTCTGAGATTTTTGAATGTGCACAAATGTATTCTCAATCTTTTCGAGAGTCAAAAGCAGAAGTGTGGTCATAAATTTCAGGGAAATTGGTTAATTTCAGATCAGGTCCTGGCTCTACCCCATCTGACTGAATGATTAATACAGAGTCACCAACACTCTTTTCCTGTGTGAAATGGAGTTAACCTAACTATTTCCTAGGGTTTTAAGTAGCTATCTAAATAGGTAATGGACATAAAATATTTAGTAAGTATCAAGCCATATAAAAATTCTGGGTTTGCAGATGCAATATAAAGAGTAGAGATCTTTGTTTTATTTTCCTTTATTTTCCTTATTTTCCTAAATCTCATCCCAACACCGGGCATACCATAAGTAATTGATGTTATTTCATTGAGTGGATGGACTCAGGTTTGGGAGTTAGAGCTGGGTCCATTACAGGCCACAGCGGCTGATGATTATTTCACCATGTGATTGTGAGTTTGTTTCTTAAACAGTCTGAGTCTTAGCTTCCTCACACATAGAATGGAGGTAATGACACCACTTGCTCTAGCCGTCTACTTCACATGACAGTTGAGAGGTTGTGATGAAATAATGTCTGTGAAAGTGTTTTGTAAAATCTAAACCATGATATAAATGCTTGTTATTTTTAAGTCATTCTAATTTCCGAGAATTTTTTTTTCGAAATAAATGATCTCTAAATTTCTTTTTAGCTTTCAGTATGGCTATATTTCAAGAAGATACACCCCCAGAAGAAATCATCTTGTCAGAGGCTTTGAAATATACACATTGAGCTTTTGTTTTCTTGTCTCAATTTCATCTCCTTGCCTTCCAGAAACTGTGGCTTTTATGACTTCCTGATGATCAGTACCAAATCAACAAGGCACAAATTTGTGAATCTATGCCTGAAAGAGGGGTTCAGCGACATCTGTCTTATGGACTCTAACCAAGGGCAGGGAAATAAGAATGCTTCATTTTATATTTTATTATCTCCCACCAACACACATGCTTCCTGACTACTATAAACATATTTTTTATTGCATCAGTATTCATCAGGTACCAAATATTTCAGACCAAAAGCCCAGCGGGCAAACTGATCATTAGTAACTTGGGGTCACAGCCATGCCATAGTTATCCTTTTGTCTATAAAGCTGAAGATGAAAAAGGAACAGAAAATCATTCTTGACTCTACTGGGATCTATTTAAGCATAGGAATTGGATTTTGTTGATCAACCTGCTACCAATGGCCCCTAGCACACTGATGAGGACACAGAGGAGGCCCTAAAAGAATATCCATGCTGAATCTATTAATCAGCTATCAAATCAATGAGTGCTATGTAGTCTTGTGAGAGAATCATACTGAAACCCCACTAGAAATTTAGGTCTCATCACAACATCATATATTGTAATTTATTTGCAATAAGCAATCAAACAAATGCATTATAATCAGAGACCAGACACTAAAGGTCAATTTATCCTGAATATTCAGTATGTATTATCTTTTCCTTTTATTCTTTCAAAACCTAGAATGTGCTATGTATAACCAGAGTCAAAGCTATTATTGTGGATAAAAATAAATAAATATAAGTCCTTCTTATGCTGGCTCTTTAAAAGTTCACAGATAAATTCATGGTGCTTTAGCACAAGTATAGAACTTCACATTATACAGTTTGTGAATAAATACTATCCTTAATTTTTGTCTTATTTTTCTTATCATCAATGTTTATGCTGATTAGTAATTTTCTTATATACCTATATATGTTTTTGAAATTATTCAAAATGTATAAGTATGGTAAAAAGCATATATTAATGCCATTTACCATATTAATTGTTTTTAAGTGTATGGTTTGGTAGTGGTAAATAAATTTCTATTATTGTGCAGCAGATCACAGTAAATTTTTCATCTTGAAAAACTGAAACTCTATACTCACTAAACTACCACTCCCCATTACCCCATCACCCCTGCCTCCAAAACCTTACTTATGTGTGGTTTTTAATGTCACAACTATTTCATAAGCTAACTGAAATCATTTTGGAACAAAATGATTTTACGTAGATAGAATAAAAGATGGATCATATGTTAATATAGCTTTAAGAAGTTTATACTCATAAAGTCATAGACTCTTGGGGTTGAGCAGAATATTTAATATAATATACACAGCCTTTCCTCCTGCAGCCCCAATCTCAGGCTTCACAGATGTACTTTCTGTTTTCAGAGCTACCATGTTTATGTTCCTACAAACACAAGAAGAGTGATAAACTCTATTTCATGTATTCTTATCATACATAAGCATCTAATATATGGTGCCTTTATAATTGCATCTGCTGAATAATAAATGGGGTTTTGATTAAATATTGATGATATTAATTTCTCCACTCACATTTTTCATGGTTGGTAAAAAGAGAAAAGCAATCACATACTTCCCATGCCAATTACTGTAGGACATATTCATATTGTGATGTAGTCTTCAGCCACAGTTGGAGACCTACACATGGGCAAGAGGCGTGTTCTTGAAGCCATTCTACATGAGGATGAGTAGCAATGATTTATCTCTATGTAAATGTAACTTCAAAGCACATAAATGTATCCTCTCAAACACAAACTAGAAGTATTCCCTATTCAATGTTCTCTTAGTTGGACCCTAAAAATCCCACAGTTGCTCCATCACAACTCTCTCAAGGTAAAATGTGGACTATAAGAGTAGAAATCGATAGTAATATTAAAATATTGCAGATACCATATTTCACATGTGTCTATGTTACAACAATTTATGGCAACATATACATATTGCTAAGTTACTGCCCTGGACCTTGGAAGAAACTCTGCATATCTTGACATTCAAATGTCTTAGATTCACAGTAAATCTGAAAGAAGAACTGGGGAAAACCTGTTGCTAGGCTTTAAAAACAGAGCAATTCCTGAAATGATGCACTGAGATGGACACAGCATCACTTTTGGGATATTTCTGCCAAAAGTGTATTGAAACTAATCTAAGGTATTATCCACAAAACATCTGGCCTGTGCTTTATAAAAATATCTGTGTTATGAAACACACAGAAGACTGAGAAACTGTTCTTAATTAAAAGATACTAAAAAAAGGACAACTGAATGCAATATATAATCAAAGATTTTCCCTTGCTATAAAGGACATTATGGGGGCAATTGTCAAATCTGAATAAGCAGTATAGAGTAGATAATATTTTACGGATATAATTTTTTAATTTCAATAATTGAACTGAGATCATATAAAGCATTTCCTCATTTTAGGAAATATACACTGAAACATTTACAGTAAAGGTGCATCATATCTGCAACTGACAAATGGTTCAGGGGAAAAAAATCTGGGCAATGCCAAATAAGGACTTCCTGTGTTTCTTTCTTTATCTCTCACTCACGTGGGCTTTGAGCAAAGGAGGGGTGGGAGTGAGGAACAGCCCCCACACAGCTGTTCAGGGATGTCTGGAAAAGAAGCCCACCCACATTGCTTCTGGACACTGGGTGTGACTTGGAGGGTATCAGGTTTGTCTGTTAAAGAAACTGCCAGCCTCTTCCTGCCCAAATTGGCCTCTGTTTCCTTGTATGCCCTCTGAACAGAAAAGTGCCCCTTTCCTCGGGACACTCTGCTAAGGCATCTTCTTTTTTCTCAGTAGACTCCAAGACATTAACTTAACTATAAATGTTTATATTCGATGAATTTCAGTGAGATGAACAGAGATGGAGGTCAAATCAGAAGAAGCACATGGCTAAGGTTGCAATGCACTTGCTTTTTCATTGAATTAAAGTCATTTGAATACCATTCAGGTTACTAAAATTCTAGGTCCAGCTTGACTCCTAATCGATGTCAGACTGTAGCAAATATTAGGTCCAAAGCTGGAGGAGTTAGCAGGATCCTCCCAGTGACAGAACTTTGGTTTCCACTTTACTAAAATAGAGATTGTGTGGTTGAGCTGAAGCTAGGTACAGAAAAGTGTCATAAAATTAAAACTCACCAAACTCAGTCTCTTCAATTTGAGTCACAGTTGGTGAATTTACTCCACTACCTCCTATCCTTGAAGGTTATTTCCTGGTCTCCACACTGCAAATGCAGGATGACCTGGAAAAGCTAGGACCTGAGGTTCAGTTACCCTGACACAAAGGAATTCAGTTTCTCTGATCTCATAGTCACAGGCTGCCAGAGCTCTACGGAACATGCAAGATCATCTGCTTTAAGCTCTTGTGGTGGCATCTGTTGTTTTCCACTGCCCTGTACCTATTGCTCTTTCCTTGGTTAACAGAACCTTTATTTTCTTCTGAAAACTCTCTGCTCAATCATGGTAGGTCTATCAATCAAAGTGATCAGATTTCTCCTGGCCAAACATGGCATCTTTCTTTTGGAAATTTAATCTTAAACTGAGTGACTCAAGTTCAAAAGAGCTGTTGAATCTGACTTATGCCTCCAGTGGCTTTGTGAAGTGACTCTTTATTCATTGCTGTTACTTAGATCCCTGAATTTATCCTGGTTCCAGTCTTTTCTGAGATCTGTTGGGTGTTTTTGTTTTTCTATCTCTTATAGCTTGTGAATTTTCATTTTTCTTTTCATATATTTTCATGTTTTGTTTGTGTGTGTGTTTTTTGGCTTATGTAGGCAGAGTCAGTTTCTATTGTTTACACTCAAGGAATCCTAATTGATACATCCTTCCCCTTTAAAAATAAAGTATCTAAGGTTCAAAGAGAGTAGGCTACTTGCCTAAGGTCTGGGAATAAGTTAGTACTAGAGCTCATACAAAACCCAGGTTAGCCAACTGCTTTATGCTACATTTGCTTTCTCCTTCAGAGTTATAGCAGTCTTGGAAGGAAGAAGCTACTATTTTGCCAAAGACCTCAGGAGGACCAAGAACAAGTTCTGGGGTATGTGATGATTGAGCTGTTAAAAAGTTTATTGGACTTCTGGCCATAATTGTGTATCTGAGACCTGAATTCGTTCTTGATAGCTAAACAAACAAACAAACACAAAAGAACAATCCACATATTTAACAGCTATAAAAAGAATGAATTACTGATACAGTTGACAGCATGAATGCATCTCAGAAACGATGGCATCAAAGAGCAAAAATAATCTAGACAGAGAAGAATACATACCATACACCTGCATTTTGTGATATTCTAGCATTGCGCTGTCCATCATAGTAGCTAATAGCCTCACGTGGCTATTTAAAGTTGATTAAAATTAATTGAGAATCAAAATTTAGCTCTTCAGTAGCATAAATCACATGTAGCTAATGGCTATCACATCAGATAGTGTAAATATAGAATATTTCCTTTATAACAAAGTTCTATCAGAAAACAATGCTCTAAAAAATATACATATAATATATAATAACGAAAAGCAAGTCAGCGATTGCCTAAGGCCAGTGGTGAGGATAGACTGCAAAGTGGTATGAGGAAAGTTTTGGGATAATAGAAATGCTGGAATCTTGATTGCGATGGAGGCTACATGGCATATAATGTGTCATCTCCTCAAACTGAACACTTGGAATTGGTGAATTTCATTGTTGCATGTAAATTATATCTCAATAAGGTAACTCTAAGAAGTCAAGTGTTTTGTAGAAATTATTTTTAATCAGTTGCAATGCTTACTATGAGATGATTTTTGCAAATATATAAACATGTTATTCATCCATTGTGCAATATTTTTGCTAGTCCCTAAAAACACAGAGATGGATTAGAATAACAAGCCTGCCCTTAAGCTGTTCACAGTCCAGCACAGGAGATGAGTCTTATTCAAAAATAGCTAGAATCCAGGAAGAAAGTTATAGGTGCCCTTACACAAAAAAGGTGCAGATATAATTATTTAGGAGAAGAAGGGAAGGTTTCTTTTATGTGGAATAAAGAAGGAGAATTTTTGGCCTTTGAAGGATAAACAAGATGTGAATATGCACAGATGAGGTTTTGAAACATTCCTGGTGGAGGGCAAAATATGATCCAAGGCACAAGAGCAACCAGAAAAAATACTCAACCTAGAGGAAAGTGCGCGAAGGGGAGCAGTTGTAAAATCATTTTCATGGGTGTAAGTGAGAATAGTTTGTGTCACAGACACCTGAGTTTGGCAGAGTGCATATTCTTGGCTACTAAAAGTTGAGAAGAACAAAGTGTCCCTTTTGCCTACATTATGCTCAGTGATACAAGCCCAAAACACATTTCCTTCCTTAAGTACTTCTCCCTTCCATACAAATCTAAAGTCTTCACAAACATCATTTTAATAGGCAGGTCATGGTCAGAAAGGCAATTACTTTTCCTAGACTTCTATGTACATTATTATATTACAATCTCTGTCTAAAAGACTCAACGTCTTAAGAAAGCTTCTAGCTTGAACACCAAAGATATAATTTATACATTTGTATAGTAACCTGAGTCCCCTAAGAGAAGAAGGATGAAATATAAATATAAGAGGCAATTATGGTAATTATAATGGTCACTTATTTTTCACTCGATCATGTATGGTTGTGTGCTATTAGTGTCTCTTGAATTCTAAAGACTTTCCCTTCTTTCCATGGTCAAGGTAGCTCTCTCCATTTATTTCCATAATGCAATATAAACCAGTCTTCTTTATAATTACTTATTTAAATTTGTTGCCATTTAATTTCTGTCTCTCTTAGCTTAGTAAATTTAGGATTTTTCAATAACAACTATTGATATCGCGGCATACCTTTAAATGATATTTCAAAAATACATTAGGCTATAAACCTTTTAAAAAAATTTTTTTAAATAGCTGAGTGCCGTGGCTCACACCTGTAATCCCAACAGTTTGGGAAGCAACAACAGGAGGATAGCTTGAGTCCAGGAGTTTGAGACCAGCTGGGGCTACACAGCAAGACCCCATATCTAAAACAAAACAAATTACCTTAGTATGGTAATGCTCACCTACAGTCCAAGCTACACAGGGAGCTGAGGCAGAAGGATCACTTGAGCTCGAGAGGTTGAGGCTGCAGTGATCCATGATCGTGCCACTGCATTCAGTCTGGGTGACGGTGCAAGAACCTGTCTTTAACATAATTAATAAATAAGTAATAACTTTTAGAAAATAAAAAGTAAATTTTAAAAACACAACACACTAGAAATGTTTGCAAATTGATTATTTGGGAGTCTATATCCCTGGAAATTGATTTAAAATATTTAGAAGAGTTCTTCCTCGTTTCCTAGAGACATTGAATTGTAAATATCAGACCTGGAAAGAACGCTAGGGCTTGCCACCCCAGAGTGTGGTCCGGGGACCAGCAGCATCAAGTAACCTGGGAACATGTTAGAAATGCAGTCTCAGGCCTCACCCCCAGACCTACTGAATCAGAATCTGCGTTAACAAGATTTCCAGGTGCCTCACAAGCACATTAAAACTTGAGAAGCTCTGCACTAGAAATCGTCACTCCACCTTTCATTATAAATGGAATCACTTGGCTGCGGTCACAGGAAATTGATTATTTTTAATTTTAGAATATTATATTTAGGTCATCTATATTTGCTAACAGCAGGGAAGAAAGCCAACCTCTTTAACTCCAATTAACAAATCTATAATTAATTAGTAAAATAATCTTCTTCCCTTTAAGTTTCACATTTTGTAGGGCAAGCTGTTTGATTTGGCTGGGGCTCAGGCCAGCCTGTTTGTGAATTTCACAATTCACAGATGTTAGCCACTCTCGGGCTAAGTAAAGGAAGAGAATGTCAAGTTTTAAATAGCTTCTCCCTTCTATCCCGGCTGAAGCAACAAATAAAATATTTTTACAAAACACATTTTGAATCAGATTTACTCACAGGGAATGTCAAATTTTTCTGAAAAGTGCTTTAGATTGCCTCGCAACTTTGACATCTATTGATGCCACCTGTTGACAGGTGTCCTCTGATTAGGGGGTGAATGGAAGATGTGAACTCGCTATGTTAGTGACTATTGGACACACAGAATGTTTTTTTTTTTTTTTCTCGTTGGAGTCTTTCCTAATTTAGCTTCTGAATCATATTTCATTCAATTTCCAAATCCACAAAACTGGGATAAGTTTACAGCCCATATTCAGAAAGGAAATAAATTATTTTGTATGTAGATTTTCCTGATATTATACTGATTTGTGACTGTATAAACTATTTTATGGTTTCCTTTCAAAGTAGGTCAAGTCAAAGCAAAACCAAAAATGGCAAAAACTGTAAGACATAAAAAAAGAGTGGAGTAGACTGACAGAGATGAAAATAAACTAGAATATTTTTATTAACAGGCAATTTGAAATAATATGTGCACTTCAAAATATTCTAGAATAATGTATTATTTCCCATTTTAATATCTTTAAGAAAATTACTGTATTCTATGTAAGTGCATGTGTTTGAGGTAGGATATTTAACTTGATTAAGGTTATTTTCTCTCATTTGGGTCAGGCAAAACTTCTAAGGGGATGTGAATGGGATATCTCTTTCTCTTAGCTGAGAGGAAGAGTGAGTTCTAAGTTAAATATAATCAAGGAATTTCCCTGTCTTTGCTATTTGAGATTGTGACCACAACAGGCGGTTGGCTGAAAGGGAAACTAAAGGGGGGGAGGGAGGGAAAGAGATGAAAAAACAAAAAACAAAACAAAACAAAAAAACAAAACAAAACTTCCCCAAGCAGCTCTACAACACATTTTAGCCCCAGAAATAGCCCCAGAAATCCTCAAATCAAATCAGTATCCAGATACAAGGAAGTGATATGTAGCTGGAGCAGGGTGGACACTCATCAGCTCAGTTCAGTTACAAAAGTCCAGGCTACTGAAATTAAACTCTGATGCCATTCATGCCAGCATCCAATCACGACAGAGATCAGAAGTTCAGAGACGCCTCCAGCTCCAAATTGCCAACAAGTGTGGCTGCTATACGTCAAGGGCTCTGAAGCCGTGAGAGAGGGGGAAGAACAACATTAGAGACGATGCCCAGCTGGTAAGAATCGACTGTTTGTGATGTTTTAGTCACTTGATGAATCTCATTGGCTAAAATCAAGGAACGCCCCGCCTCTTTGAAATTATGTGTGAAGCGGGGAAGTACCTAAGTTTCTATGTCTGATAGCATTTGACCCTATTGCTTTTAGCCTCCTGGCTTTGTATCTTATATATACACAGGTATATGTGTAGATTTTATATAATTGTTCTCCACTTGTTGATATCAAAGACAATTGAAGGAAATGAATTTTGAAACTTCACGGTGTGCCACCCTACAGTACTGCCCTGACCCTTACATCCAGCGGTGAGTTTAAATGTGACATAACGTCTGTCAAAACTTAATTGAAGTACCTTGTGTATTATGAATGTTTCAGCTGTGTACAAAGAACAATTCCTCCTTGTTTAGTGAGCACAGTGATATTATTTTGGACTTTCTGTGGTCTTAAAGTGGTCTGTAGGCATATTTTCTAAATTTCTTTTTTGCTTGGTAGCTGGATCTCCAAAGTGAAAAAGTTTGAAGATAGTCCTCCCATTTAAAAAAATTATCACATCATTTTAAGATTTTTAAAATATATGATTTGCCTTTTTAGCACCTACTCACTCAACAAGAAATTTCATTGGGCAGGGATATAATAATGTATGGATAATCTTCAAGCCAAAATAAACACCAAATAATATTGATTTATACATTAAGAAATAGATAAATAGCCATTGTAGTACCACACAGATTGTGGCATTCATTGTGGTTCTAAGGAATATTTTTTTGTTATGTTGGATACCAAACATCTTTTGACTAATCTGACTTTTAAAGCCTATGATTGTACTAAATTTTTTGTTATGTTTATAGGAAGAAACATTTACTTGGTACTAAGAGAGAATATTAGTGAGGGTGCACAATTGTGTGTGTATGTGTTTCAAATTAGACTTTGCTATTTTTAAACTGGTAAATGAAATCTGAACAGTGTTTTTCCAGTCATAAAGTTATGGGAGATATTCAAGTCCTATGTAGCGGCGTGATGTTGTTAGTTTAATGCGTGGGATTTTGTACTTCGTTTTATAAGATTGAGAGAGGTCCTCTGCATGTTGAAAATGGTGGGGTTACAAAGGGTTAACTTGTGTTTACCACCTGTGTCTTTTGGAGCTTCATACTAGAAGTGGATTCTGCTGTCTCTGGGCAGGACTCAGTTACTATAACCTAGCAGAGCATGAAAGATGTGTGATCTTTCATTAACATAATTTGCCACCACGTAGAACACTAATGTGGGCTATGTAGACTGTTTTCCTTCCTGTGAGGTTTCTGGTGGGTTGTGTGAGAAGGCAGAAGAGAAAGAGCAAGGCAGAAAGGTAAATGGAATAGAGGAGAGAAAAAGAAAAGAGAAGTGTGAAAAAAAGAGTGGGAAAGGAAGTTTGGGGTCTCCAAAGTTTCAATGGAAAATGTTGGTGGTAGCTTGATTTGTGCCTTGCTGTTTGCCACAAACAACAATATTAGCAAAAACGAATGGCTCTAGAGTTTATGTTCTTGTATAATGTGGAAATGAGCTTTAGCTGGAGTTGGGAGTTGGCTTGATTAAAAAGAAAAACACCAAAGATTTTCTGGTTCTCAAAATTGTTTCTAATCTCAAAATTATGTATTCCATTAAACATCTTTGGAAATAATATTTCAAAGAACATAATTGTATGAAATAGTAATCATGTAATGCTACTCTTGAGGGCATGTCTCCTAAAGTAGGAACTTGGATCCAGGGAAGCTTTGTTGACTAATAACCCACACTTCAATCCTGCACACCTCTCTAGAAGCATTTCTAGTGATTGATAAGAGATACCTATAAATATAAAGAAATAGGAAAATTGCTTTTTATATTACCCTGACAATCTATTAGTTCATGGAGTAAGTGTCATCTCAGTTTTTGACATACTGTAACATTCTAAGCAATAATAGTATTTTTTTAACCTTTAAGTTCAGTGGTACAAGTGCAAGTTTGTTACATAGGTAAACTTGTGTCATAGGGGTTTGTTGTACAGATTATTTCATCACTCAGGTACTAAGCCTAGTACCCAGTAGTTAATTTTCCTGATCTTCTTCCTCCTCCCACCTTCTATCCTTTGAAAAGCCCCCATGTGAATTGCTCCCCTCTATGTGTCCATGCGTTTTCATCGTTTAGCTCCCAGTTATACATTAGAACATATGGTATCTGGTTTTCTGTTCTTGTGTTAGTTGGTTAAAAGATAATGGCCTCCAGCTCCATCCAAGTCCCTGCGAAGGGCATGATGTCATTCTTTTTTATGGCTGTATAATATTTTAAGTAGTTTTAAAATTTCCTAGAATGCCCTGGGCTTTAATCATGGTGCCTGATACTTCTGGGGAAGGGAGGAGGCATGTTGAGAAGCTGTGAGATTATGGCTCAGAATGGCCAGGGAACAATTATTTGCCTAATAACTAATTTTAGGCAGGAATATGTACTTTTTGTTTGTAATACAAACTTAAACAGCAAAAACATTAAAGTGATGAAAAATAGTTCTTACTAAGCATCTGCTCTGTGGAAGTCATTGCAAATACAAAAATGAATTAGATGTGACTGTAGTGTTCATTTGTTTAACTCTATAGTACTTATATATTTAATGTAAAATATATTTTCCGCAAATATTTTAACTGTTTTGTCATATAAAGACTGAATTATTACTATTTTACAACCTTTACTACTTAGTGAATAAATGAGTGAAAAAGTGAAATATCACTAAAAAAATAGTATGATAATGTATATTGTCGAAGCGAGGATCAAACAATATTTTCTTTGATATTTCATGAGTGAATGGATTTGAGCTGCTTTTTCTAAGCAGACAACCGTTGTAGTTCTCGGTTTACAAAAGCTATTTTAAGAAAGACCAAATTTAATCATTCCATAATCATAGTCATGTACATAGTTAAATTTGGCTTTACTGACCTTGTGTTTAGAAAGAAGTCATGAAAGATGATTTTTTTTAAGAAAAGAACAGGATATCTTGATATTTTTAGCTCCAAGCTACCTTAATTTATGAATTTCCTTTTATCACAGAATAGAAAAAGTGACAGATGTTATCTTTTATTACTAAATGTTAATGCCATCCTGAAAAAAGTGTTTAAATATACGTTTCAAAGGACGTTGGGAATCATTCTCTCAGTTAAAATTGGGACTTCGTTCTCTGTTTTTTTCCTTTCCAATTAAACACATAAGCATATTGAACATTTAGTTGTGCCCTAACGTTAATGTTAATTTACTTTAGGATTTGCAAAAATATTCTAAAAGTCATCATTATTTTGATAATATTAACAATACAAAGAGGAAGAAAAGCTGGATAAAATCACGTTACCATTTGATTACTAACTTAATTTTAAAAATATTGAAATATGGATGGAATTATGAAAGTTCAGTAAATAAGTCAATGGGTTAGTTACTACTAATTTATGAATAGGAACCTGTACACAATAAATTCTGTTTGTTGTTTATTTTTTATTACATAAATATCAAAAATGAATCTAAAATTTAGCACTTCAGAAGCTACATCCTTATTTATCGTTTGTGCCAAAACTTGGACAATTTTCCATTCTTTCTTTTCTATAATTTTCATCTTTGTAAAATTTGTTTTTTAACAAATTAATTTTGATATACTCAATTCTTTCAAAGTATTTTTTCAAAAAATAAACCAGTTGAAATGATAAACACGAATCAAAATTAAATTTTGAATTATGTGATAACTGAGGGCTAAAAATTAAAGAAAAGTAAACATCATTTCAATTTGAACCACCAGTAAAATATGTAGTATTATTTTTCTTATTCATCCTCTATTCCAAAGAAGCATCAAACTATTAAAAATACTTTATGGGTGATAAGAAGTGTTTTTTGTGTGAATTACATATTTGTTGTGAATTTTATTCTTTACTGTCCTAAAGGTCAACTTTACTAGTTGTGCTTTCTAAATATATCCCAAAAGGAAGAGTGATGACAATGAACTTATAGTGGAAGATCATTTTATTTGTAAGATAAAATCACATAAAGGCAGATGCAGCTCTGTGTTGGCTGTCCTTCACTTGCTCCTCCACATCTGTTCCTTTTCTTTCTCGTTCTTTGCCTCAAGAAGCTGCCTCCTGATAACTGCATTAGCAGATCCTTTCTTCTCTGGTTTCCTGTTGAATTCAACTAGCCGAAATCTCCTGCAGGAGAGTGAAGTTGGAATATCAGTTTCCCTGGCTGACTCCCTGTTGGTTTTCTACTGAAGGTTGCAGATCCTCTCAGAGGCCCTTGATACCGGTCCAAGTCCCCTGACTTTGAGTAGTTACTCCCTACTCTTCCTTTTCTTCAAGCTTGGGGGGGTAATAATTTCCAGCCATCGCAAATTCCAGGGAGCCACATCATATTCCTTACACCCTCATTAAACTTGCTTCAATTATCTTTTTTCCTGCCAGTATCATGCTCTATTTCCTGCCAGGATTGTGACAACTACACACATTTTAAAAGTATGTCATGGTGTTGTTTATGTACAAATGAAGACTTCCAAAATAATTGATATAGCAATTAATAATGTAATGTAATTTTTGATGTGAGGTAAACGATGTGTCCATCCAGTTCAATGAGCACACCAGCTTTTAGCCATCTCCGTAATCACTGAGTTTCTCTGACTGGAAGGAATGAATCAACATGCTATATAATCTGCATATGTTGTTTATAATAGTTGTTTATACACACTTTAGATAAATATTAAGTTATAGTTTATCTTCAGGATCTAATATATCTATCAGTTGTAATCAAGAAAAAATACTTCAGTCTCCAATGAATAAGATCCAAAATACATTTATGACCAACCGTGGTTAGCCAAAAGCACAATGCTGTTATATTTTTGCGTGCTGCGTCTAAGCTGTGAGTGCATTTAAATAGCAGAGAGTCATATTAGCAGAGTGCTCACAGGATTTTTCGAAAGATCTCAATTGCAGTAAACTTACCACTAAGTGATTATGTGACCTTCATGAAATCACTTAAGCTATCTAAATCAAAGTTCCTCATAAGTTAAATAGAAATAAAAAGCTCTTATCTACTGTTCACAACTAGGACTCTGAGAAATAAACTCAGCTTAACTCTGAAATACACTCCCTTAGTGTACAGTAAGTTCTCACTTAACGTGGTTGTTAGGTTCTTGGAGTTTGTGAGTTTAAGCAAAACAGTATGTAACTAATGAAACCAATTTTACCATAGGCTAATGATATAAACAAGAGTTAAGTTCCTATGGCATGTTTTGGGTGACAAAAACATCACCAATCTTCTAAATGTAGACCCAAAAGATTTCTAATATTAAACATTGAGATAAATGTGAGCTATACATATACTTAAGAAGTATTAATTCAAACAGCTAAGATAATTATTTAACCAATTTTTGGTGAACTAATGAGTGATGATCATAGTGGTAGTATGTTAAATCAAGGAATAAATGTTTGCAAAGCAAAAATTGTAAAGAGCACCTCCTACCACCTCACAGTTCAAAATCAAATAAAAATATGGTTGTCTTGCTGAGAGTACTTTTCTACTGCATCATTTATCATCATGTAGTTTATGATTATCATATACTTTATTAATTTTTATTTTACAATACTGTGTATTCACTTATTTAACTATTTTCCAACCTGCTTATTCCAGTTCAGGATCTCAGGGCCAGAGCCCATCTCAGCAGCTCAGGGTGCAAGGTAGAAGCCAACCCTGGGCCAGATGCCATTGCATTGCAGGACACACAGACACACAGACACACACACACACACACACACACACACGTCACTCACAATGAGCCTGAGGCAATGTAGACACACCAATGAACCTAATGTGCACATCTTTGAAACATGGGAGGAAATAGAAGTACCTGAAAAATCCATGTAGACGTGGAAAGAACAAAAAACCTCCACACAGACAGTGACCCCAGCTGGGAACGGATTTCTTTTTTTTTTTTTTTTTTTTTTCTCATCAGTGTTACTTGGAAGAGATGTTAAACAAAACAACATTTTTTATGACCTGCTGTATTGTTCAGTTCTGCTATTATATTATGTGAATAGTGTGCCAGTGGACTGAGCTGCCTTCCCAGCAACAATTGTGTCTTCATGTAAGCATACCATGAGTTCCACTTTATATCAACCTTCAGAAGAAAGACCATTCCAGTCTTGACATCATCTTGGCTTGTCTCCCTCAGTTCTTATACTTTAGAATTAAGGAATCTGAATCCCAGATTAGTTAAGTGAATTGTCTAAGATCACACAGCAAAATAGTGACAGAACCATGATGAGAATTGAAGCCTCTTAACTACCAGTTCAAAACTCTGTTTAACACAAAACATAGCATTTTATTAGATTTGTATAAAATTTTACAGTTGACAAAATGTTTACCAAGGCATCATACATCTGACCTACCAGGGAGGTAGCAAGGTATGGTAGACAGAATAATAGTCTCCAAAGACAGCCACATCCTAATCCTCAGAACCTGTGAATATGTTATGCTACACAGCAAAGCAGAATTAAGTTTGTAAATGGAATTAATGTCACTAATCAATTGACTTTAAAATAGGTAGAATAACTTGGATTATCCCTGTGGGCACAATGCAATCACAAGAAAGCAGAAGGTAGAAGATTCAAAGTGATATGATGTTATAAAAGATTTGACAGGCTACTGCTGACTTTGAAGATGGAAGGGGGTCATGAGTCAAGAAATCTGGAAAAGGCAAGGAAATCGATTTTCTCCAACACTCTCCAAAAGCAACAAATCCCTGCTGACACCTTGATGTCAGCTCTGGGAAACCCACATCAGCATTCTGATCTACAGAACTGTGAGATACTAAATTTGTGCTAGTTTAAGCCACTAAATTTGTGGTAATTTGTCATGGCAGCAATAAGAAAGTAATCCACCAAGGCAGGAATTTTTATCCCCAAATGGTAGATGTGAACACTAAAAAACTGTTTTGTTTTGATGTGTTTAACTAAACTGTCCCATGAATTTATTATTTTCTTCTGGTGCAGAGTGGGGAAGGTAGAATATATGAGTGAAATATAATCGTAGACCTCAGGGAATCTAAGGTAAATCTACATGTATAGAAACAACACAATGTGGAAGGTGGGGATGAAGAACACCGGACAGGCTAGTCCCGGGTATGCAGGTGCAAGCACCTGCTCTTGGGGCAGCAAATTGAAACAGTCATTTTTGTTACTAGTTTCTGTTAAAGTTCCTCAAACTCTCTTACACAGAGATCTATCTGACTCTTGGGTGGTCACTCTAAAACTCTGAAGGTCAAATTTAGATCCAGGAAACGCAGGAATGCACATACTCACTTCTAATGTTGTCATGTATTGAGAGGGTTCAGATAGAGCCTTGGAAATGCACTGTAAAGAAAACACTTTTGATTCAGGTAGTTACCAGACTACACTTGGAAAAATAGCTCTAGACCTTTTGGTGTTGCAAGGTTCTCACTTAATTTAGGTCTGAGATTACATCGATGCTCTCTGAGAAATTGGGAGCCAAGGGAATGAATGCAAGGTCAGCATTTTTATCAGACAGTCCAGGTGATTCGTTCATTTGCACACCCCAATTTTGAAAAGCACTACCTACGGTGAGGCAAACTTAGACCCAGTGCCCCAATGCATGCTCATAAAAAGGTAACCAGAGATAATGGAAAACAGAGATGCATGTATGTCTTCCAAAAGACAGACTTCACCTTCTCACTTTATTTAAAAGCCAAATGGACTGTAAGATTAAAGTGACAATTTTCAATCTCTGTTGTAGGACAAGAAAGCCAAGTTTCTGATTAGCTATTTTGAAGCTCAAATTTGTCCTGACAGGGTTCTATCTCCTTTCAAGAATTCACCAAGGACAGGTCCTCAAGCAACAAGTGATGGATGGATAAAACACTGTAATTACTATCAAAGTGAAAAGACTTCCTCTATGTAATTACACACTTCCCATCCTCTAGACGCCACTTTGTTCCATTTAAAATAAAATGAGAAATGGACATGAGTGACGTGTACTTACTGGTTAGTCAAGGTTTTGGAAATGACAGTTATTAACATGTGTGTTTTATCATAAGCCATAGTATTTGGGGGATAACTTAGATTGTAGGATTAATTCTTGCTCCATTCTTATTTTTATTGTTTGCCTTCCATTCTCTACTAAATCTGACTCTCTTATGATGAATTAGATTATTTTAAGTTTAGAATGAAATCATTAAGCTTAGAAGGATAAATGTAAGGGCTCAAAGTCCCTTGCCACTTTCAAATTTCCAGTTCTTTTTTCTTTTGTTTCAAATGAGTAAACCTAATCTGTTAAGTTGAACAGCAAACACTCATTCTCAAATTCCATTAACTCAGGCAGTTTTCTCATAATTAAGATAAAAACCAGCATCATAATAATGTTAAGACTGAGAAAGGATTTTGAGTCAACAAATACAAAATTGAAGCTAGTGTGATCATTTGGTCAGCACATTTAGAAATCTATCCTAGCTAGAATAGATTTTTAATCTTTCTAAACAGATGTTCATTTATCATAGGAATAAATAATAGAATATATACAAACTTATGATAGAGGACTATAGGAACTCTTTCTTTTAAAGTCCAGTATGTTATGCCTTAAGACTGTTGATTGCATTTAACTTAACTCTCTATCAAATGCTGACATTTCATCAGTGTCTTCAATTTGTACAGCTTCCTTCAAAACATCAAATTTTAAATATTTTATTTGAAATTCGTCAGTAGTTTTTCTTCATTATTTTTTTGGTAGTGATTTCATAGAGCATCACTGAAGCCTTTCATGATGCTCTAAAAAAAGAAAAAGAAACTTCTATTTTTACACTAGAATTTAATAGTGTCATTTACTTCTTAACTACGTAGATAATTAGAATATACTATTCATTAAACCTTTCAATGAGGAAACATACTTTCTTCCAATTTTTTCATAACACTGCAACTGCCTCTATATAAATTTTTTTTTTTTTTTTTTGAGATGGAGTTTCGCTCTTGTTACCCAGGCTGGAGTGCAATGGCGCGATCTCGGCTCACCGCAACCTCTGCCTCCTGGGTTCAGGCAATTCTCCTGCCTCAGCCTCCTGAGTAGCTGGGATTACAGGCACGCACCACCATGCCCAACTAATGTTTTGTATTTTTAGTAGAGACAGGGTTTCACCATGTTGACCAGGATGGTCTCGATCTGTTGACCTCATGATCCACCTGCCTCGGCCTCCCAAAGTGCTGGGATTACAGGCTTGAGCCACCGCGCCCGGCAGTAAAAAGTTTTAATAAAATAGATTTTTCTATTTTATCATTTTCCTTTTAACACTTTTGTTATCTCAGGCAATGAGACTTTATACTTCACAGAATTTTTCAAACTAAATGATGGGCAATCAAAAGTAAAATTGAGGAGTTTTCATCCAGCATCTTAATTGATACTAATATGATAAATCTTTGTACCTGCCTAAGTTCTTTCTTTAGTATACTATAGAGGCTGATGTGACTGTAATGGAGAATTTTGCAATAAAACATAACATATTAATGCATGATTTGTCTTCAAGTTGCTACTGCTGTAAATGTGGTCCATTTTAAATGTTGCAGTCACACTGGCACACTTTCTACGGTCACGTGTTCAATCATTTTTTTCTTGCTGAACAAAAGGCTTCAGTGAAGCTCTATGAAATCACTACCGAATCTCCTAGATTGTGTGCCAGGTGCCAGGGTATTTATTTTTAATACCTAGCCTTTCTGAATTAAGTACATTTAAGGAGATTTGTAATTAATCTTTAAATTCATAAATTTAAATAGCTAATCTTTAAATTCATAAATCAAATTTATTAATTTAAATAGCTAATCTTTAAATTCATAAATTTTGTTTGGTTGGGGGACAAGGAACATAGGAGAAAGGAAATAGTTCACTTTCATTGTAAACTTAGTAGTTGAGTTTGTAGCTTGTAGTTTGAAAGCTACAGAGCTATTTAATAATGTTCTACAAATATTTATTAAATACTCAATACTGGATATATAATAAAAAATTTACAACTTCAAAATTTTTATGTGCTTGTTTTTACTGTAGCAAATTTGGTTCTGAAATATTCTTAATTAAATGTGAGGTAAAGGAAGATCTTGAAGCTCAGGTAGAAACATAAATGTCAGAGCATTTTAGGTATTATCAGATAAAACATTCAGATAAAAGTAAATGTGACTTGCTACTACTGATATCTCAGTAAGTATTTATTACTTTAGTAAGTATTTATTATTAGATTCATAATTTTCTATAAACAAGTCATAATCATAGTTTCAATGTTTTATTCATTATTAAATAATAGAATGAGTACTTTCCAGTTATATAAGTGACTACATCCTTATCTCATCATATCTATGTAATTTACTACATTCATTATTTCTCTTATTTTTAAACATTTGGTTTGGTTATAATTTGTATGACTAATTAAGAATGTTACACAACCACCTTTCTTTTGAATTATTTCCTTGGGATAGTACAATGGGACAAATCTTCTAAGCAAACGTATACATGTTGAATCTAAACAAGGTATGTAACTTACCGGAATTATATAACACAATTCTTAAGCTAAGTAATATTCCAAGTTTTCAAATGAGAAAAATGATTCTCAGAGATACTTAGCCAAGGTGACCTCACTAATCAGTAGAAAACGTGTTTGTACTTTCATTCTCATCTGAGTCAGGGCTGTCTGACCCAAAGATTGTGCTAATTCCCCGCAACACCCGGCCACCCAAGAAGCAAGAGGGCTGGGTAGTAAATGAGTGTATATTTTTTCAAGTTGCTGGAAAACATTACTATTTAAATAGTATGCCAATGTATTTTGCCAAAGAGTTGCAGCTTTGAAAAGTATTATTTTTAAATTTTATTAAGTTAATAGATGTAAGATGATATGTGGTTGTAATTAGCACTTTTTAAATTCACTAGGACAACTACAAAAACTACAGTTACTAACTTTGAAAGACCTCAACTTTTGATTTTGTATTTTTGGAAAATGAAAATGAGTGCAGTGGCTCACACCTGTAATCCCAACACTTTGGGAGTCTGAGGAGGGTGGATCATGACGTCAGGAGATTGAGAACAGCCTGGCTAACACGGTGAAACCCTGTCTCAAAAAAAAAATACAAAAAATTAGCTGGACGTGGTGGCACGCACCTGTAGTCCCAGCTACTCAGGAAGCTGAGGCAGGAAAATCACTTGAACCCAGTTGGCGGAGGTTTCAGTGAGCCAATATCAGGCCACTGCACTCCAGCCTGGGCGACAGAATGAGACTCTGTCTAAAAAAATAAAATAAAAGGAAAGAAAGAAAATGAAAATAAGATATGAACAGCAAACTATCTAGCATTTATTGAATTTTAACAATGTGCCAGGAACTGTTCTAAGCACTTTACACGTTTAACTCTCAAACCGCTGTAAGAGGTAGTTACTAGCAGTATTTCTTTCTAATCAAGAGACAGTAGTATAAAGTTTAAGAGACTGGATTCTGGTGCCAATGTGTCTAGGTTTGAAAATCTCACTCTGGCAAATGTTAGACCTCCTAACTTAATCTATGTCTGTTTGGGTTTTGTTGTTGCTGCTGTTGTTGTTTTTCATGCATAAAGGAGTGTGATAATAGTAGTACCTACCTGATTGCATTGCTCTAAGAATTAAATGAGTTAATTGTACAAATAACGTAAGACAGAGCCTGGCACACAGTAAGTACTATAGAATGTTAGCTCTTTTATTATTATTATTTTATTATTATTACTTTAAGTTCTAGGGTACATGTACAGATTTTCACATTTTGTATGAAGAAACTGAGACAGAGATCAGCTGTGTAACCTCTCTAGAGTAAAACAGTTGGTGGTTAGGGGTAGGATCCTGATTTCTACCCCATTTTCTATAATAGTGCCTTAGCTCTTAGTAAATTCTATGTAGGAAAGGTTTTCAAGCATAAATAAAGCTTAAACAGAAAACTGCAAAAACTAATAAGTTGACATTCTAGAAGAATGGTGTGAGTCTAAAGAGGAAATATATTTCTAAGCATCACTCATACCCTTAACTCAATCCCAGACAGGCAATTTTTGTTTTGGAGTTTCACTTTTGTCACTGAGGGTGGAGTGCAATGGTGTGATCTCCGTTCACTGTAACCTCCGCCTCCCAGGTGTAGGAGATTCTCCTGCCTCAGCCTCCCAAGTAGCTAGAATTACAGGCATGCATCACCATGCCTGGCTAATTTTGTATTTTTAGTTGAGATGGGGTTTCACCATGTTGGCTAGGCTGGTCTCAAACTCCTGACCTCAGCTGACCTGCCCACCTCAGCCTCCCAAAGTTCTGGGACTACAGGCGTGAGCCACCCACTGCCCAGCCCCAGACAGCCAAATTTGATGACAGTCTATTCTACCTCTGGAAATAAATGTTTCCATTAGAACCCTTATAGACAGGGGCTTAACTTTGAAAACAGAGTTGCCAGTTTGGAAACTTGGGGTCACTTACTTCAAAAGCTCTCCTTTAATTGATTTATTAAAAAAAAAAAAAAAACAACTTAATGCTTTTACTTCCCCGTTTCTTAGAAATCTCTCATTTACCAATTTCTGTTATTGAAATTTGGTGATGTGGATCAAGCCTTCCTCCATGAACTCTTGACACAATCAGAATAATTCATTTCTACTCTATCAATGTGACCTTTTTTTCCTTATATGGGACTTTGACCCACCATCATTTCTTTCCATATCTGTCCTTTTTTCTTTTATGCTTTTGCTAGCTTATCTTAACTGAAGCCTTTTCTTTCTCTGGAAACATCTACATTGCCCATGGTTCTTTAGTAGAAGCAATGCCTTTTACACAAATACCTTTTCATTCAGGTGGACAAGAAAAGAAACTAACTTTTTTTTTTTTTTTTAGACAATACTGTTGTTTTAGATCATGGTTTACCCACGATTACTCAATAATCTGGTGTTTTCTGAAATCTCAACCATCAAAGTGATTGACTGACCTTTATGACAATATATTGACCTTCTGAAAATTGTCCTCTGTTACATGGCCCCATTTTCCTCTTTATTAGCATCTGGCAACTCTTTGGGGGACTCTGTTTCCCTTTTGATTGCCTTCCCATAATGTTGTCTTACAGTCCCTCTGCTTCTTCAATTCAAGAAGCTCCCATTTCCACTTCAGGTACCAATCCACAGAATTGTCCGGGATTGCTCATGATTACCTGAAATTATATCAGGCCCAAAGCACACAGTCTCACACTTTCTGGCCACAATCTCTTGTCCCTTCCCCACTCTTACACCCCAGTTTGCACCAAGCCTGTTCCTTTTGCACATCCTCACAACCTCCCCTATAAAAATTCATGCCCTTCTTCAAAATTTGTCTTAATTTCTATTTATTTCATGATGTATTTTGTGCATATTCACTTACAAGTTTCTGTTCAGCTACCAGACCCTCAGTACTTAAAGTGAAGTGCATAGACTAATTCAAAATTTGGGGCCCACATCAGTCCTGCTAAATGAGAATCTGTATTTTATTTATTTTTTATTATTTCATTAGCGTTGGGGGAACGTGGTTTTTGGTTACATGATTAAGTTTTCTAGTGCTGATTTCTGGGATTTTGGTGCACCCATCACCTAAGCAGTGTACACTGTGTTCAAAAGCGAGTAGTCTTTTATCTCTTCCTTTCTACCCATCCTTCCCCTTGAGTCCCCAAAGTCCATATATCATGATTTTTAAATTTTATTATTATTTTTTTTTTGTGACAGAATCTCACTCTGTCACCTGGACTGGCATGCAGTGGTGTGATCTCGAATCACTGAAACCTCCGCCTCCTGGGTTCAAACAATTCTCCTACCTCAGCCTCCCGAGTGGCTAGGATTACTGGTGCCTGCCACTGTGCCCAGCTAATTTTTTGTATTTTTAATAGAGATGAGGTTTCACCAAGTTGGCCAGGCTGGTCTCAAACTCTTGACCTCGTGATTCACCCAGCTCAGCTTCCCCATATATCATTCTTATACCTTTGAGTCCACATAGCTTAGCTCCCACTCATAAGTAAGAACATACAATATTTGGTATTCCATTTCTGAATTATTTCACTTAAAATAATGGTCTCCAGCTTCACTCATGTTGCTGTAAATGCCATTCTTTCTTTCCTTTTAGTGGCTGAGTAGTATTCCCTGGTGCATTTAAATCACATTTTCTTTATTCACTTGTTGGTTCATGGGCATTTAAGCTGTTTCCATATTTTTGCATTTGTGAGTTGTGTTACTATAAGCATGCATATGCAAGTGTCTTTTTCATATAATGACCTCTTTTCCTTTGGGAAAGAATCTGTATTTTAACCAGAACTCAAGGTGATTCATGAACATGTTCAATTTGAGAAGTGTGACTTTAGTCTAGTGGTTCCCAGGGTGTGATCCCAAGAGTACAACTGTAGTACTTGGGAATAGTATTAGAAATGCAAATTCTCAGGCCAATGTGTGTACTGTTGAACTTAAAACCTGAAGTTATAGTTCAACAATTGTATTTTAGCACAGTTATCAGGGGATTCTGATGCACACTGAAGTTTGAGAACCTGACTATACAACTGACAAGGGAGGGGCTGCCTTATTAATTTGTACTCTCTATAGGTGTAGGGTATGCATTTTACAAATGCATAGGAAGTGACTGAGCAAATGGACGAATGAATGAGTGAATGATGCTCTTGTTTATATCACAGATAATGTGTAGCTTTTTCTTCTCTGATGTACCATACAAATTTATTTATACTTCACATATGGTATTTACATTTAATTACTTAAATGACTAAAATTTTAATTATTTCTGTATATACATTATGTCTAACATTGAGTTGTGTATATTATAGATATTCAATAGATGTTTAATTTGGTTGAAATAATTCTGTTGTATATTTTTTTTACTTTTGGTCCCACCCCTCAATGCCACACACCTTTCCCTTTCATGATACATTGTTTTAGACCAAGTGAAGGACCAAATACAAGATACAAGGCAGGTGGGAATCTGACCTATGGGAATTTGTCTTCTCAAAATAACAAAAATAAATCTTAAAAACAAAGTTGAAAATAAAAGTGAGAAAAGCATTTTAGAATGAAAAAAAAAAAAAAACTGGACTGTCTGGGAATATGACAGAATAGAAACAGCTCCAGTCTGCAGCTTCCAGCAAGATCAATGGAGAAGGTGGGTGATGTCTGCATTTCCAACTGAGGTACCCAGCTCATCTCATTGGTATTGGTGAGACAATGGGTGCAGCCCACAAAGGGTGAGCCGAAGCTGGGTGGGATGTCATCTCATGCGGGAAGCACAAGTGGTCAGGGAACTCCCCTCCTCCGCAGCCAAGGGAAGCCATATGGAACTGTGCTGTGAGGAACAGTGTACTCTGTCCCAGATACGACACTTTTACCATAGTCTTTGCAACCCACAGAACAGGAGAGTCCCTCAGGTGCCTATGCAACCAGGACCCTGGCTTTCAAGTACAAAACTGGGTGGCCATTTGAGTAGACACTGAGCTAGCTACAGGAGTTTTTGTCCATACCTCAGTGGCATCTGGAATGCCACCGAGACAGAACTGTTCACTCCCATTGAAAGAAGACTGCAGTCAAGGAGCCAAATAATCTAGTTCAGCGGTTCCTGCTTCCACAGAGCCCAGCAAACTAAGATCAACTGGCTGGAAATTCTTGCTGTCAACACAGCAGTCTGATGTCAAGCTGGGATGCTTGAGCTTGGTGTGGGGAGGGGCGTCTACCACTACCGAGGTTTGAATAGGTGGTTTTCTTCTCACAGTGTAAACAAAGCCTCCAGGAAGTTCAAACTGGGTGGAGACCACCTCAGCTTGGCAAATTCACTGTAGCCAACTGCCTCTCTAGAAACAAACTACTCTGAGCTAAAGGAACATGTTTCTCCTCTCTGGACAGGGCATCTCTGAAAGAAAGGCAGCAGTCCCAGTCAGAGGCTTATACATAAAACTCCCATCTCCCTGGGACAGAGCACCTGGGGTAAGGGGGGACTATGGGTGCAGCTTCAGCAGACTTAAACGTTTCCTGCCTGCCGGCTCTGAAGAGAAAGTCAAATTGTCTCTGCTTGCAGATGACATGATTGTATATTTAGAAAACCCCATCATCTCAGCCCCAAATCTTCTTAAGCTGATAAGCAACTTCAGCAAAATCTCAGGATACAAAATCAATGTGCAAAAATCACAAGCATTCCTGTACACCAATAATAGAACAAAGAGCCAAATCTTGAGTGAACTCCCATTCACAACTGCTACAAAGAGA
This sequence comes from Cebus imitator, assembly GCF_001604975.1. Classification (NCBI taxonomy): domain Eukaryota; kingdom Metazoa; phylum Chordata; class Mammalia; order Primates; family Cebidae; genus Cebus; species Cebus imitator. Next base: position 2,650,990 of record NW_016107535.1, read on the forward strand.
ATAAAATATCTAGGATTACAACTTCCAAGGGATGTGAAGGACCTCTTTAAGAAGAACTATAAACCACTGCTAAAGGAAATAACAGAGCACACAAACAAATGCAAAAACATTCCATGCTCATGATTAGGAAGAATGAATATCATGAAAATGGCCATACTGTCCAGAGTAATTTATAAATTTGAAGATATTCCCATCAAGCTACAATTGACTTTCTTCACAGATTTAGAAAAAAACTACTTTAAATTTTATATGAAACCATAAAAAGAGCTTGTATAACCAAGATAATACTAGGCAAAAAGAACAAAGCTAGAGGTATCATGCTACCTGCCTTCAAACTATACTACAAGGCTACAGAAACCAAAACAGCATGGTCCTGGTACCAGAACAGTTATGTAGACCAATGGAACAGAACATAGGCCTCAGAAATAACATCACACATCTACAACCATCTGATCTTTGACAAACCTGACAAAAACAAGCAATGGAAAAAGGATTCCCTATTTAATAAATGGTGTGGGGAAAACTGGCTAGCCGTACGTGGAAAACTGAAACTGGACTCCTTCCTTATACCTTATACAAAAATTAACTCAAGATGAATTAAAGACTTAAACATAAGGCCTAAAACTGTAAAAACCCTAGAAGAAAACCTAGGCAATACCATTCAGGACATAGGCATGGGCAAAGACTTCATGACTGAAACACCAAAAGCAATGGCAACAAAAGCCAAAATTGACAAATAGGATCTAATTAAACTAAAGAACTTCTGCACAGCAAAAGAAACTATCACGAGAGTGAACAGGCAACCTACAGAATGGGAAGAAATTTTTGCAATCTATCCATCTGACAAAGGACTAATATTCAGAGTCTACAAAGAACTTAAACAAATTTACAAGAAAAAGACAACCCCATTGGAAAGTGGGCAAAGAATATGAACAGACACTTTTCAAAAGAGGACATTTATGTGGCTGACAAACATATGAAAAAAAGTTTATCATCACTGGTCATTAGAGAAAAGCAAACCAAAACTACATTGAGATACCATCTCACACCAGTTAGAATGGCGATCATTAAAAAATCTGGAGACAACAGATGCTGGAGAGGATGTGGAAAAATAGGAACACTTTTACACTGTTGGTGGGAGTGTAAATTAGTTCAAC
>NW_016107535.1:2652926-2677206 GCF_001604975.1 Cebus imitator
AAAAAAAAAAAGAGAGAAACAGGAATGTTTTTTACACTGTTTGTGGGAGTGTAAATTAGTTCAACCATTATGAAAGACAGTGTGGCATTTCCTCAAGGATCTAGAACCAGAAATATCATTTGACCCAGCAATCCCATTTTTGAATATATGCCCAAAGGATTGTAAATCATTCTTTTATAAAGATACATGTGCATGTATCTTTATTGCAGCACTCTTCGCAATAGCAAAGAATTAGAACCAACCCAAATACCCATCAATGATAGATTGGATAAAGAAAATGTGGTACCATGGAATACTATGGAAGAGTATATTCCACCATGGAATAAATGTGGCACCATGGAATGCTATGCAGCCATGAAAAGGATGAATTCATGTCATTTGCAGGGACGTGGATGAAGCTGGAAACCATCATTCTCAGCAAACTAGCAAAGGAACTGAAAACCAAATACCATATCTTCTCACTTATAAGTGAGAGTTGAACAATGAGAACACATGGACACATGGAGGGGAACATCACACTTCAGTGCCTGTTGGAAGGTGCAGGGCTAGGAAAGGGATAGCATTTGGAGAAATACCTAATGTAGATGATGGTTTGTCGAGTGCAGCAAACCACTATGGCGTGTGTATACCTATGTAACAATCCTGCACATTCTGCACATGTATCCCAGAATGTAAAGTTTAATAAAAAAAAAGTGAAAAAAGCAAATAAATCTGGTTTGAGAAGACACCTGGTTGCTGGCCACACCCATAATTTATTCTTTTATAAAGTGGCTTTTGTTGCCATCTTGAATCATGTGAGAATATGTGGTGTGCGAACACTGTTGGAAACCAAAGGCAGCTTGAGTCTGAAATAGGATTTTCCAGTCCATCATATGGGAGCAAAAATTTTCGCTGCTCAGAGAATGCTGTTTCATTTCAACCAGTGAAATGAAATTGTCAGGCTGGATAACTAATGCTAACTCTTGGCAGCAGTGCTTTGTGGATCCTTTTTATTTACCAGGGACAGACTATAAATAATAGCATTTGTTTAGCACTTTGTCACTTCCAAGAACTCCAACAGCCTTGACAAATAGACATCAGTGTTCTTTGCTAGCTCACATGTGGTTAGTTTTTAATACCCAGTAAGGAGGGTTGCTATAAGTAGATAGCAACACAAATACTGATGAGGTGTTTCAGTTTAAGATGTTAGGCTAACAATGACTATTCTGTCATTCTAGACTTTTCTTAATTAGTCATACCCTAAAACAGCAGGTCTTCCCTGGGGCACTAAAAACGTCTAAAAGTATGAATATCTGTGGTAAGACAATGATTGATTAACGTATCTAAGTTTTGTGTTGAGTAGTTGACCAAAGTCACTAAATATGACTCATATTTCAGCAACCTCCCTCCAAGGTGGTCCGACTCGACAGGTCCTCCTCTGGTGCCATCTTTAGTCACCCACTGTGATCCAGAGGGTTGAAAGAGAATCCATTGACTATATTTATCTGGAAGGCCATCACAAACTCCACATGAATTGTTCTTAGGGAGATGGGGAAAAGCCTGATATGCCTGTTTTCAGTTACCTCATGCTATAAGATGCATAAGCTGCCTGGTGATTGTGTATGCAGCCCTTGTAGGAAGACCAAAGCAAAATTAGCAAGGAATGTTGTCCTGAAGAAAAAACCAAAAAACAAAACAAACAAACAAACAAACAGTAAAACGAGCCTCCACCCTCCCTTCTCCCATCCGTTGCTATAGAAATTTCTATAAATAGAAAAGCTAGTAATAAAAATCATGAGATTCAAAACAAGTGGACGAAAAAGTATGCACATATTTTAAAGATAATGCTATTTATTTCACTTGCAATGAAAATATTGCTTTTTTTGAAAGCAAGCACTATTAAGAGAGACTATGATATGGACTGTATTTCATAACTAATATTAACGATTTCCCAAGGAAAGATTAAATCAACTAATTTCAAATTTTGTACAGTAATATTTTAAAAATATATGTTATAACTGGTTACTCCAGTAGAAGTATATAGTCCCTGTAATTTTAAGAAAAATATATTTATAATATTGTTTTAAACATTTAAAGAAAACAAACAAAAAAAAGAATGAGAAGTTACGAAGAGGAGGAAAGTCTTTAAATGGTAGTGTGTGCTCAAATCCCATGACCTCAAGTTTACTGCCATCTGACACCCTTCCCTTCACATATTCTCAATTCCCAGTTTCTTATTTATGTTATTTTGTTCATATAACACACGTCACCTTTCAAAATACAATTTAGTTTATTTTTTATTATGCTTATTGTTTCTTCCTGTCTCTTCACTCTGGAAAGTAAGCTCCATGAGGACAGACATGTGTATACTTTGTTCCCCGATTCATCCCAAGCACCTAGGCCAGAGCCTGGCAGGCTGGGATGCTCAGTCAATAACTGCTGACTGAATGAATTATGGAGAAACAGTTAATAAATAATTCTTAGTCACATGTACTTATATTCCTTTTCCTGATCACCAGGATACAATTTCTTTTAAATGAGCGAAAAACAAGCTTATTGAGAAAAAGAAAGTTTTCTCTTTCATTAGGATAAATGATGCTTAACAGGATGAGTAAGTGATTCCAAATCACGAAGCTGGTAGGTGAGAGAATCAAGACTTAATCCCAGAATGTTAGACTCAAAATTCAGTGTTCTTCCTAAACCTTACCATTATCCTGTTTATAAGTCTAGATATATTGTTTGCTCACATCTCTCATAGTTGTTTAGGGCTTTATCACGTACAACCCTTTCCCATATAGTACTTGAGCCATAGAACTATTAGTTTCATTTTATAGATAAAAGAAACTGAAGGTTAGAGAGCTAGTGACTTGCTGAAGATCACATAGATGCCTAATTAGCGGCAAATGCAGGATTAAATTCCTGGAATTTAGTTGTTATTACATAGTTCTCTGTTGTTACTGTTCATTTTTAAAATGTACTAAGCACCATCAATGTGCTAAGCCCTATGCCAGGCACTAGTTGGCAAAATCTTATTCATGCTGTTAGAGAAGTATATCTTCAGTCCATAAACACATGACATATTGGGTGGTGGTAAATCTCTGCATAAAAGTGAGGCAAAATATCAGATATATACAGAGAAAATGACAGTGTTGAAAACAATGCTATTCACAATAACGAAGAAATGGAATCAAGCTAAATGTCCGTCAGTGATAGACTGGATAGAGAAAGCATGGTACCTATATACCATGGAACACTATGCAGTGTAAAAAAGAAAGAGATCATGTCATTTGCAGGAACATGGATGGAACTGGAGGCTATTATTCTTAGCAAACTGATGCAGCAATAGAAAACCAAATAGCATTATGTTCCACTTATAAGTGGAAACTAAATGATGAGAACACATGGGCACAGAGAGGGGAACAACAGACACTGGGACCTATTGAAGAATAGAGGGTGAAAGGAGGGAGAAGATTAAAAAACAAAAACTAATGAGTACTAGGCTTAATACCTGGGTGATGAAATAATATGTACAGCAGAGCCCTGTGACACGAGTATACCTATGCAATCAAACTACACATACACCCACAAACTTGAAATAAAAGCTAAGAAGAAAGGAAAACAGTGCTATATTATTAATTTGGATGGTCATCTAAAAAGGCCTCTCAGATTAAGAGACTCCATTAATTCAACTTTGGAAACTGAATTGGCGTAGATCTGAGGAGAACGAGGATGGAATTGGGTAGAGAAGGAGCATTCTAGAAAAGGAGTGTAAGATCAGAGTGGCTGGAGCAGAGTGAACAAGAACAGGGAAATAGGAGAAGAGAGCAACTGTCAAGGAGCAGGAATGTGAAATGTGGGTAAAATAATGATTGTTTTCTAAGGGATTTTATTGTCTCATGTTTTAAAGAATGACTTTGGCTCTATGCTGTGTGGGAAATAGATACATAGACCAAGTTTAGGGGCTATTGTTCTGTATGAGACTTGGCAGTGCTATGTACTAAGGTGGGGAAACATGGTAGTATCAAGGACACATTTCAAAAGTTCACCAATGAATTGTTGACTTTTATAGAGATTGACCTTACTTAATTCTTGTGTGTCATCTGTAGGAGGGTATCTGGTTTCCACAACATGGCATTACCTTACTTGAGTGAATATATGTCAATTCGAAGCTGGTTCTCAGCCTAGAGAACTTAGAAGCCTGGTGTGTCAGCAAAAGATCAATTTCTTGTTCAATGAAACACTCAAAGATTGACATGTGAGAATGAGAAAAACAATGCATTACGTTTTACAATGAGAAATGTAATTTATTTTGAATAAGCTTCTGTTGATTGATGAGTGATATGGTTTGGCTGTGTCATAACCCAAATCTCATCTTGAATTATAGTTCCCATAACCCCCACATGTTGTGGGATGGAGTGGGTGGAGAAAATTGAATCATGGGGGCAGTTTCCCCATCCTGTTCTCACATGGTAAGTCAGTTCTCATGAGATCTGATGGTTTTATAAGGAGCTTCCCCCTTCATGGGGCACTTGTCCTCCTCCTTTCTGCCAACATGTGAAGAAGAATGCATTTGCTTCCCATTCTGCCATGATTGTAAGTTTCCAAAGGCGTCCCCAGCCATGCTGAACAGAGTCAATTAAAACAAATTCCTTTATTAAATTGATACTAGGAGTAGAGTGCTGCTGTAAGGATAACTAAAAATGTTGAAGCAACTTTGGAACTGGGTAACAGGCAGAGGTTGGAACAGTTTGGAGGACTCAGAAGAAGACAGGAAAATGGGGGAAAGTTTGGAACTTCCTAGAGACTTGTTGAATGGCTTTGACTAAAATGCTGATAGTGATTTGGACAATGAAGTCCAGGCTAAAATGGTCTTACATGGAGACGTGGAACTTGTTAGGAACTGTAATAAAGGTGACTCTTGCTTTACTTTAGCAAAGAGACTGGTGGCACTTTGCCTTGCCCTAAAGATCCATGTAACATTGAACTTGAGAGAATTGATTTAGGATATCTGGCAAAAGAAATTTCTTTTTTTTTTTTTTTTTTTTTTTGAGACGGAGTTTCACTCATGTTACCCAGGCTGGAGTGCAATGGCGCGATCTCGGCTCACCGCAACCTCCGCCTCCTGGGTTCAGGCAATTCTCCTGCCTCAGCCTCCTGAGTAGCTGGGATTACAGGCACGCGCCACCATGCCCAGCTAATTTTTTGTATTTTTAGTAGAGACGGGGTTTCACCATGTTGACCAGGATGGTCTCGATCTCTTGACCTCATGATCCACCCGCCTCGGCCTCCCAAAGTGCTGGGATTACAGGCTTGAGCCACCGCGCCCGGCCTGGCAAAAGAAATTTCTAAGTGGCAAAGTGTCCAAGAGGAAGCAGAAGATAAAAGTTTAAAAAAATTGCAGCCTGATGATGTAATAGAAAAGAAAAACCTGGCAAAGCCAGGTACTGTGGCTCATGCCTGTAATCCCAGCACTTTGGGAGGCCAAGGCAGGCAAATCACTTGAGGTCAGGAGCTCAAGACCAGCCTGGCCAATATGGTGAAATTTCATCTCTTCTAAAAATACAGCAATCAGCTGGACATGGTGGCAGGAGCCGGTAATCTCAGCTACTTGGGAGGCTGAGGCAGGAGAATCGCTTGAACCCAGGAGGTGGAGGTTGTAGCGAGCTGAGATTACATCACTGCACTCCAGCCTGGGCATTTTTTTTTCCCATCTCAAAAAAAAAAGCCAAAAAAGTAAGGAAAAGAAAAACTCATCTTGCAGAAGAAATTCAAGCCCAACATGGCTGCAGAAATTTGCATAAGTAACAAGGAGCCAAATGTTAATCACCAAAACAATGGGGAAAATGTCTCCAAGGCATGGAAGAGAACTTCATAGCAGCCCCTTGCATCATGGGTCTGCAGGCCTAGGAGGGAAAAATGGTTTCCTGGGCTGGGTCCAGAACCCCCTTGCTCTGTGTTGCCTCAAGACACAGTGCTCTGTATCCCAGATGGTTCACCTCCAGCTATGGCTAAAAGGGGAAAACATACAGCTAAGGCCATTGCTTCAGAGGGAGCAAGCCCCAAGCGTGGGCAGCTTCCACATAATGTTGGTCCTGTGGGTGCACAGAACATAAGAACTGGAGTTTGGGAACCTCCACCTAGGTTTCAGAGGATGTATGGAAAAGCCTGGATGTCCAAGCAAAAGTTTGGTGCAGGGCTGGAGCCTCATGGAGAACCTCTGTTAAACAGTGTGGAAGGAAAATGTGGGGTTGGAGCCCCCACGCAATATACTCACTGGGACACTTCCTAATGGAGCTGTGAGAGGAGGATCGCCATCCTCCAAACCCCAGAATGGTAGATCTACCTACAGCTTGAACAGTGTACCTAGAAAAGGCACAGACACTCATCCCCAAACATGAAAACAGCCAGAAGTGGGGCTGTAACCTGCAAAGTCACAGGATAGAGCTGCCCAAATCCATGGGAGCCCACCTCGTGCATCAGCATGCCCTGGATGTGAGACATGAAGTCACAGAACATCATCTGGAACTTTGAGGTTTAAGGACTGCACTATTGCATTTCAGACTTGCATATGACCTATAGCTCCATTGTTTTGGCCACTTTTTCCCATTTCAAATGGATGTATTCACCCAGTGCCTGTACCCTCATTGTATATAAGAAGTAAGTAACTTGCTCTTGATTTTACAGGTTCATAGGCAAAAGGGACTTGCCTTGTCTCAGTTGAGACTTTGGGCTTGGACTTTTGGGTTAATGTTAGAATGATTTAAGACTTTGGGGAAACTGCTGAAAAGTTGTAATTGTGTTTTGAATTGTAAGGACATGAGATTTTTGGAGGAACCAAGTGCAGAATGATACAGTTTTGCTGCGTCCCTACACAAATCTCATCTTGAATTTTAGTTCCCATAATCCCCATATGTTGTGGAAGGAACCAGATGGAGATAATTGAATCATGGGGACAGTTTCCCCCATATTGTTCCCATGATAATGAGTTCATTCTCATGAGATCTGATGGTCTTATAAGGGGCTTGCCATTTCACTGGGCACACATTCTTCTCCTTCCTGTCACCACGTGAAGAAGGCTATGTTTGCTTCCCTTACTCCCGTGACTGTAAGTTCCTGAGTCCTCCCAGCCATGTGGAGCTGTGAGTCAATTGAAACTCTTTCTTTTATTAATTATTCAGCCTTGGGTCTTTATTAGCATTGTGAAAATGGACTAATAAAATCAGCATGTTCTTTTTCTATAGACATGGAGGAGGGCAAATTAAATCCAGAATGTTGCCAGTTGAATATAGCATAGCAGAAAACAGGAAATAAATGGATAATTTAACAGCATGATTCATCCATCTATCTATAGTTAATACCATAAAGATATACCTATTAAAAAGACCATACGTATGTTCTTGGTCCAGAACATGCATATGCCAGGACAAAGTTGGAGAACCTGGAGTCAGGATATCTCTTTCTCTCTTGTGGTCTCTCCACCCTGACCAAAGACCAAAACATCCTCCAACAACCTAACTAGCACATTTCCACTTCAGATATCTTAATATATTTGATAGGTTTCGCTCTATTATTGCCCTGAAATCAGTCTGTTTGATAACTTTGTCAATCAGATCCAGTCTATATATATTTTTTTCACTCATAAGAGCAAACAATTTTATTTCTCAGTTCTATGTTGTAACCATTATATGTCACTATTATAAACTACGTAATATAATTTTCCTAGCATTCTGCTAAATTCAGCTGATTGCACCCAAACTAGTACAATTTCTTTTCAAACTTTAGTGTGTCCTGTTGCTTTTTTTTTTTTTAATCACTGTACTCAAACAAGTTTTTCCAATGTGTCAGTTGAGTCAACCTAAAAGTAGACCTTTGTGAATATATGGCACTCAATCTAGCATAAGCTGCAGCTGTCAACCAAAGATTCATTGAGTATTTAATTTTCTTAATGCTTTTGTTCCAAACCATTTTTAACTTATAAAAAAGACGCTTGCCTAGTTTTCCGTAATCTTTATATTTTTAAGGGATTAAATCTAAAGAGTTCTTCCTCTTTGTTATTTTAGCACCAGAACATTGTTAGAGAAAAGTATCTCAAGTCTTTCATGGGGTCCTTGGTGCTTATGGGAGAAATAGTTGAATTTCAATTCATCCTCCACTATGGCTGAAGAGATTCAAATAATCAAATGATTATTAGAACCTCTCTCTTCATGCATTTATGTTATTCACAGTAAATACTGTATACCTAGTCTTTCATTTATTTGTGGGACACCTTTGTACTTATTAGCTAAAGCTGAGAAAGCGTGTATCTCATTTGCCAGTAAAATGTCTTGAAGACAAAACTGGTTGAAATATCTCACTAAACATGTGAAATAAACATTTATTTAAGTAAAAAAAAATTAATACCAGGCCTTTTGTTAAAAAAAAAAAAAAAAAAAAAAAACGATCATTTAAAATCATCAATTTCACATACATTTCAGTTTAATAATTTTTTTTTTCATTTTGCCATGGCAGGAATCATGGCAAAATGAAAAAATAAAAAGATTATTAAACTGAAATGTATGTGCAAAAATCCATTTTCCTCTACATGCTATAGGACAAGAAATCCAGTCTGGATTTAGATTAACTATTTTGTCTTCTGGCTTTGATATTAGAGCTAAAGAATCTCATGTTACTATTTAGGAATTTTAATAAGGAGTAAAAAATAAACAAATTTTTGGTGTTATATTTTTATTGCATAATTAATTTTAAGAAGTACTTTTCAACAGAAACTTTGTGGGAGAGATATATCACCAACCTTTACCTTGGGATAGCCTGGGGTTTTCAGATATGCTAATGTTATAATGGCTTTTTATAAAAATATCTCTTAAAAAACCCTAAAGAAATCATCAATGGAACATGAAAGCTTAAAAATCTATTAATTGCAAAGACGTTTTATATATGTCTGAATCACCTAGTTATGTCTAAATTTTTTTGTATGCTAAGTTTCACTCAGATTTCAACATAAAATCTCCTGGCCCAACTTTTTTGCCATGTCATTTTATTTTCCATTGTAACATGCCCTCAATGTAATCTCTTGTTCAACATAGTGAGCTGGAAGAGATCTTAATTGGGTTAGAGGAGAGAAGCCAAATGTTGTGTTTTGCATTCCACTGAGAACACCTGGATGGAAATATCATGAAACAGCTCTTGAACTATATAGCACTGTGCAGTGAGTATTCCAGTGATGTCAAGTCTTGATCATCAGTTAGAAAGAAATGCCATAGTTAATCTGTTTATGGACTCACAGAATTTGGGAGAATAAAAGGAAAAATCGAAATCATTTTTAGCTATTTTTAGTCTATTGGAACACAATGTAAATGAAAATAGTGATCTATGCTTCTATAAAAATCTTTAAAAGTTATTAGGAAGACTCCTTCTTTAGCTCCAAAATGCAAAGAAACTTGGAAATTGTCAAGTTCTCCTCTTACAACAAGAAAAAAAATCTGGAGATCTGGACACAGTGGCTGATGCCTGTAAGCCCAGCACTATGGGAGGCCAAGGCAGGTGGATCATCTGAAGTCAGGAGTTCGAAACCAGCCTGCCCAACATGGCGAAATCCCATCTCTACTAAAAGTACAAAAATTAGCTGGATGTGATGGCACGTGCCTGTAGTCGCAGCTACTTAGGAGGCTGAGGAAGGAGAATTGCTTGAACCCACAAGGCGGAGGTTGCAGTCAGCCGAGAGCATGCCACTGCACTCAGCCTGGGTGACAGGGCAAGACTCTGTCTCAAAAAATAATAATAATAATAATAATAATAAAGTACAATCTGAAGAGGCAGATTCACACAGAGAAATTCCTTAGCTATAACAGAATCCATAAAGTGGTAAGAACACTTAGGTGGTAAATTTGATAAATTGTTTGAGGCTTTAAGACTGTCTGTCTTAAGAGCAAGAAACCCCTTGGCACTTCAGTCTTAGGAAAAATACCCATACATTGTTGAGCTTTTCTGTTATGAACTCATTAGGTTCTCACTGTAGGGATCTGAATACGAGAGAAGAAGAAGCAGAACTTTTGTGAAATATACTAGAATTTTTTCATAACCCCACAAATGACCTATTCTCTGTAAGAAAAGACATTGACAAGGACTCATTGCTTTTGGGAAGAGGAGATTCTTCCCACCTCTGGCCCTATCCAGGTTTAATGTCTTACTAAGAAAGAAAAATAACATAATTAACAAGATTGTATAATAATTGAAGAATAAACAAACATAAAATAAAATATTTACTTTTTTATTCTTAATTGGCCTGAAAGAAAACTACTTAAAACAATAGTAACAATGTATTAGATGATTAAAGCATGTAGGAGAGTGAAATGAATTACATCAACATTGCATGGAATGAGAGAATAATTAGGATTTCTCTATTACAAGAGAACCTACACTACACATAAGTTAGTATAAAGTTATTTGAAGACAGATTTAGGTTAGTTAAAAGTGCATATTGCAACAACAAATGTATACTGGAATTGAACAATTAAACAAATGGATGGTACATGGTAAGAACCAAATTTCTCAACATTGGAGGAGGAGATTAAAACAGATAAGCAGTAAGAGAAAAGGAGATGATTCATGTGGCAATGGATTAGAATTAGAGACATCAGTATGAATTATGTATGTTTACCTTATATTAGGTATGGATGGTTATACATAGAAATATCAATATGTGTATAGTCAAGGGTTAGTATACTTTCATATTTCCTTGCTCTACCAACTGATGGCCTCAAAGAAGTGACATTCCAGGAGCAAAGGGCATGTTCCTTGATTCTTGGAATGGTATAGAAGCAAGGACACCCAAGTAGTTACAAGCACACTTTGCATCCAGAATTTGATTTCTGATACCAGACTCTTATACCTGTTTCTACTACCAGAGCGTCTTGGAAATCTGGCAATTCTCAACCTGTAGTAAGGCATATACAAGATAAAACTGATGCATCTTGTGTTTTCGAAAAGTAAAGCTTTGCTAAAAACAGAAACAAACCATAAAACATAATAATGGGGATATGTAAATGGTATAAAGGCACCAACTGAAGAGCTCCCAGTGCACAAAAAGGGAACGATTTCAGTAACAAAATTAATGAGGTAGCATTGGATTGTAATACAAATTATTAAATGAATATTCATGATTCCATACGAATAGGAATAAATTATTGAATAAGTAACTTAAAATGGGAGAATAGAAACACTTGAACAAAGGGATTTCAAATAATGTTTATAGATACTCTGCCCTCAAGGAGGTGAAATGTAACTCCTCACTCCTTAAGTACAGGCTGCACGTAGTGACTTCCAACCAAAAGTTACAGCATGGAAAGGAAAAAAAGAACTTAAAAGTGAGAAACTTTGTAAACATTCCTCAGACAGGCGATCAAAAGTATCAAGTGGTAATTCAAGTAGATAGTATGTGGCCTTAACAAGATGTAATAAAAATGACCTTTTTTCCTCTTGGTTTGTCTTTTAAAAATCCATAATCCTAAGTCTAATCATGAGAAAACATTAGACAAATCTCAATTAAGGGGCATTCAACAAAATACATGACTGGTGCTCTTCAAAATTTTAAATGTCACAAAAAACGTGGAAAATTGGAAAAACTGTTGTAACTAAAAGCCAAATGAGATTTGATGAGTAAACGTAATGTGGCATCCTGCATGGAATTTAGGAGAAGAAAAAGGAGATAAGCAAAACTAACAAAATTTGAATAAATTATGGGACTTCGGCCCATCTAACAGGGTAGAAAATGAGACTCTTCAATTATGGACTTTGATAATAATATATTGATATTGGCTCATTAATTGTGACAAATGCACCATACTAATATATGATGTTAATAATAGGAAAACTGGGTCAGGGTAAAGGGAAACTGTCCTATCTTTCAGTTATTCTGTAATATAATCCTATTCTAAAATAAAAGTTTATTAACTTATTTATTCATTTATTTTTATAATTTCAACTTTTATTTTAGATTCATAGGGCACATGTGCAGGTGTGTTGCATGAATATATTGCATGATGCTAAAATTTGGGTTACAATTGATTCCGTCACCCAGGTAGTGAGCATAGTATCCAATAGCTCATTTTTCAACCTTTGCCCTGTCTCTCCTTCCCCACGCTAGTAGTCACCAGTGTCTGCTCTTGCCGTCTTTATATGCATGTACACCCAATGATTAGCTCCCACTTATGTGTGAGAACATGTAGTATTTGGTTTTCTGTTCTGCAAAATTCCCTTAGGATAATGGCCTCCAGCTGTCTATGTTGCTGTAAAGAAGATTATTTCATTCTCTTTTATGGCTGTGCAGTATTCTATGTTGTATATGTACCACATTTTCTTTACCTAATCCACCATAGATGGGCACTGCAGATGGGCACCTTGGTTGATTCTGTGCCTTTGCTATTGTGAAGAGTGCTCAGATGGACGTACAAGTGCATGTGTCTTTTTAATAACATATATATATTTTTTATTTTGGATATGTACCCAGTAATAGGATTGCTGAGTCGAATGGCAGTTCTGTTTTAAGTTTTTTGAGAAATCTCCAAATTGCTTTCCACAGCGACAACGAATTTACATTCCCACCAACAGTGTATAATATGCATTCTTTACTAGGCAGCATTTGTTACTTTTTGGTTTTTAGTAGCAGCAGTTCTAAATGGTATGAGATGGTACCTCATTGTGGTTTTTTGACTTTCATTTTCCTGATGTTTAGTGAAGTTAAGCATTGTTTTTATATGTTTATTGATCACTTGTATGTCTTCTTTTGAGAAGTTTCTGTTTATATCTTTTGATCATTTGCATGCATTATTTGGTTTTGGCTTTTCTAATTAAGTTTCTTTAGATTCTAGATATGCCTTTGTCATATGCATAGTCTGTGAATATTCTATCCCATTGTATAGATTGTCTGATTACTCTGTTGACAATTCCTTTTCCTTCACAGAATCTCTTTAGTGTAATTAGGTCCCACTTGTCAATTTTTGTTTTTGTTTTAATTGCTTTTGAGGACGCAGTCATAAATCCTTTCCTAAGGCTGATATCCAGAAAGATGTTTCTAGGTTTTCTTCTAGGATTCTTATAGTTTGCAATCTTAAATTTAAATCTTTAATCCATCTTGAATTAATGTTTCTTTATGGTGAAAGGTAGGGATCCAGTTTCATTTTTCTGCACATTGGTTAGCCAGCCATCCCAGTGCCATTGATTGAATAGGGAGTCCTTCCCCATGCTTATTTTCATTGACTTTGTCAAAGAGCATATGGCTATAGAGGTGTGGCTATATGTCTGGGTTCTCTATTCTATTCCATGGGTCTATGTGTCTGTTTTTGACCAATATCATGCTCTTTTCGTTACTGTAGCATGCTGTTTTGGTTACTCTAACGTATAGTTTGAAGTTGAGTAATGTGATGTCTCCAGCTTTATTCTTTTGCTTAGGATTACTTTAAATATTCAAGCTCTTTTTTTTTTTGTTCCATATGAATTTTAGAATAGTTTTTCTAGTTCTGTGAAAAATGACTTTGGTAGTTTGATAGGAATAATGTTGAATCTGTGGATTGCTTTGGGCATTATGGCTATTATAACAACATTCATTCTTCCAATCCATGAGCCTGGAATGTTTTTTCATTTGTTTGTGTCATCTATGATTTCCTTCAACTGTATTTTGTAGTTCTCCTTGTAGAGATATTTTACCTTCAATGTTAGATGTAGTCCTAGGTATTTTTATGTGTGTTTCTACTGTAAATGGTATTGCATTCTTGATTTGTCTCTCAGCTTCAACATTATTCATGTATAGAAATGCTACCGATGGTTATACCTTTATTTTGTATCCTGAAACTTTACTGAAGTCATGTATCAGTTCTCAAAGCCTTTTGGTAGGTCTGTTAGGGTTTTCTAGGTGTATAATCATATCAGCAAAGAGAGGCTTTGACTTCTTCCTTTTCTATTTGGGTGTCTTTTATTTCTTTCTCTTGCCAGGTTGCTCTTCCTAGGACTGCCAATATGATGTTGACTAGAAGTAGTAAGAGTAAGCATCCTTGTCTTCTTCTAGTTCTCCAGGGAAACACTTCCAATTTTTGCCCATTCAGTATGATGTTGGCTGTAAGTTTGTCATAGATCACTCTTATTATTTTAGGGTATGTTCTTTTGATGCCTATTTCTTGAGGGTTTTTATCATAAAGGTTGCTGTATTTTATCTAAATCTTTTTCCACATCTATTGAGATGATTATAGGGTTTTTGTTTTTAATTCTGTTTATGTATTGAATAACATTTAATTGATTTGTATATGTTGAACACAGTTTGCATCCCAGAAATGTAGCCTACTTGATCATGGTGAATTAACTTTTTGATGTGCCGCTGGATTCAGTTTGTTAGTATTCTGTTGAGGATTTTTGTGTATGTTCATCAGAGGTTTAGCCTTTAGTTTTTTTGTTTATTTTTATTTTTATTTTATTTTTCCTTTGCAAGCTTTTGGTATCAGGGTGATGCTGGCTTCATAGAATGAGTTTAGGAAGGAGTCCCTCATCCTTGATTTTTTGAAATACTTTTGATAGAATTGGTACCTTGCCCTCTTGGTATGCCTGGTAGAATTCAGCTATGAATTGATGTAGTCTTAGGGTTTCTTTGTTGGTAGGATTCTTATTACTGATTCAATTTTAGAACTCAATATTGGTCACTTTAGGGCTTCAATTATTTCCTGTTTTGATCCTAAGAAGTTGTGTTTCTAGAAATTTATTCAGTTCTTCTAGGTATTCTAATTTGTGTGAATAGATGTGTTTATAATAGCCTTTGGGAATCTTTTGTGTGTCTATGGATTGGTTGCAATGTCACCATTGTATTTTTGATTGTGCTTATTTGGTTCTTCTCTCTTTTTTCTTTGTTAGTCTAGCTAGTCTATCAATCTTGTTTACACTTTCAAAAAAACAATATTTGGTTTTGTTGATTCTGTGGGTGAATGTAGGGTCTCAAATTTCTCAAACTCTGCTCTGACTTTAGTTATTTCTTTTCCTGTGCTAATTTTAGGGATAGTTGTTTTTGTTTTTCTAGTTCCTTTAGGTGTGATGTTAGATCATTAATTTGAGATCTTTCTGACTTTTTGAGGTAACTGTTTAGCACTATAAACTTTCCTCTTAATCCTGCTGTTGCTGCAGCCCAAAGATTTTGGTATGCTGTCTTTCTGTTTTCATTTATTTCAAAAAAAGTTTGACTTCTGCCTTAATTTAGTTGTTTACCCAAAAGTCATTCAGTAGCAAGTTGTTTAATTTCCATGTAAATTGTCTAGTTTTGAGAGACCTACTTGGTATTGATTTCTACTTTTATTCCACTGTCGTCTGAGAGTATATTTGGTATTATTTCAGTTTTTTTGAAGTTATTGAGGCTTGCTGTATGGTTAAGTGTGTGTACCTTCCTCTAATCTGCATACAGAATAAAAGTTTATTCTTTAAAAAATAGCCTTTTCTACGCTTGAGTGGAGGATCTTCTGAATAAACATCTAGTGTTTATGTTCTTTACAATATGTATAATTTTATTAGGTTAGCTCTGGGCTTAAAATATATAATCCAGTATTTTATTTCCTTAAATAAGCTAATTTTTTATCTCAGTCATTGAAAGAAAAAAAATTTTAAGTAAATATATGACTTCCCTTCTCTACTTTAAACTTGCCTTTGTGGGGATGAAGAGAACATGTTCTTTCCTCTGTTTCAGTTTATTAAACATTTGTGAATATATGAAACAGTTTATGAAAAATTCCAAAGATAAGGAAAAAGTTGGAATCCTACTTTGCTCACCAATTATTTATATAAGATTAAGAGAGCATATCTGGGACTTATTTTTGTTTCTATATATGTGAAGTGGTCTGAATAGAGTAAGTGATTTTAATCTAGCATGTGGCTTTCATAAGCCCCTTGAAATTTTTTTTGCCAGTTTATTGCAAAATAGAAATTTTTCTGGAGTGAAGGTTAAGAGTTTTGATCATATTCTTAAAATGATCAGTTACTCACAAAGTGGTTAAGATCCTCTGGCCTTACTGATTTTTGTAGCTGTGGAATTAATTTTGTGGAAACCTGGAAGATGGTGCTCTGATTACTGTTTACAAATATCAGTTAAGTATCAAAATACTTTTACAACACTGAGTTCTGTACAATGGTGATTATTGTTAAAAATGTAAGATAGGTTCTGGAAGGACTTCAGAGATATCAAGAACCATGGAGTCCTTATCATTTAAATCATTTGAGTTATTTTTCATCAATGAAAGAAATTAAGACCCAGAGGAAAAGATTTATAGAAACATCATCTTAAAGCATTTTATAGGATCATTTAAAGTGGTTATGCTATCCTTTGTAGTCCACAAAGATGAGCTGCTACAATTTCAGGCAAGATGAACTAAAACATTTAATTCATAATTTAATTGGCTCGTTCATTCTTTCTTTCTGTCCATTTTTGTTTTTTNTTTTTTTGAGACAGTGTCTCACTCTGTCATCCATGCTGGAGTACAGTGGTGCAATCTCAGCTCATTGCAACCACCACCTCCTGGATTCAAGAGATCCTCCTGCCCCAGCCTCTGGAGTAGCTGGGATTACAGGTGCATGCCACTATGTCCAGCTAATTTTTGTATTTCAGTAGAGACAGGATTTTCCCATCTGGGCCAGGCTGGTCTCAAACTCCTGACCTCAAGTGATCCACCCACCTCAGCCTCCCAAAGTGCTGGGATTGCAGGCATGAGCCACTGCACCCAGCCATTTCATTCTTTCATTTTTATTCTTTAATTTGCTTATGCATTTAAGGAATAATAATGCTTTAATATATGTCAAGCACAGTGTTAGGTGCCTTGGACACAGAAACAAATATATATTTATTATTTCTTGAGTTTTTACTAAGTGCTTTAGCTCAATTAACTTTCAAAACATTTTAAAGATCTAAAATCAGGGAAGCTGGGAAAGAGAACATTACTTATCCAACCCTATACAGAGGGTAAGCTGCAGATTTCAACTTAGAACTTAGGTCTGACTTCCCCCTAAACTGTATTTTTTCATCTTTCCTATCCCACCAAAGGACCTGCTTTTAAAGGGCTTAAGAGCTTTTTGGTAAAAATAGACACATGGAACAATATTAGACATGTAAACAGCCACAAGAGTATCACAATACCCAGCAAAGTAATTTAACATAAATCTGACATGATTTCTTGTATGCCTATCTCATTACTAAAATCTTTTATAAACTTGAAATATGAAGTGCAGCACTGTGCTCAAAATTACATAGAAATATTTGTTCAAAAACATTTGAAATGGAAAACTATAAAGCTAGAGATGTCCAGTATTTGGTACTGCCACCCTATTTCCTAACTGAGGAAAAACAGTGACTCAGAACTCGAGACTTCTGGACTTCGTGTATTCCAGATGCCATTTTTTTCAGTTTTTATTTATTTTTTCCTCCAGATGAAATTTCAGTAAGATGTGACAGTAAGACTTTATTATATGTGCCTTTTATTTCTCTTTTAGTTTATAAAATATTTTGCTGTTTTCTGACTACTGCTTAATTGTGTGCTTGAATATTAAACATAATAAAGTCGCATCTACTTTCATAGTGAATGTTTTTATGTAATGTTTAAGAAAATCAGTGGCCTTTTATGTTGTACATGGTAGAAAGCTATCATCTCAGTAAAAGCAGAGGAGATCTAGCTGGTCGGGAGACAGTGTTGTACTGGAGCTAGCTTGTATCTGCTCATACCATCGGGTTACTATTCAGGAATTTTACAAATCAATTGTAAAATGTAGCCATTATTAAAAAATAAACTGTATAGACTTATAACTAAGTAAATAATATTATAATGAAAGTATAAATAACCAAACTCATTACTTCTTAATTTATTTACTACATCTTAGTATTACAGTGTTCTTGTTATTTTACACTTAAAGCATTTGCATAATAAAACGACTCCTTATGACTATGAACTACTACTGGTTTTCTTCACACTGTATTCAATGACATAATTTTTATAGCTTAAAATTGGCCATGGTGGGAGTATTTATGCTGTAGAAATTGACATATGCTACGATTCAGCGATTTTTATCCCGGATATCCAGTTGTTAAACATGTATCAGCATGCCACTGGGAATAGAGGAATATCACAAATATTGATCAGCTTCTGCTATTCACAAATTGAATCTTACTTTGATATTATAATCTTGTGTTCAAACCTGATAAACAGCCTTTTTTTCAGGATCAGGTCCTAGTTTGGTATGTTCTGAGTCAAATTCCCAAATAGAGTGGAGTCTATGTAGTTTGAGGATGAAGTGAATGTAATACTTGAAGTTATTGATATTTGCATCTATGAGGGGATATATCTGAAGGCAAAAACTAACATGCTGAGGATGGCTGAGCAGGAAGAGGCGAGGAACTAAATCCTTGATGATGATATTAAATCACAAAATTAATTAATTCTGCAGTCACACTTCAGGCATCTTGTCATGTGAAAAATATATTCTTTAAAAGCCACTTTTAATTGTGGTGTGTATTACTCGCAGCAGAAAGTAACCTGACTAATACACCAATCACCCTTTTTATAGATAATAGTCAGCTAATTCCTACAGCCACAACATTTAGGAAAGTTCATGTAAGGTCTTATTAGCACTTCTATTTTAGAGGCGTGTCTTTTTTATTTTTAATTTTAAGTGTATCTTTGACTTAATTATAGCTTCCAGTATGTAAAAGCGTTATTTGAACCTGGATCAATGTGAAATGCAATCAGAAACTTTTAAAAAGTGTAAGCACTGTAAATATATATTTGTATAATAATGACTACTAATGACTTTAATGAGTATCTAATATCTAACTGAAAATAAATGTAATTTTCCCTAGCAAAGGAAAAGACATCAGAACGCAGTTATTCAAATACTTACCAGGCCTTTTTTTATTTGGGGAGTAATCTTATCTTAGCCATAAGATACTTATCAAACGAGTAACAGATAAGCATATTTCTAATTATAAACTAATGAGTATAAATTTTTAACATTATTCTTATAATTCCGTGAAAACTCATGTAGTTGTAGAATGAACACAAAGTATTCTGATTTTATGCTGTTAAAATGTGACCCTTTAACAGGGAAACTTCACTTAAGTTTAACAAGACATTTGACATTCTGCTATAACCCAAAACCCCTGAGACTGGTTACACAAAAGTTACATCAACTAGTAAGGAATGATTATATGAGGTTATTTCTTCTATGTAATGGACAAATACTGATTAATAAAATAGACTTGTTATAATTATGAGTTTTTATATTCTAGCAAAAATAATGAAATTGGAAGGTTTCAAATTCAACCTATAGTCTGAAATTCAGTATTATTCTAGCAAAAGGAGAGAAAGAGAATGAAATAGAGAAGAGACAGATGAATATTGAGAAATGACTTAGAATTGGTAAACAGTAAAATAGTAATAAATAATACAACACTGGTTAATATGGTGGTTGATTTACCTTGTGAGGTGTCAGGGATCTGAAACGTAGCTGAAGAAAGTTTTGGCAGTTTCTTAGAAGTGAGTAACGCACTCTCTTAAATTCAAGCTTAGTGTATATGGGTAGTTCTTAAGTAACATGATGTAAGTATAATACTATCGTAGGCTTAATGTCTATTAAAAGGTACCTTTTGTGTGTGTTTGTAAATGGGTTTACTTGCATGCATGTACAAAAAAAAATGGATTTGATATTTTTAAATGACAGTAGAGGAAGTTATACTTGTGACCATATATAAACAAGCCAGTATGACCTTGTGCAGTGGCTCAAGCCTGCAATCCCAGCCCTTTGGGAGGCCAAGGTGGGAGAATGGGAGAATCACAAGTTGAGGAGTTTGAGACCAGTCTTGGCCAACATGGTGAAACTCCGTCTCTACTAAAAATACAAAAAGTAGCCAGGTGTGGTGGCAAGGGCCTGTAATCCAAGCTACTCAGGAGACTGAGGCAGGAAAATCACTTGAATCCAGGAGGTGGATGTTGCAGTGAGCAATCTCACCATTGCACTCCAGGCTGGATGACAGAGCGAGACTCCGTCTCAAAAAAAAAAAAAAAAAAAAAAAAAAAAAAAAAAAAAAAAAAAAACAAAAAAAAAAAAAAAAAAAAAAAAAAAAAAAGCACGCCAATATTTCCCAATATTGGACAAAATATATGAGGAAACTTTTCACGCATTGAACAAGAAACAGTACAAGTTTACAATTTTTGAAAAAAAGAGAAACTTATAAAGTGTGTCTCATGATTGTACCTACTCTCTGCCTGAGAACAGTTTTTCCTAAACCCTGAAAGACGGAGCTGACACGCAAGCATAGCACAGCAGTCCCACTGAAGTTAAGGCAGTGATTAAAGAATTGCTGAAGGAGATGGAATCTGTGGACTAGGGGACTAGAGAGCAGGGAGCTGATCTGAGTGGGAACCCCAGAGTTTGTGTGGGAGCTCTTGTAGGGTGTCAGGCTATGGAATAATCTTTACAAGCTCAAGAAGAGACTATAGGAGGCTGCAAAGCAAACACGTACTAAAAACTTGAGAGCAGAACAGAGGCTGAAGGTTGAATGGTTATAAAAGAACTCAATACCCCAACTTGGTTAGAGTGGAAAAACCTTGTTAATATCCTGAGTATTCAGCTGAGACATCAAAAAGTTCATTCCATAAGTATAGACCATGTTCTAGAGCAAGAGGCAGCAAATGCTTTCTGACCCTGGTTCCTATAGTCTCTGTTCCAACTTCTCAACCTGGCTTTTGAGATGTGAAAGCATCTATAGAAAATACATAAATAAATAGGTGTGGCCGTGTTCCACTAAAGCTCTAACCATAAAATTACCAGATATTGGTCCAGGTTCGACCCACAGACCATAGTTTGCTGACCCCGCCATAGAGTACGGCCTGTACAACACCTACTTGTTAAAGCTTAAAACTGAGCTTTGACAATATCCACAGGAAGACAGAGTTCAGAAATTAAGTCATACCAAGTTACAAGGGCTTGAGAAGAACAGATAGGCATTACACAGATATGTTCAACAAAGCATAAAACTAAGCTAATACAAGTTTAAGGTAAATAGGCTGTAATAGAGCTACTTATTTAAATAAAAATCAGCAATTTCTTGAAAAAAGCAAATTTCAAAATCCAGTGTATCTAAATTATATCATCCAAGATGTCCAGTATAAAATTGAAAAAAATGAAATAAATAAAAAACAGATTTTAAGGTTATTCTGAGGTTTGTTTTACCAAATAAAAACTTGGAACTATTGTTCATTTCAAGGAATAAAATGAAAATATGCTTTTAATGTAACTTAGATGAGGTATCTAAACAGAGACATGAGAACTATGAAAGCAATGAAATAGAAAATCAACAAAAATATGATAACTAAAATCTTAAAAATTCATGTGAGCTTTACAGATGACTGAAGGTAGAAAGTGTCAATGGACTTGAACCAAATAAATGGAAGTTATCTAATGTGAATTTAAAAAAGATTGAAAAAAATTTAATAGCAACTCAAGCATATATCAAAGGATCTTAACAAATATTTAACTAATATCCTAGAAAGAGAAGTGAGAGTGGGTGAAAAAGTATTTAAAGATGTAGTAGCTGGCCGAACATGATGTCTCACATCTGTAATCCAAGCACTTTGGGAGGTGGAGATGAAAGGATTGCTTGAAGGTAAGAGTTCAAGACTAGCCCATCTAACACAAGGAGACCCTATCTCTAAAAATAAATATAAATAAGTAAATAATAGCTGAGATTTTCCCCAGATTTCATGAAAAACTTTGATTTACAAATCCTTAAGCAATTCAGAAAAAAAAAAACAAGCAGAAAAGTACAAAGAAAGTCATACCTAGGCAAATCATAAATTTATTTCTTTAAAGCTAAAGATTAAAGAAACAAAAAAATCAAAGACACGAACACAAAAAAACTTAAAATCCACCAGAGAAAGAAAAAAAACAATTATTATTATTCAGGAAATAATACAAATCATGACTGACTTCTCATTAGAAAAATGGACAGCAAAAGATAATGGAATAGTATCTTTTAAATAGTAAAGAAATGTGGTGGCTGTTTAGTTTAGTTCATTAGTGTGGTGCTAATACATAGCAAAAGAAAAAACAATACTAATAACAACAAAACCTACAAAACTAGGATTCTTTATCTAGTAAAAATGTTTTTGAAAAACAATAGCAGAATGAAGACATTTTTGGTAAAGTAAATTTAGGAAATTTGTTGTTAGCAGGTGCGTGCCATCAAAAAAAAAAAAAAGAAAAGACAAATGTTAAAGAATTTTCTTCAAGCTAAAATGAAATTGTACCAGATAAAAACTCGAACCTACAGGAAATGATAGAGGGCATAAGAAATAATAAATAATTGGGTAAATATAAAATATTTTTTGTTCCTCTAATTTTCCTTAAGAAACAACTGTTTGTGTGAAGCAAAAATAATAACACTATAAAGTGGGTTTATAGAATCTGTAAGTAAAAACTGTAACAATAGTAAAGGAAACCCAAGAGAAATAGAAGTATATCCCATAAGATTATTACATTTCTGAGCAGTTAGCTGGGTAATTGGAAATATGGGCTCTGAGGCTTAAATCTGAAGTGATAATATATTGGCTCTATGTAGACTTTAATAAGTTAGAGATATAGAATATTAGTCCTAGAGCTAGTATCATAAAATAATAAAAATAGATAAAGAAAGCCAATAGAGAAATAAAATAAAAATACATGATTTACCCAAAAGTGGCAAGAAAGGAATAAGAGAGCAACAAAAACAGAACGGACTAGTGGAAAACAAATAGAAAAATGGTGGGTTTGAACACAGCTGTATTAATGTTTGCATTAAATGTTAAACATTCCTATTAAAAAGTAGAGTTTATCCTACTGAATTAACAAATGGGGCCAAATATACCATATAAACTATATTAATAAGAAAGCTGAAATAAACAAACTATTAATCAACAAGAAGAGTAGAACAAAAAAGAGAAATTTTATAATTGTAAAGAGACAATAAAGAAGAAATAACAAGCCTAAATATGTATGTAGCTAATAATAGAGGATTTTTAAAAGAAGAATAAAAAACTGACATGTTCAAAGAAGAAATGAATTCATAAACAGATACAGTTGGTTATTTTCATCCTTTCACAGTAATTGATGGAAAAATTGGGTTCAGAATAATTACAGAAGATCCATACAACATTATGACCAACTTGAACCCATTGATATTTGCACCACACAATATGTAACTGCAGAACGCACATTCTTTTTGCCTACCAAGATAGACCACATGTTGAGCCATAAAATGTCTCAATACATTTCAAAATATGAAAATCATGCAAATTGTGTTCTTGGAGTCCTAATGTTATAAATTATAAATTAATTAAAAATAAGATTTTAAAACTCATAAAATATCTGGAAATTAAATAACAATCTTCTAAATGACTCGTGAGTAAAAGAAGAAATCATAAAAAAAATATATTGAACAAAAATACAAACAGAACACTTAAAAATTTGTAGGATGCACATACTACCCAACTTCAAAGTATGCTGCAAAGCATTAGTAACCAAAACAGCCTGGTATTGGTATAAAACAGACACATAGACCAATGTAACAGAACAGAAAACCCAGTAATAAATCTATGTGTTTGCAGCCAATTGATTATTGATAAAAGGTGCCAGGGACATACATCAGGAAAATGACACCCTCTTCAATAAATGGTACTGGGAAAGCCATCAAACTGGAATCCTGTCTTTGGTCATATACAAAAATCAACTCAAAATGAATAAAGACTTAAATGTAAGATCTACAACGATTAAACTACCAGAAGAAAACATGATAAATGCTTTAGGACATTGGTCTAGGCAAAGATTTCATGGATACGACTTCAAAAGCACAGGCAACAAAAGCAAAAAATAGACACATGAGAATATCTCAAACCAAAAAGTTGTGCGTAGCAAAGGAAACGATCAGCAGAGCGAAGAGACAACCTGTAGAAGGAGAGAAAATGTTTGGAAAGCATACATCCAATAAGGGATTAATATCCAGAATATATAAAAAAATTCAGGCCGGGCACGGTGGCTCACGCCTGTAATCCCAGCACTTTGGGAGGCAGAGGCGGGTGGATCACGAGGTCAAGAGATCGCGAGACCATCCTGGTCAACATGGTGAAACCCCGTCTCTACTAAAACTACAAAAAATGAGCTGGGCATGGTGGCGCGTGCCTGTAATCCCAGCTACTCAGGAGGCTGAGGCAGGAGAATTGCCTGAACCTAGGAGGCGGAGGTTGCGGTGAGCCGAGATCGC
>NW_016107535.1:2677277-2742524 GCF_001604975.1 Cebus imitator
CCAAAATATGGTTTTAATAATGGGCAAAAGATTTAATAGGCATTTCTCAAAAGAAGGCATACAAACTTGCAACAAGTATATGAAAAAATGTTCAACATTACTAATCATCAGGGAAATCCAAATCAAAACCACAAGGAGATATCATCTCACTCCAGTTAGAATGGCTATTATCAAAAAGCAAAAAAATCACAAGTGCTGGTGAGTATGTGGAGAAAAGGAAATTCTTACACACTCTTGGTTGGAATGTAAATCAGTAGAGCCATTATGGAAAAGAGTATGGAGGTTTCTCAAAATATTAAAAATAAAACTACCATATGATCTAATAATTCTACTATAGGGTATTTATTCAAAAGAAATAAAATACATATATTGAAGAGAAACCTGCATCTTTATGTTTATTGCAGATCAATTTGTAATAACCAAAATGTCAAATCAACCAAAATGTCTATCAACAGATGAATGGATAAAGAAATTATGATATATATACACAATGGAATACTATTCAGCAATAAAAAAAAATGAAATATGGTAATTCACAGCAACGTGGATGAGCCTTGGAGGAAATTATTTTAAGTGAAATATGTCAGAGACAGAAAGACAAATACTACATCTTCTCACTCATATGTGGGAACTAAAAAAGTTGAGTTAATAGAAGTAGCGAGTAGAATTGTGGTTATTACAGGCTGGGAAGGGCAGCAAGTAGGGAAAAATAGAGAAAGGCTGGGTAAGGTATACAAAGTTACAGCTGGATAGGAAGAATAAGTTCTATGTCCTGCAGCAATGTACAGTGAATACAGTTAATGATAATATAAAAAATATAAAAAAGGTAGAAGAGGATATTTTTAAATGTTCACAACACATAGAAATGATAAATATTTGACATGATGGATATGCTAGTTGTTCTTATTTGATTATTACACGTTGTTGACATGTATGGAAAGATCACTGTGTATCCCATAAATATGTAAAATTATTACCAGTTAACTAAACATAAAGGAAAAAGTTAGGATGTAGTCAAACCTGTGCAGAGGCAAATTTATAGCTTTAAATATCTAAATTAGAAAAAAAAAAGGTTTAAAATAAATGATGTAAGATCCTACATTAAAATACTAGAAAAAGGCTGGGTGCAGTGGCTCACACCTGTTATTCTAGTACTTTGGGAGGCCAAGGTAGAAAGATCATTTGAGCTCTGGAGTTGGAGACCAGCCTGGACAACAAAGAGACTTTGTCTCTACAAAAGATGAACGAAATTAACTGGATTTAGTGGCGCTTGACTGTAGTCCCAGCTACTAGGGAAGCTGAGGTGGTAGAATTACTTGAACCTGGCAGGTGAAGGTTACAGTGAGCTGAGATCATGCCACTGTACTATAGCCTGGGTGACAGAGCAAGACCCTGTAAGAAGGAAAGGAAGGAAGGAAGGGAGGGAGGGAGGGACAGGGGAGGGAGGGACAGGGGAGGGGGGAGGGAGGAGGAGACTAGAAGAAGAAGAAATTAAGGCCAAGATAAAAACAAAGTATAAGCAGAATTCAACCATAAAGAATTAAAGCCAACAATTGGTTCTTTGAACATAATTAATAAAAACAATTAAACCTCTAGCACGACTAATCAAAAAAAAGAAAAAAAGCAAAAGAATACCGCTATAGATTCTATAGACCTCAAAGGATAATATGGAAATATTATGAAAACCTTTATGCCAGTAGGATGAAGTTGATATATTTGTTGAAAAATATATCAAAATTGACTCACAGAGAAATAAAAATTTTTAATACTCCTAAATTTATTAAATAGATCGAATTTGTTATGGAAGGCCTTTCCACACAGACAACTCCAAGCCCAAATAGCGTCACTGGTGAATTCAATCAGTCAATCAAGAAATAATGTCGATTTTATATGAATTATTTCAGAATATAGAGGAGGAAAAAACACTTTCCAACTCATTTTAAGCAGCTAGCATATATCCTTGATACCAAAAGGTGGTAAAGATATTACCAAAAAAAGAAAGAACATCTTACACCTATATCTCTCATAAACATAGATGTAAACATCCTAACACAAATATTAGCATACCAATCTAGCAGCATATAAATTAGTTACATAAGATGACTACAGTGTTTTACCCCAGAAATGCAAGGTTCATTGAAAATTTGAATATCAATAAATTTAATTCACTGCATTATCATTATCAGGAATTTATTTATTTATTTATTTATTTATTCTGAGATGGAGTCTCAACCTGTCACCCAGGCTGGAGTACAATAGCATGATCTTGGCTCACACAACCTCTGCCTCCCAGGTTCAAGCGATTCTTGTGCCTCAACCTCTGGAGTAGCTGGGATTATAGACTCCTGCTT
Source organism: Cebus imitator (assembly GCF_001604975.1). Taxonomy (NCBI): domain Eukaryota; kingdom Metazoa; phylum Chordata; class Mammalia; order Primates; family Cebidae; genus Cebus; species Cebus imitator. Next base: position 2,679,629 of record NW_016107535.1, read on the forward strand.
CCATGCCTGGCTAATTTTTGTGTTTTTTCTACTAAAAAACAGGGTTTTACTATGTTGACCAGGCTGGTCTTGAACTCCTGACTTCAAGTGATCCACCAGCCTCAACCTCCGGAAGTGCTGGGATTACAGGCATGAGCCACAGCACCCCACCTATCAGAATTTAATAAATAGGGATCATCTGAATAGATGATTGCTGAATAGATGCAGCAAATTCTTTTCACAGAACTTATCATTCTTCCATAATAATGGCTGTAGGAATTGGAAAGTAGGGAATCTTCTTCTGTTCTCCTAAATGTCATCCCATTTAAGAGGCTAAAAACAGAGGCTTAGTTCTTATGGAAAATGTTCTTCTGGTGTGCTAATTAGTTCTTCTGAGGAACAGCATGAACATGTGCTCCCACAAATCCTTTTGTTTTTTCCAATAGAGACAAAAACCTTTTGCTGCCATGAACATATTCATCAAAAAGAACTGTGCCCCCTTTGAAAAACCATTAGTAAAAAGTTTATTTTGTTCAGCTTTATTGTGATATAATTGAAATATAAAAATTATATAGATTTATGTTGTATGTGTAACATAATGTTTTGATATATATATATATATATACATCGTTAACTGAGTACCAAAAGCTAGCTAACTAAAATGTCCATCTCGTAATATATACTTATTGTTTATGTATTTGTGCTGAGAACACTTAAGATCTACTCTCTTAGCAAGTTTCAAGTATACAATATAAAATTATTAACTATACTCACTACGTTGTACATTAAGTCTCTGGAATTAATTCATCCTGCATAACTAAAACATTGTACCCTTTCACCGATATCTCTTTGCCAAGAGTTTGGGAGTACAAAAAAGGTGAGATGTTGGTGAAAGATTACAATGTTTTATTCTACCATACTACTCTCTGTTTCTATGATTTGACTTTTTTTTAGATTCCGTATGTAAGTGAGATCATGCAGTATTTGTCTCTCTGTGCCTGGTTTATTTCACTTACCATTATGTCCTTCAGTTTTATCATGTTGCAAATAACAGGATCTTCCTTTTTAAGGCTGAATGATATTTCAATGTGTATTATATTATGTGCAATATATCATGTCTATGTGTGTGTGTGTGTGTGCGTGTGCGTAACCTGTATGTTCCTTTAAAAAAATAGACTTAGGTAGTACACATGGTGCAGTTTTGTTAGATGGAAATGTTGCATTGTAGTGAAGTCTGGGCTTTTAGTCTAGCCATCACCCAAATAGTGTACATCAGGAGTCCATAATCCCTCAGGTCACAGACTGGTACCTGTCTGCAACCTGTTAGGAACTAGACTGCACAGCAGAGACATCTAGTTTGTACGTTCTATGAGAATCTAACTAATGCCTGATGATCAATCTGAGGGGGAACAGTTTCATTCTGAAACCACCCACCCCCCAACATCTGTGGGAAAATTGTCTTCCGCAAAACCAGTCCCTGGTTGCAAAAAGGTTGTGGACTCCTGGTATACATTGTACACATTAAGGAATTTCTCGTCCCTCACTCTCTTCCAACGCTCCCACCCTACCAAGTCTCCAGTGTCTATTATTCTGCTCTCTATGTCCATGCACAAGGTATTTAGCTCCCATTTATAAGTGAGAACCTGTGGTATTTGGCTTTCTGTTTCTGAGTTATTTTACTTAAGATAACACAGTAGGTTCATCTGTGTTACTGGAGAAAACATAATTTCATTCTTTTTATAGCTGAGTAGTATTCCACAGTGTGTTTGTGTGTGTGTGTGTGTGTGTGTATTTATTGCATGTGTATATATATGTAAATATAATGTGTGTATGTATATATATAACTACACATACACACCGTGGAATACTACATGTTTTTATACACACACACACACACACACACACACACACAGACAGACACATACATACAGACACATATATATAAATATATATGTATATAACATTTTCTTTATCTAATCATCAGTTGATGAACACTTAGGTTGACTTCATATCTCTGCTATTGTGAATAGTGCCACAATCAATGTACAAATGCAAGCGTCTTTTTGGTATAATGATTTATTTTCCTTTGGGTCAGTATCCAGTAGTGGGGTACCTGGATTTAATGGTAGTTCTATTTTTTGTTCTTTGAGAAATATCCATATTGTTTTCCATAAAGGTTGTACTAATTTACATTCCCACCAACAGTGTATAAGCATTTCTTTTTCTCCCAAGCCTCATCAACATCTGTTATTTTTTGATTTTTTAAAAATAGCCATTCTGACTGGTATAAGATGGTGTGTGTGTGTGTGTGTGTGTGTGTGTGTGTGTGTGTATACACACACACACACATATATTGTGTATATATATATATATAATATATTCATATATACAATACAATATATTCATATATTGTGCATATACATATATATATATATATATATATGTATGATGGTATCTCATTGTGGTTTTAATTTGCATTCCTCTGATGATTAGTGATGTTGAGTATTTTTTCATATATGTTTTGGACATTTGTATATCTTCTCTTGAAATGTGTCTATTCATGTCCTTTGCCCATTTTTTAATTGGGATTATTTGTTGTTGTTGTTGTTGTTGCTATTGTTTTTGTTGTTATGATGTTGGAGTTACTTGTAGATTTTGGGTATTAATCCTTTGTGGGATGCATGGTTTGCAAATATTTTCTCCCATTCTGCAGATTGATTTTTCACTCTGTATTTCATGTGCTGTGAAGAAGCTTCTTATTTTAATTGGGTACCATTTGTCTGTTTTGTGTTTTTTGTTGTTGTTGTTGTTGTTGTTTATTTGTTTTTGTATTGGCTTTTAAGGTCTTAGTCATGAATTACTTGTCAAGACCATTGTCCAAAGTGTTTTTTCTAGATTTTATTCTAGTATTTCTACAGTTTAAGGTTTTGCATTTAAGTATTTAATCCATCTTGAGTTAACTTTTGTATATAGCAGAGATGGAGAAGCAGTTTCATTCCTTTGCATATGGCTATACAATTTCTCCGCACCATTTATTGAATAAGGTGCCCTTGCCCCAGTGTATATTTTTGTTGACTTTGTTGAAGATAAGTTGGTTGTAGATGGTGGCTACATGTAGATGATAAGATGGTGGCTTTATTTCTGGGTTCTCTATTCTGTTACATTGACCTATGCATCTGTTTTTATACCAGTACCATGCTGTTTTATTTACTAAAACATTCTAGTATAATTTTAAGTAAAGTAACATGATATCTCCAGCTTTGTTTTTTTGCTAAGGATTGCTTTGGCTATATAGGCTTTTTTGTTGTTGTTGTTTCATATAAATTTGGGGATTGTTTTTTCTAATTCTGTGAAAAATGACATTTATATAGAAATTGCATTGAATCTGTAAATTGCTTTGGGCAGTATGGTCATATCAATGATATTGATTCTCCTCTAATCCATTGGCATGTTTTTTTTTTCATGTGTTTGTGTCATCCAAAATGTCATTTATTGATATTTTATAGTTTTCTTTGTAGAGACTTTTCACCTCCTTGGTTAAATGTATTCCTCAATATTATTTCTTTTTTAGCTATTGTAAATAAGGTTGACTTCTTGATTTGCTTCTTAGTTTGGTTGTTATTGGCATATATGTTTCCTACTTATTATTGTACATCAGTTTTGTATCCAGATTTTAAAATGAGCAAAGAGCCCAAATTGACTGAAGTTACTTTCAAATCTAGGAGTTGTTTCTTAATTCATTTATTTTTTGATGAACACAGGTTGATTCCATATCTTAGCTATTGTGATTATGCTGCAGTGAACATGGGGGTGCAGATATCTCTTCAAGTTACTGATTTCATTTATTGTGTATATATATTGAGAAATGGGGTTACTGGATCATGAGGTAGTTGTATTTTTAATTTTCTGAGAAATTTTTATACTGGTTTTCATAATGGTTTTACCAATTTACAATCCTACCAACACTAGGTTTGCTTTTCTCCACATCCTCACCAACACTTGCTATTGTTTTGTATTTTGATAATAGATATTCTATCAGCTGTGAGGTGATATCTTACAATAGTTTTGTTTTGCATTTTCTTGTTGATTAGTCACGTTTACCATTTTTTCATATACCTAGTCACCATTTGTAAGACTGTTTTTGAGAAATGTCTTTTCAGGATCTTTACTCATTTTTAAATTAGATTATTTGTTTTCTTGCAATTGAGTTGTTTGAACTCCTTATATATTTAGAATATTAACCCTCTATCAGGTGTCTGATTTGCAAATATTTTCACCCATTTCCTAGGTCACGACTTCATTCTGTTGATTGTGTTTTTTACTGTGCAAAAGTGTTTGATACAATTTTATTTGTCTATTTTGGTTTTTGTTACCTGTGCTTTTGGTGTCATATTCAAAAAAATCATTTCCCAGACCAATATCAAGAAGACTTTTTCCTATGTTTTATTTCAGCAGTTTTACAGCTCCCAGCTTTATGTAAAGTATTTAATTGATATTTATATTTGTCATAAAATATGTATTCAGTTTTATTTCTTCTTGATGTGGATATCCAACTTTTTCAACATTTATTCAAGAGTCTACTGTTCCCTATTGTGTGTTCATGGCACTTTGTGGAAAAGCAATTAACCACAAAGGCATAGATTTATTTCTGAGCTCTCTATTCTGTTCCACTTGATATATGTGTTAGTTTTTTGACAGTACCATACTGTTTTAATTAGCTTGGTTTTGTAGTAGATTTTGAAACCAGATATGTAATGTTTTCAGCTTTGTTTTTCTTGCTCAAAATTACTTCAGCTATTTGGGCTCTTTTGTGGTTTCACATGGATTTTAGTGTTGTTTTTTTTGTTTTGTTTTTCTCTGTGTCACTGAAAATTGCCATTGGAATTCTGGTAGGGATTGCATTAAATTTATAGATATCTTTTGGGTGTTTGAATATTTAAATATTCTTCCAATTCATAAGCATGAGATATATTTTCATTTATATGTGTCTTCTTGTATTTCTTTCAACAATGTTTTGTAGTTTTCAGTGTACAGATCTTCAGCCTCCTTGGTCAAATATGTTCCTAAGTATTTATTTTTATACTGTTTTAAATAAGATTTTTAAATTTCTTTTTTATATATTTTCTTGATAGCATAAAAATCCGTATAGATATGCCACTGATGTTTTATGTTTATTTTATATCCTGCAACTTTGTATAATTTGTTCTCTATATATATCTGTGTAAAAAAGTTCTACCACATTTTTGATAGTCTTCAGTGTTTTCTATATATAGATAATGTTATCTGCAAACAGACATAGTTTTACCTCTTCTTTTCTGATTTTTATGCCAATTTCTTTTTCTTAGCTAATTACTGTGGCTAGGACTTCCAGTACTGTATTGGATAGAACTGGTAAGAGTGAGCATCCTTGTCTTGTTTCTGATTTTTAAGGAAAAGATTGTTGTTTTTCATCATTGAGCATGATGTCATCTGTGGACATGTTACATATGGCCTATACAGTGTTGAGCTACATTCCTTTTATTTCTAATTTGTTGAGAGTTTTTATCATAAAAAAAAATGTTATATATTGTCAAATGCTTTTCTGCATCTATGGAGATGAAATAAGATTTTAGCTTTCATTTTGTTAATGTGATATGTCACATTTATTGATTTGTATGTGTTGAACAATCCTTGTAACTCCTGTGATAAATCCCATTTGATCATGGTGTATGATGCTTTTAATGTGTTGATGAATTTGGTTTGCTTGTATTTTGTTGAGAATTTTTACATCTGTGTTCACCAGGGATATTGACCTGTTATTCATTTCTTTTTTTAGCAGCTTTGTCTAGATTTAGTATCGGGGAAATGCTGGTCTCCTGAAATGAGTTTGATGGTAGTCTCTTTTTTTCAATTTTTTGGAAGCATTCGAAAAGGATTGGCATTAATTATTTTTTAAATATCTCATAGAATTCAACATTGAAGCCTTTGGGTCCTGGGATTTTCTTTGTTGGAAGGTTTTTGATTACCAATTCAATCTCTTTTCTCAATACTGCCCTATTTGGATTTTCTGTATTTTTATAATTCAGTGTTAGCTAATTGTATGTTTCTAGAAATTTATCTATTTCTTCTAGGCTATCAATAATTATCCATATAATTATTCATACTGGCCTCTTATGATCCTTTGTATTTTTGTGGTATCCATTTTTGTGGTATCAATTATAATGTCTTTTCTTTCATTTGTATTTTTTGATTTATCTCTTTTTTTCCTTATATTGGTCTAGCTAGTATTGTTTTACTCTATTGTGTTCGATAAATCTCATAGGCTTTCTGTACTATTTTTCTTTTTCTTGTTTTTTTATTTTTTATTTTCTCCAACAGGGCGATTTCAAATAAACTGTCTTCAAGATAATTAATTCTTTCTTCTGCTTGATCACATGTACTTTTGACACTCTATGGAATTTTTTAGTTCACTCATTGTGTTCTTTTGTTCCAGAATTTTTATTTGGTTTGTTATTACTTTTTTAAATCTACTTATTGAATTTTTTATTTTGTTCATGTATTAGTTGCTTTACATAATTTAGTTGTCTGTTTTTTTTTTTTTGTAGTATATTTGTTGGTAATTTGTAGTTCATTAAGCTTCCTTAAGATGATATTTTGAATTCTTTGTCAGGGGAATTATAAATCTTTATTTTGGGGGAGTGAGTAACTGGTATTTTGTTTCTTTGTTCATGTCAAGATTCTTTGATTATTTGTAAGCTTGTTACCTGACATCTGTGCGTTTGACAAAGCAGTAACTTCTGCCAATTCTTACAGACTGTCTTTGGTAGAGAAAACCCTTCACCAGTCAGTCCACCCTGAGTCTCTGAGTGAGCTAACTGGTTAGGCTTGTTGCTGGAGCTTTCAGGGAAGCTAGCCCAGTGCCTTTGTCAGTAGGTGGGTGGGTCCTGGTTTCCAGATCCACAGGGTCCTGCCTAGTGTTTGGATTCATGAGGACAGACCTGGAGTGTAGGTCCACAAAGACAGGCCTGTATCCTGGTCCACTGATGCCTGGCATGAAGTCAGGGTCCACTGGAGTGAGCCTGATGACTAGGTATACTGACACGGACCTAGAGACCGTGCCTGTCGGGGCAATCCTGAAGCCTAGGTCCAAGGGGTCCATGTCTAAAGCTGGGGTGGTACTTGAGCCTGAGTTTATGTTAGCCAGCCTGATGTCAAAGCGAGTTTGAAGCCAGTAACAACAGAGATGAGCCTGGAGTCAGGGTCTACAGGGGCTAGTTGGTCTTGTGCCAGGGTACATTGGAGAAAGCCTGGTGTTTGGGTTCACAGTGAAGTCAGGCGCTTACTTCTCTTTCATTTCAGCACACAGACAGTATCTCTTTCCATGCAGCACTGCTTAAGCTTGAGGAGAGGGTGACGTGGGTAATTGTAAAAATGTGCTTCCAGTTCTCCTAAATGTACCTTTTCTTATTTTTGTGCTTCTGTAATCTTTTACCTCGATTTCTCAGCTCCTGTTAATATATTTTCATAAGTGAATAGTCACTCAAATTGTAAGGGAACAAGAGGTGGAATCTGCTATTTCACTATTTTGCTGATGTGACTCCATTAGCATAAATTTTAAAATTTGTTATTAGGTAGGTTAAAAGTAATATTTAAAAATTAACAGCTTTCCATTAAATTAACAAAATCACATCCATTTTTAATGGGAAAAATGTATTATTTAAAACAATAGCAAGAACATAAAATACTCAAAGATAAGTTAACAAAAAAAAGTGCCAGATATATATGAGGAAAACTTCAAAACTTCACTGAGAAATGTACGTGAACACTTGAATAAATGGAGAAAAAGCAATTTCTGGATTGAAATACTAGACAGCATATGGATATTAGTTCTTTCTTATAAAAGGTATAAATGCAATAATATTCTAATAACAATTCTAATGACTTTTATTTTGCTGTTAGACTTTGACAAAAGACTTAGAGAAATAAAAGGCCAAAAAATAAAAATAAAAAATAAAAGTCAGATTTCCATTACTAGATAATGGAACATATTACAGTATTATGATAATAAAACTATATAGTGATAAAAGTACAAAAATAGGCAAATCAATCAAACAATAGAAATCCAAGGACTAAATTCTGCCATTTGCTGTTACACATGAGAGTGCTAAGGAGAGATGAATAGCACCCATGCCAGTGAGAAAATAAAAAAGGTCTAACAATTAAGTACCAAAACCAAACTAAATAAAAACTAATCCCTTTAATCGTACATTTACCCTAATTTGAAGTACTTGCTAAATTTAAAAGCAAAGATAGACCAATTGATTTCACTAAGTAAAAGTTTAATTACTTGTATATTGAAATACTACTACTATATATAAATTTAAAAAGCAAACTAGGAAAAATATTCTAATACATGGCAGAGTGATGACATTCTTAATATTGATATTCATATATCAATTCAACACAGAAGGCCTCAAATGAAAATTAATAAAGAGCATTAATAATTTCCCAAAGAAAGACCACAAATGACCAATGCATATATGAAAAATTCTCAACGTTGCCAGAAATCAAATTAACAGGAAAATTAATAATAAACTTCCATTTTATGTGGAATAAATCACTAACTTTATTTTCTTTTTAAAAATACTACATAATGTTGAGAAATTTCTAGCTGGGGAGGGCAGGTACCTTTCATACACTGCTACCTTAGAAGTGTTACCTTATCCTGGAGAAAAGTAGAATGATACTTTGCAAAAGCCTCAAGAATGCTGATCATTTGACCTAGCATTTTCATTTATGGGACTTGTTCCTAAGAAAAAGAGAAAACACATATATTGTTTTCACAAGACTGTTTATTGAAGTATTATTTATAATAGCAAAAAAAAAACCCAAGGAAATATGACTTTTAGCTAATTTATTTCATCTAGAAGGTCTTTCACAATTATTCTGCACTGAACATTTCTACTGAAAGGTAATAGAGGCATCACTCCTGCCTCTGTGATCTAATGGCCTTTTCTATATAGTGCAAGGGTTCCCTTCAGCTCATTGTCCCCAAGCTGTAATTTTACTTCCTAAAATTTACTTGTATACTAGAACTCTTGGGGAGAGGACATCATTGGATCTCTGGAGGCTTCATTACTGAATTATGCAAAGAATGGCTTATAAATGATACTAATGAGCACTTACACCCATCAAAAATCATGATTGGCACTTCATTTAATATGCTATTTCATTTAATGATGACAAAGCCTTATGCTTTTGATGCTTTTACCATTTCCATATACGTATGAGGAAACTCAGGATTAGCAAATAATTAGCCTGTCAGGTTGACGCACCTGTTAAGTGGCAAAGGTGCGATATAAGCTCAGGTTCATCTTGTTCCATGGCTCAAATTCTTAATAGTTATAAAGACATTACCTAAAGGGCTAACAGTATCTAATGTTTATTAGCTAACTATGTGCAAGGTACTATATTAAGCATTTTATATGTATCTGTTCATTTAAGCTTCACAACAACTCTATGAGATAAATATCATTATTATCTCCATTATACAGATGGGAAAATATCCACAGTGCAAAGATATGTTTCCCAAGGCTTATGTCAGTACGTGGCAGAGCTAATAATAATAAGCCATATGCATTTCTCTTTGCTGTCTTGTGAAGCTCCAACCATCTACATGATGTTTTGATAATAACTTATAACACAAGCTTAATTCATTTACTTTCTTTTAGAAATAAATCTTCCTTTGACAACTCAGTTGCTAAAACACAAGATGCTGGAGCAGCAGACACAGTAGGCAACAGGAAAAATGCCATTTCTAACACATGAAGAGCTATATTTCTTCCTCAGCAGCTAGTAAATCAGTTTCATCCCCTATCATATTTAGCATATTGAATGTCCCACCATATAGTTAGACAATTTCAGTTCCCAAACACAGCCAAGATGATTTCATCCTCTGTTCTTTTGTCGGAAACTCAGTCTCCTCTTTATACTTGAACATTAAGTCATTGCGGTAGCCTGCCAATCCTACCCTCTCCTCACTACTTCAGAATTTACAGAATCTCTGTCTTGCATGACCTGGAATAACAACAACTCAGCACCTGCTCTCAAAGTGTTAAAGTGCCCAGTGTTCTCACCAGAGGGAAATTTGCAGCATTCAGACATGTCACCTAGGATGAAAAATAGATTCAGTAAGGTTCTACATTCAAGATTAAAACTAACAAGGTTTGATTACATCCTAGACATCTGCAGCTTCAGCAACTGCAGGAAAGCAGTTGGTAAAATATCATTATGACTGTAATACAAGTGGTAGAAGAAACCCATAGCATGATGTGGACTTTTCGTAGAAATATGACAATATCTTAAGATTACAGGGCCATATTACCCAAAAGAAATACTTTCCTTTAATCCTTTATTCTTTAATTCAGTAATTCAACATTTATTTGGTACCTATGGTGTGTAAGGTACTTTTCTAGGTGCCAGAAATATAAAGGTGAAAAAGCTACATTCTTCAAAACCTAGATCTTTAAAACCTAATATCCTATAGGGAAGAATGATAGTCATCATACACATTATAAATGCTGTGGTAGAAATCTGAACAGAGAGTTTTGAGGGTTAAAGAATTCAAACTGTGATCAACTCCACCTCACAAAGTCAAGACTATAATAGAGGGAATTTCAGAATGGGACAATTGCATGTAAGTATGCATAAAATTATGAATAAGGCTGTGTTCTGAGAATTGTGAGTAGTTTCGTGTACCTAAAGGTAAGGTCCTTCAGGTACACGAAACTACTGTCTTCTTCGTGTACCTGAAGATGTAGTTTTGAAGAATGTAGCTTTTTCAGCTTTATATTTCTGGCACCTAGAAAAGTACCTTACATACCATAGGTACCAAATAAATGTTGAATTACTGAATTAAAGAATAAAGGGTGAAAGGAAAGCATTTCTTTTGGGTAATATGGCCCTGTGATCTTAAGTGAGAGTAGGTTAGAGCAGAAGAAAAATATGATAACTATTACGGATGTTAAGGGATATAGAACTGATCCATCCTTCCTTCCTTCCTCCCTCCCTCCCTCCCTCCCTCCCTCCCTCCCTCCCTCCCTTCCTTCCTTCCTTCCTTCCTTCCTTTCTCGGAGTTTTGCTCTTGTTGCCCAGCCTGGAGTGCAGTGGCACAATCTCGGCTCACTGCAACCTCTGTCTTCCAGGTTCAGGTGCTTCCCCTGCCTTTGCCTCCTGAGTAGCCAGGATTACAGGTGCCTGCCACCACATCTGGCTAAATTTTTGTATTTTTTCTAAAGGTGGGTTTTCATCATGTTGGCCAGGCTGGTCTCCAACTCCTGACCTCAGGTGATCCACCCGCCTCGGCATCCCGAAGTGCTGGGATTACAGGCGTGAGCCACCGCACCCAGCCAAGAACATACTTATATATTACTTGTGTAATAGATATAATCAAACAAATAAATATAGAGTAGAACCGTTTAGAAAATAGTGAAAGAGAATAAGGAAGATTACAAAGCATGGTAGACCCTAGACAAACCATAAATGAGAATACACACAGAATGTGGTGGAAATTATGACTTTTGCTAAACATACATGAGATCATTCTAAACGGAACCAAAGATAGAAATCAGTGAGTAGATTACGATAGTACAAAATGTACTTCAGAATGGGAAGGAGATTGCAATGTGGCGGCAGGAGATGGCATGGAGAGGATGCTAAGGGGCTTGGTTGGGTTAGAGTTAATAGACAGAGAGTCGAATAGACTGGAGAGGTTTTCCTCTCTTCTTAGGTTGATCTTTCTCCCTTTACCCGGCTCTGCAGGTTACTTCTTCCTCTGCTTCACTTTTTTTTTGGATACTTCCAGTATTTTTCTTTTTTTATCCTCAGTGTGACTCTCCTTTCACTCCTCCTACCTTTATTCTTTCATCCCAGCTTCTATTGTTCTCTAAGGCCCAGGCAAGGTGAAGCTTTCTGGAGCCAAACTCTGTAGCATTTACTTTAAACCTCTCTCAGAACATAAGGTTTCCTGAGAACTCCATAAAGGCATAAAAGGTTTTGCCTGTATATTTCCCAGACTGGTTTGTAGGAAGTCTTCGACACCTGTGTGTCAATGGAAGAAAGGAGGAAGAACAGGAATAAGAAAAGAAAGCTTTTTCTCTCACAGCTGTTTTTCTATAGAATTAGAAATTTGATAGCAATATTGATATTAAATTTGATAGCAATCATGCATTTGTATCTTTCTAGCCATCTTACGCAAGAGGTGTAGGATTTGAATCAGAGGTCATATATTTCTCCTTCCTAAAACAACAACCCCAAGACATAGGAATTTTTGGAAAGGGAACTATCTGAGAAACAAATGAACAAGGAGAAAGGGGATAAAATGGTGAGAAGAGAACTGCTTTGCTTTGGGAATCAGAAATCCTGCATTCCTGCCTCGACCTTGCGCTAAGTGGCTCTGCTGTCTTCATACTGTACTTTGCATGTCTGAGTTGCAGTTTCTTCTCTTGTAAAAAGAGGAGTTTGGCTTGAAGCTCTCTACATTTTTTTTTTTTTATTGTGTGGCAGAAAGTAAAGAAGAGAGGGCGCGGAGCTGTGACTTGTCATTCCAGGACGGAAAGGGAAGCCCAGAGGAATGTGTACTCTTGGTGTCAAGGATCAGGCCTCCATCGTGAGCACTAAGTTTTGAGTTTGTCCCTTGAACTTTCAACTGTTTTTCTTTTTATGAGACAAAACTTATATTTTAGATTTAGTCTTTGAAGTTTCCCCTCCGTGATACTGAAGCTGGCAATAGAAGACAGTGAGTGAATAAAAAATGTCATAAACAAGAATGGCTGGAAACAGAGCCCTCTCACAGGCAGGGTGATAATATCATTCAAACAAACTAAACTAAGATGTCGCACCACAGGATGGCTCCAGTTTGGGGGACCATCGACCCTCACTCACGTCTTGGCTTTTAAAAAGTAAATGGTAGGTAGCTGTTGACGGAGGCTGTTTCAGAAACATAATTTCATGAACTACTGGAGCTAGACAGGAACTTAGACTCTACCCAGTTGAAAAGGAATAAATAAATAATGTTTATTTATTTATTAGCAAAGTTTATAAACTTGCCAGGTAAGGGAGTGTACCACCAGTAAAATGATCCACTGAGAAATTTACTTGGGGGTTTGGAGGGAAGGGTCAGGGTTTTCAATGCTAGGAAGCGGAGGTTCATGGTGGTTGAGTGAATGAAGGATTGAAAGTTAGCACTTTTAGATAAGGGAGAAGCAGCCTACAGATCTGTACACAATTGGGCCAAATAAGCTCCGTTGTCTTCAGTTAGGTTCAGTGGGGTCTGGAATACCCAGATCACTCAAAGTCCATGGTTAAATCAGCTCCACTTGGTTTGACTCAGTGATGATAAAATAGTTCATAGTTTTGCTATTTTCTAGGCTAGTGTTCACATAAATGCAAAGTTTTGTTTTTATGCAATCCAATCCCATCATTTTAGAGATGGGAAAACCAAGACAGGAAATGGAAAAGCACTTGCCTAGTCTGAATGATCCCACGTCTGTGTCAAAAATTAGCATCATGTTACCTCTGATGCTCACCTGTTACTTGAGCTTGATATCTTTTCAGTCCTGCCTCAGTTGAAGTCTTACTTCCTTGGTAAAAGGGGAACCTGCTTTGTACTCTTCTTGTGTAATTTCAAGAGAATCTAGAATTACAAACAAAAATGAAGTGGGCTGCTACAGAAAACAGTAAGACTCCCAATTACCTAGGTTACTTAAAGAATAGCAAGACAACCACACAGTAGGGCCACTAGAGGGAAATATCAAGCTTCAAATGGGTGATCGGACAACATGCCCTTTAAAGCGACTTCTAATTCTAAAATACGATGGTAGAGGAACCGTGAGTATTGCTGTATCGTTACCCCCACTGTCTTCTGCTCTACCAAAGCATTTTGAGAGAAGAACTAATGTATTATTTACAGTGCTCTGAAATGTAGCAGGTGTCAAATAATACCTGTTAAATAAATGGACTTAGAAACTGTGAAGCAAACAATTGGAGATCCTTTGGAAAGGCATCTGTCAAGACTAGACTATGCTAAGGTCCTTTATTTCCCTTTCATTTCAAAAAAGCTCTCAAAGTAATGTGATCTGGAAAAAAAAAAAAAAAACTAGCAACTTGCCTCATCTATTACAGCTTTGTAATGCTATCAGAGGAGAAGTCAAACAATGGTTATATTAAAAAGTCCAGAAATAAGATTCTATACTTGGCTCTTTCAAAGCATTTTGGGATTGGAGGGGATTGAGTATAAAGAAATATTTTAGTTTTGAGGAAAATATGCTAAAATTAAACTCTTCAAATTATAAAATGCTTTAGAGATAATGTTGTCTTCTTCCATTTTAGAAATGAATAACTTAGATGTCCAAGTGAAACAAAATTTAACTTAAGTCGCCACATTTCTAGATCTTACAAATTCAGAAATGTTAGCAGCGATTGTGAGTACAGGATACAATCCTTCCTAAGATAAGAAAGATTTATCCCCATCTTTAGTGCCTGGGGAAAGCTCCTTGATTATAAACAGACAGTTGGTTGCTTAAGAGTAGTTCACACACACTTCTGACTCTCAGCATATTGACTGCAATACCTCTGTGTCCGAGAAACAGCTGTTTCATTTCTTCTGGTTCTGAGGCTACTTCCTGACCTATCCTCGCTCAAAATCCACTTGACTTCTTATCACTGTACCTTTTTGCTAGTAAAGATGTGGCTCCGGATATGGGTCAATGCTGCAGGGGTTTATGGCCACAAAGATTGGTAAGGGAGCTGATAAAAAATCCTGATATCCACTGTTACAGTTTCCTGCTTCAGCAGCCACACTTTACGACCTAGCCAAGAGCAAGTATTTTTTTTTTTTTTTTATGTAAATGGTCACTCAAGAGGTCCTGGCAGGATTTTTGTTTATAGCAGGTGAATCTATCTCCACATGCTTATTAGGGAGTTAAAGCTGTTTCCTGGACCACTTTATTCTTTCCTGAATTAAGAATCTCAAAACACTAGAGCCAAAAGATGATTTACAGGTCATCTTGTATTCATTCCCCACTTTACAATGGCAGAGACTAAGTCCCAGAGGGGGGAAGTAAATTCCTTGAATCACAACACCAAGCAGTGACAGATGGGATTTTGTGACTCCTGGAATTATCTTCCACCATACCTTTCTAATTCCATCAACAACATAGAATGACAGAGTGGCAAGCATCCAAACGTACTTTTTTTTTTTTAGATGGAGGACAGAGTCTTGCTCTGTTACCCAGGCTGAAGTTCAGTGGCATGATCTGGCTCACTGCAACCTCTGCTTCCCAGGTTCAAGCTATTCTCCTGCCTCAGCTTCCCGAGTACCTGGGATTAAGGCATGTGCTACACCACCCGGCTAATTTTTGTATTTTTAGTAGAGATGGGGTTTTGCCACGTTGGCCAAGCTGGTCTCAAATTCCTGACTTCTGGTGATCTGCCCACCTTGGCCTCTCAAAGTGCTGGGATTACAGATGTGAGCCACTGTACCTGGCCCAAATCTATCTTCTTATAGGTGGAGAAACTGAGACCCTGAGGTTTATTTAACATGTATTAAGCAATATACATACTTAGTTGCAGAACTTGTTCTGCAAGAAAAATTTTTTACCTTAAGAATTTGGGGTCCATTGATGAGCTTCTGGGGTTTTCATGAATCGTGTGTATTGAGAGTGTGCCAAAACTGTGTGCAAGTGTGTTCATGTCTCTGAGTACAGTATATAAATCGTATTAGATATTCAAAAGGGTCATGACTCAAAAAAAGGGTAGGTAACATTGGTCTATGTTCTAGATTACTGCTCACTGTGGCAGTTACAATGTATATTTTAAAATGTCTTAAGGCCATACATAGGGGAGTTTCTGTCTTGAATTGTTGGGAACCCCTTTCCAGCAGTTCATCTCTTCCCTAAAGTAGTGTTTATCCTGAATGGTCCACTTGAAATATCATTAGTCACTTTATAGGACACATAATGGTAGCAGAGGAGGGTGAATATGGAGGACAATGAGGCAGATTTCTGAACTTTAATATATTGAGTCTTTATGGTTTTAGCAGAGAAAGTCCTTGGGTTTGTAACCTCCAAGGTGGTGGATATCTTTGCCTCCTTCCTTTTACCTCACCCCTCCTCCTGCCATACTGAATGTCCCAAACAATTAATTTTTGGACGATGAATAAGATGACATGGGTTTAAACTCATATTCAGCCACTATTAGTTTTGTGACCTTGGGAAAATGGCCTTTTCTTTTAGACTTCCAATCTCCTGGTAAGCCTTTTCGGTAGAATGTAATATGGTGCTTTCTACTAGATAGGAAAAATCATGTACATTATGAAGAACCCAACAGACAGTCTATAGAGTAGGTAGAGCAGAGACCTATTTAATCTGCACATCTTCATCTCCCCTCTGGCTGATGGGATCCAGGCTCTTCAGGAGACTAGGATCCTGGCCATGATAGTAAATTGGTGTTTGGCACTGAACCAATCACTCTTGTACTCCCCCCAACTCAGGACCTCTATTTCTTTGTCTGAAACTTGAGGTGGTTAAAACAAATAATCCCTACTTTCTTTCTAGCTCTAAAATTCTGTGGTCTCTTCTGTTGTCAATGAGGTCTCATGTGGATCTGCTGAAATCATTTTTGTTCCATGATTGCCCTATAGCTACATTTTGAAGAGCTTCCTATAGAAACATTTATTTGAATCGGTCCTGGGTGATACCTGGCAGCCCAAGAACTGAGTGCCTCAAGAAGGAAAACCCAAACCCCAGTAGAATAAGTGGAAATGAGGAATGATGATTTGGGCCTGTTATTGACATGCTCGTGTTTTTTTCCTAATTCAGTGTGGGTATTATTCACTTTTATAGAAGTATCCTATTAATGCAATTTCTGATCATTACTGGATTATTTTAGAGGCACATTACATTCCTCATTGTGACCTTTGCCTTTAAAAATAGACTTGGAACATATTTCCACATGTTTGGAGTTTGTCTTGAAGATGCTTGCTTGACTGGACGCTTGAACCCAGTGTGTTAAATAATAGAAAGTTAACTGGAATTGTCACTCTCAGGAACTACTCCATCAAAAAAGCATGATATAGAGTGATTTAAATTACTCACAGTATTTAACAATATAACCTTCTTCATTACTGCCAGAGATATAGAAAGGTAAATGATTATAGCTGGGTGCAGTGACTCGTGCTTGTAATCCCAGCATTTTGCAAGGCTGAGGCAGTGGATCAGTTGAGGTCAGGAGTTCGAGAGTAGCCTGGCCAATATATGAAACCCTGTCTCTACTAAAATTACAAAACTTAGCCAGCCATGGTGGTGCACACCTGTAATCGAAGATACTCGGGAGGCTGATGCAGGAGAATCTCTTCAACTTTGAGGTGGAGGTTGCAGTGAGCCGAGATCATGCCACTGCACTCCAGCCTGGTTAACAGAGTGAGACTCCATCTCAAAAATAAGAAAAAAAAATTAAAGAAAGGTAAGCGATTGTGTGTGGCAAGTCAGGATTTCTCAACCTGGGCAACTGACATTTTGAACTGAACAATTTTTTTGTGGTGGGAAGCTGCCATATGCATTGGTATGATGTATAGGAGCATCTCTGGCACTTTCCATTAGATGCCAAAATGATACTCCTCCTCCTCCAGCTGTGTCAGCCACATATGTCTCAACATATTTCCAGATGTTTTCGAGGGGCCATAATTGCCTCTGGTCAAGAAACACTTCATTAAATAATCAGTTTTCCTGTTTAAGCTTCAGGATTCCTCTGTAGAAAGAAAGCATGCTTCTCAGTCTAGCAAAGTCCATATTACAGTCCTCTGGTATCTACAGCACTAGATGTTTCCTTCTAAAGACCATTCTCTTTCGTTCTTCTGTTGTTGTCCTTTGGGTTTCTATTGTTATTTACCATAGAAATTGGCCAATTTTTTAAAAATTAAGTGACTAGTAGAAACATAGAATAGCATACCTAGAACCATTCAAATAGATCATCTTGCCCCAGTCAATCATGTTTCAGCAAGTGTGTTCTTCAAGATTAGGCTTGCTAATGTCAGGACTGAAACAGGTTTCTTCATCATTTCTTTCGGACACATTTCAATGTCTTTTATTGCTATGGATTGTCATTTTTGAAAGCACCTATAATCTTACCTTAATAATGTCATTTCTAGCATTCTCTGTTATTTTATTGATAAACAGCAACTGTGAGGTAACACTGATGTGACTGAATATGCAACAAACTTACCTGAGTTTATCTCTAGATACCAGTGTCCTCTTTTTAAAACTTGTTCTGGCTGGGGGTGGTGGCTCACTCCTGTAATCCTAGCCCTTTGGGAGGCCAAGGGCGGGCAGATCACTTAAGGTCAGGAGTTCGAAACCAGCCTGGGCAACATGGTGAAACCCCATCTCTGCTAAAAATTCAAAAATTTGCCAGGTGTGGTGGCAGGTGCCTGTAATTCTAGCTACTTGGGAGGCCGAGGCACGAGAATCCCTTGAACCCAGGAGGCGGATGTTGCAGTGAGCTGAGATCGTGCCACTGCACTTCAGCCTGGGTGACAGAGTGGGACTCGGTCTCAAAAAAAAAATTAAAAATAAATAAGCAAATAAATGTTGTTTCAATATTGACTTGACATTCACTTGAACAAATACAAAATGCTTTTGAAACAGCTTTAGATTTTGCATGAGAATATATGCCTCTTTGTTTGCCTTTTTTCTTTTGTTTCTATTTTCTCCTCTTTCCCTGTTCTATATTTCTTTCTTCGTTTCACCTCTTCTTTATTTCCTTTGCCTGTCTTTTTATTTTTATCTTGTCTCCTTTCCTTTTTTCTTCTTCCCCTCTTCCCCTTTTCATCCTTCCCCTTCCTCCCTCCCCCTTTTTATTTACTGTGTTACACCTCATTCCAAAAGGAATCTGACATAACTTACAATTGCTAGGCTAAAAATAGGCAGTAATCACAGTGAAAAAATATAGCCTTTCCTCATTCCACAAATGAAATTGAATTCTACATTATTTAAAGTCATGATAGACGTATAAAAATTATATATAAATACATTTTATTTTTGAACTTGGGAGAGAAAAAACACACTCTATTAACAATTGAGCAGTAGCAGGAAACACGATGGTCATCACAGAATCATTGATTCAGAAACATGCCAGGGCTGTGAGAAGTGAAAATACTGAGATGGAACAACGAACTGCCAGAAGCTGCTCACAGCTACGAGTGGCCAATCTGTTTACTGAACTCCCACTCAAAACTCATCTTTTCTGTCTTCTTCAGAAGATCTAGCATGGATTAAATCATTGTGGAGCCAGCCAGTATCAAGTGTATTCGAATCTATTTAATATGGTCTCGACATCCTTATAAGAGACTCATGTCCTATAAATGCATGAGTATTATGAGACTCTCTAGAAAATGACATATCTGAACCTTTTCTGCCAGGACCCCCCAAATAAAAATCAGTGTTTTCAGAAGAATAACTATGTTACAGGTACTTGTTACTTACAACCTTTGGCTTGTATCTTATCTCAAGCATCTACTCATTATGTGGGTTTATTGATAAAGTAATAGGAACAGATAGGATGACTGTTCCTCTGACTCCAGAATTTCATATCTTAATACGATTTAAGGCAAGGTGATTAGTGAAAACGAAGTGATTTATAAAGTATATACATATTAGAATTCAAAGAAATTCTTGCAATTACTTGCATTAATCCATTAAAGGATAGCTACTCTTCCCTATATTAGTATTCCACAGAATGATTTCAGATTGAGGAACAGACACCCAAGGAAATGCTTCCTCCCAAATACACATTAATTAAAACCAAAGGAATGGAGCCCAAAGTGTGACAGTTTTTCAATGTGAATTAAGCTGGGTAAAATACTTGAAGCATGAATCTTTATTTGTGGAATGGTAACAGCTAAATCCAAATAGGGTTTTGCGCTAGTAACCAACACATTATTCTATAAAGCATAGAGTGCTCTGTACACTAAAAATGGAGTTATTGAATTAAATTTGGATGGGAACAATTATTCTGAATTTGTCCTACTCTAAAAGGCAAGAACATTATGGTAGAAATTAGGCCTTTACATTTTGCCTATTTGAATAGGTCAGGCCATAGTAACATGGAAAGGAGTACAGGTAGTGGTAAATAAAACAACCTAGACTTAGGATAAATGATGGCTCTCTGATCATTAGATGTGAAATCTGGGCAGATTAACTCACTGTGCCTGGTGTTCTCATTTATAAAATGTGAGTGATTTTAATAAAGATAATATATACCTACCTCACAAGGTTGTTGTGGAGGCTCAGTGAGTGAATAGATGAAGATGATTTGAAACAGTTTCTGACACCTCAATAATACAATTTTAGTATGTTTTTCCTTTTTGTTGTGTGGCTATATTGTTTTATGCATTCAAAAGATGTATATAAAATTATCTAAAGTGTATGAGGTTTAAGAAAGGTGTAGCTCAGGTGCCAGGGACTATAATAAAGCACATTGGTCTTATTTCTTCCAGAATATTAAAGAGAGGAAAAGAAATCGGACTAAGATCAACCCAATATATTCTTCCTTCCTTTGACTATAGTTTGTTTTTTTAATTTTTGATAAACTTTTAATTTTAAAACAGTATGAAATTTACATTGGAAATTTCAATGTAAAATTGAAATTTTTTTCAATTTTACATTGGAAAGATAGTCAAAGGAGTTTCCCACACTCAGCTTTTCCCATCACTAACGTCATACGTTATTATAGTATATTTGCCACAATGAATGAACTAATACTGATACATTATTTTTAACTAAAGTTCATGCTTTATTCAAATTTTCTTAGTTTCACTTAAATTTCTTTTACTGTTTCAAGATCTTATTCAGAAAACCACACTGTACGTAGGCATCATGTTGCCTTAGGCTCCCCTTGGCTGTGATATTTTCTCACACTTTCTTGCTTTTGGTAACCTTGACTATCTTAAGGTATGCTGCTCAGAAATTATTTAACAGAATGTTCCTCAATTAGAATTTGCATTTTTAGTGATAAACCTGGGGTTATGTTCTTTGAAGAGGAAGATCATACAGGTAAGGTGCCATTTTCAGCACATTATATTAAGGGTACATACTAGCAACGTGAATTTTCACTGTTGATGTTAATACTGATCACCTGACTGAGTGATGTTTGCCAGCTTTTTTCACTTTGAAGTTACTCTTTTTTTTTTTTTTTTTTTTTGCCTTTATCTGAGCCATACTCTTTGAAAGGAGCTCACTATTTGCAGCCTATTCTTTAAGAGTGGAGAGTTATTTTCTATCTTCTCGAGGGTGGAAATATCTACATAAATTATTTGGAATTTTTCTGCACGGGAAGCATCTTTTTTTCTCACTTTTGTTTATGTATCTGAACATTGATTTATATCATTATAAACTCATGGATAGTCATTTTATACTTTGGAATATAATTGAATACTACTTTATTTGTTTCCTTCCTCCATTGCTCCCATTTTGGTCACTGAAAGCTCTTTCAGCTAGTTCCTGTGTCCCTTTGACGTACTCATATTATTTTGAGCATGTTTTTTTCTTATTAATTTTTTTGCTTTCCTTTTATTTGTGGTGCTATGAGATGTTTTACGCTCATTTTACGTATGTCTCGCTTCAGTCATAGAAGCAGCTACTTATCTGAGGATCTCCGGTTTCCTGTATTGGAGAATAGTATTAGAAACAAAGAGCTGGACGTTAGGTTTTCTCATTGCTGCTGGGATGTTGTTGCTTCTAGGCTGTCTCAGCGGACAGAGCAAGGAAATAGATGGGTATACGCTGACCCATGTATATGCACATATCTATAAATATTTGTATTTGTAACTATCTGTACCTATACTGATTTCTCCAACTTTTATTCAACCACACGGATCATTCAAAGCTTTTGCCTTGTTTATCTGTATCCTCCCACTCTAAAGTGAAAAACCTGGCTCTCATACATTTATCATTCATTTACTTCATTGTTTAATCCCAGTGTACCTGTATAGTAGTTTCAGAATTTTTTTTTTTTAATTGTAGTTTTGGTTCTGGGGTACATGTGCAGATCCTGCAGGATTGTTGCATAGGTACATACACGGCAAGGTGGTTTGCTGCCTTCATATAAATATTTACCAACATGGATTTTATCTACTAAGGAAATGTATTTTAATCTATCTCAGCTTTGGCAGTATCTTGTTTTAGAAACAAAAGAGTTGTGTGCGTTGATGCTGTTTGGTGATAGGGGACACTTGCCTGACTGCAGTGCTGAGTGAATAAATCCCCCTGTGCCTTTAAGAAGTCTTCCTGGCTTAATCTGCATGGACATTTGAAGTTTCTGGAGTGAGCTTTGATAAAAGGCGGATCAACAGATTGTGCAATAACTTGAGGTTAAATGCCTTCCCAGAGGCCCCTAAAGATGATCCTTTTGATTTATCCAATTGAGGTTGTTAAACAGCGGCTATAGGGCAGCACTATGATGAGAGTAAAAGCTAGCAGGATGGTTTCCTGATACCGCTCCATCTTAAGTAATATAAGCATTATGAATAAATGGTGCCATCATTCACAGATTCAGTTTCAACAAACACTTACTGAATAACTTACTCTAGGTCAGGTGCAGTGTTTGGTGCTTCCGTGTACTCCGTCTCATTTGTTTCTCACTATAACACTACTGCCCAAGTACTAATTATTATCCCAAAGTTACATATGAGAAATGGAAGCCCCACATGAAGAAGGGAAATAAAATACATGGTAATTTCCTAGTTGCAAGTGCTGGAACTCTAATATGAGGTAGATAGGTAGATGGGTATCATGGCTAGAATGTGGCATCACCATTCAGGATCATAGATTAATGGGAATTACTGCTGGGTAGCTATAACACAATAACATGTCTTTATGTCCCTTTATGTGGTCAGGGTAAACTTTCCATTTTGATCTTAATTCCAATGTGCTCTAATGAACAGCTGGTACATAGAGAATGGGAAACAGGAGTATCTAGCAGCACAGACTTCCCCACTTCTGAAGTTAAGATAATGAGCTCTTTTACATCCTCTGAATACTCCAGGGATATTTTAGGAATATGAAACATAAAAAGGTATGGATCATATTAATATCATCCAAATCTCTTTTAAAGTAAATATATCACAAAAGTCATGTTAATGAACCCTGTTTAAAAGCACTACCAAGGCCCATCCAAACCAGAAAATCTGTGATATGTAATTTCAGAAAGGATCATTACTATTCGTTTTCAAATTTTCTGAAATGAGAATAGGTTTTGAAACTGAAGAGTGATCCTCCTTCACCTTCCATCACGATTGTGAGGCCTCTCCAGCCCTGTGGAACTGTGAGTCCATTAAAACTCTTTTTCTTTTTCTTTATAAATTACCCGGTATCAGATATGTCTTCGTTAGCAGTGTAAGAATGGACTAATACAACTCCAGTACTTGCTCCTCAAGGGTTATCTCCAATGAAAGGGAATTAAGAAGTAGTCTATCTCTGTGAAGACGTGAAAGCTATGAAAATCCACTTCTGCATATTTCAAATATCAAAATAAATGAAGGAGTGAGTCTTCCAGAGAAGGGATTACAATAGCAATTTAAGTGAGGCATCCAAACATAAATAAGAAATCAAGGCAAAGTCCAACTGAATGTTGGAAGCCACCTTTCAGGAAGCTAGAGATAAGGGTGTATGAGAACTGATTTGCAGTAATGTGAGGAGATATCTATATATCTATACGTGTATCTATCTATATATATAGATATATATAATGTATATATACACACATAATTTTTAAGTTGAGCAGGAAATATAGGAGGAATACAAAAGGGTAACTATTTGGATCATATTCCTCCAACAGAAAATGGGGGGAAAAATTTCAAAAATTCACATGGTCCAGGGCAAAGAGGCCTAAAGTTAAAATTTTCTGATATGGAGCTCCATTTCTTTTCTATCAATCATTGACTAGATAAGTGACCTGGGATGGATTACTCATTGTCACTGTACTTTCCTATTCTTTGAAGCAGAGGTGATAACATCTGACACATGTTTTCACCTCATGTTCAGTACGATTAGTTGAATGTAGTCTTCAAATCTGAAGGACCTCTCTTTGCTTCTAATCTTTTCTTTCTTTTTCTTTTTTTTTTCCATGTAGATGAACACCACGTACACAATTTACCCTTAATAAATTAAATGTGTAACTTTTCTGCAAGCTTGAAATTCCTGAGGGTAAAAGCATTATCTTAGGGAGTCTAAGGCATTATCTGAGGCATCCCTACTAGTATTGAGTTGGCAGAAGTACTCCTAAAACTCACCCTGGACGCCTGTAGCAGAGTCTGGGTCCTGCTGAATTAGCCCTTGAGGGTTTTCTGGTTCTGGAGCTGCTTTGGTGGGTTAGTAACTAAGCTTCTAGTGGGCCTCTTCTTGTTTTAGTAGCTTCCCTGAGGGAATTAAAGGTTTTAACTGAATGTGAAACATCAGACAGAAACTGCAGGGAAGATTTATTGACAATGAATCTCAACTTTCCAAAGGTTCATTTGAAACTAACTTCCTTCTAAGCCAAAATGATTCAAATTTGAAACCCTCCAGGGGCTTCTCTGGGATTTAGGGTATTAGGGAGCTTTTTCCTTGCTGTCATAGATTATCTCACCATTGTTCTTTGACTTGTAGACAGGAGGTTTGATTGGTAAGTCATCTCTTCCCTACAGCCTTAAATTTTTTACTCATTCAAAAGATAAGTAGGAGTCTGGCTGTGGTGCATTCCGAATGTTTCCTCTGCTGCCTGGGTCCCAGGCAAAGCAGCCTGGGCTCTGCCAAGGCTGTAATGAGCAGGGCACATGCCACAGGACACAGCCAGAGGGAAAAGTTGAGACTGAGCAGCGCAGAAGGTTACCAGGGCTGCTGCTACCCTGTTTTGTAAAAGGTAATAATTCAGGATTGAGCAGGGCACAATTAAGTGCAGACATGAATTTGAGTCTTACCTCCATCATATGAAATGTGATCCTGGGAAACTTAAACGCCTTTCATGCTCCTTTTCTGCTTCTGCGAAGTGGCTGAAATAAGTTTTATCTTAAAGCACCATTGACATTATTGGAAATAACATACGTATAAAGAAATTAATAAATCACATCATTCACTGCGGGTTTTAGGCACTGACCCAGGCAACGTGGGCCAGATATTTTGCTATGTACCTTATATGTATTATCACATTTAATCCTCTTGAATCTGCAAGGTAGGTGTCATTGTTATTTCCATTTTGCAGATCGGAAAAACCAGGCTAGCTTAAGGACTTGCTCCCAGCCAGCTGATGAGTGTGCAGTCAGAACTGGGACCAGGGCTAACTACAAATCCCATTCTATGTTCATAAACTTCTCTCAGGCTGGGCACTGTGGCTCATGCTTGTAATCTTAGCACTTTGGGAGGCCAAGGCCAGCAGATTGCTTGAGCTCAGGAGTTTGAGACCAGCCTGGGCAAAATAGTGAAACCCTGCCTCTAATAAAAATACAAAAATTAGCTGGGTGTGGTGGCATGCGCCTGTAGTCCCATCTACTCAGGAGGCTGAGACGGGAGGCTCGCTTGAGCCCTGGAGGTGAACATTGCAGAGAGCCCAGATCATGCCACTGCACTCCAGCCTGGGTGAGCATGAGACCTTACCTAAAATAGTTAGATAGATGATCGATCGATCGATAGATAGATAGATAGATAGCCCTCTCCCTGCTACTATTTTCTAGGGACCCAATCCATAGGTCTTTCTATTGAAAAGAAAGAAAAGGCAAGTGGCTGCCAGTGTGAGTAGGGTTTGTATAAGATGAGATTGAAAGAAAAAGTCGAAGGCAGTCATTAGAACTTCAAATAAAAGCAGTTTTCTAAATCCAGATCCTTATATTCGAATACAGAGAAGAGCCAGAAAGTGCACAAACACCCCATATTTTGGTCACGGCATTGTCAATATTCTATAGGAGAATTTAGAGCAATGACACTTGTATCCTTTTTCTCTAAAGACAAACAAATAGAAGCTAAGAAAGTGATCGTGACTTATTCAGAGTTCTACGGTGAGTTGTTGGAAAAGCTGAGGCCAAAACATGAGTCTCTACCACCTCATCCTGGCCTCCGATGGGAAATCAACAATCAGGGAGACAGCCTCAAGTTCTCTAATAAAAATTCACTTTCTAGAAAGGACCCTATACTAATCACTTACGCTTTAGTGTAAATTAAAGACACTTTGTTTTTCCCTGTCCCAAAGATCATTTCTTTGGGTTCACATTTGGACAACCAAGACATACATATCCCGTTTCTACTTACTAACCAGATACTGCTTCCACTTCAGCTAGCCCAGTGCAATAGGCCAGATGATAAGAGCTAAAACAGTGGGAGAAGAGTAAGGTTGCCCGTATGCAGTAGTGTGTGTATATGCGTGTGGCTATCCTGCTCCAACCTAAACGGTTAAGTAGTAAGGTCATGTTGGTTTATACTATTTTTCTTCCCACAACGTTCTTTTTCTGGTTCTCTACATGGTGATACTGAATTAACTTTTCAAGTCTCAATTTTCATTACTTCCTTCGTGAAGCCACCCATAGGCTACAAAGTCGTTTCTCCAGCTTTCTAGATAATCCACCACTTAGATAACAACTACCTGTCATTCAGATCTCACTTTAAACATCAGTATCTCAGGGAAACCTACCTTGATATCAGGCTTAGGCTCCCCTGATACGTCCTTTCATTGTACCCTCTATTTTTTGCTTCATGCAATTGTCTAAGTTCTATGAGAGCAATTACTGTGCTTGGTTAATGTCTGTCTCCTCACTAGGCTATAAATTTAAGGAAGGACAAGGTTCTTTTGCACAGAGCTTTATTTCCTCAGGGCCCTGCACAGTTCTCAGCACAGAACACACTCTCAATAAACATTCCTCGACAGAATGGGTGACCGGCATACTTTTAAATTGTATGTAATTTTTCACACTTCGGACACTCTCACTGAATTTGGTTTTCTTAGAGCTTAGCACAGTGCTGGCTACTAGAAAATGCTTTTAAAAGTATTTGAAAGAATAAAACGAATAAAATAGGCTAAAAGTTCTCATCCGTAAAAACTTCGATAAATTTCTGTAAATCTGGCTAGCCAGCTAGAAAAAAGCCTACAGGTGGTTTATCACTTTCTTTCTTCTTGAGAAGCATAAAAATCACAGAAACCTCATGTTCCAAACATTTGTAAAATGCAATGATTTTTAAATTTACATTTACCCAGATATATGATTTTCCTTAATATTTTTTATGTTTGTATAATATTTTTATAGATAACATGCCATCATTAAAAACCTAATTTAGCAAGTAACAACCCAGGGTTTTCAGTGCTCAAGCCATCTGAGAAGCCGTGTAGCACAGACTTAAGAGCTTAGACTTTGTGTCAGAACGAGTATGACCTCAGCTCCCCTTACTGGGTATGCCCTACAAGCAAATTGCCTAACCACTCTGAGCCTCAGTTTCTTCACATGTAACATGAGGATAATAACAGACCTATGCTATAGGATTAGTGTAAAGTTTAAATGAGATAATGCCTAGTGTTTAGTGCATAGCAAGTAATGACTAACTTTGAGTTTTTTCTTAATTTCAGTGCTTTTCATTTTTATTCTTTTCCTTTTCATTCTTATTCAATTCTTTTTCTTTTCATTCTTACTCAATTCTTTTAATTCATGGTTATTTAGCTTATGGTTGGTAATGCCTAAAACATTTCCTGATGATACCTGAAGTTGCCCCTGAGGACAGAGCAGCCGTTCTCACCTACACAGTGCCCACCTCCCATCCCAGATCAGAACCTCTGGTCAATGGGAGAGCATATGGAGTTTTAAGGAACATGTGTAGTGTAAGATATGCATTTATATTTAGAACGCTTAAAAGGAATCTGTTGTTTTCAAGACCCTTGATAAAGAAAAATCTTCTGAAGGGAATACCCTGACTTCTCCAGGTGTGTTTAAGACTTTTTGTATGTCAAAAGGTAGAAAGGAACACTGGCTTAGAGCTGAAAGGAGATCATTTGCCACTTTCTATTGCTCATTATATGTGGGAGAAAGTGTCAGCCTACTGTGAATTCACAATGCCAGGCACTCTTCAACAGCACCTGTGACATTTCAGGGACTGGGATATCCAAAAAGAAGGCTGACATTGACCTGATTTACAAATTAAGGAAAAATTTATTAATGCTGTAGTTCCCATGCAGATACCATGTCTAACAAAGTTTGGAATTCTCCCACTCTGTTTTGAATTGTGCATTTTAAGTACGGAGAAAACTTTTATATTACATTGTATTAATTTATAATTGCCCTCTGGTTTCAGCTCTACCAGCCCACCATCTCCCACAAATACAAACAGTTGTTGAACAGTATGACAATTACAGCAAACATTATTTAAGCAAAAAATAAAAATAAAAAAGAGAGAGAGATCAGCTTGCCATTGTAGACTTACTTCTCCTTTTTTTTTTTTTTTTTTGAGACGGATTGTCACCCAGGCTGGGGTGCAATGATACAATCCCTGCTCACTGCAACCTCCGCCTCCTGGGTTCAAGTGATTCTCCTGCCTCAGCCTCCCACAGAATAAGGGAACCTGCCACCGTGCCCAGCTAACTTTTGTATTTCTAGTAAAGACGAGGTTTCACCCTGTTGGCCAGCTTGTTCTCAACACCTGACCTCATGATCTGCTGGCCTTGGCCTTCCAAAATGCTGGGATTATAGGTATGAGCCATCTCACTGGGCAGTAAACTTACTTCTTAATTCCTTTTTTTTTCCTTGGAGACTCTTTCCATCTGCTGCCGTGGTCTCTCTGCATCTTGTGACATCCAACAATACATCTGATGCGGGGATACTTTTTTCCATCGAGTACCAATAAATCAGATTCAGAATTTGCTATATCCTACATATCAGCCAGGCAAACTTAAAACTCTAAGACCAAGGGACACAGGTTATCGCTAGTTTTGTTTGATAGATAAGGGAGAGCCAGAGAGAGGACTAGTAACATTGCCTAAGGCAAGAGTCCTTCTGACGCTAGATCTCTGATACTTCAATGGAAAGCCCAGATAGACCAAATCCAGGGGAAAAAATCTTCAGTATTTTGTGTAATTTCTAGTACATGCTGAAAGGCCCCAAATTGTATAACACGTCTTGCATTATTTTGTTACGATTCCTTAAAAGTATTCTTTCGCTACTTCATTTTCAGAAGATTTTAGCAGTATATATACAGATGAAGCATTTTAGCTTTGCTGATAACTGTTGTCAATATGGGGTGGATTTTAGAACCACAGTAAGACATGATCAGTTTTAGTAGTATAGTTTTATAATAATACTAGTTAAACATGGAATTATTTTAAAAAGCATCTACTATTTTATTACTTCAGCAAATTAAATATTTCTATTTTTCTTTTCCCTTCCAAACTCTAGCTAGATGCCTGCATAATATTTTCATATCTGTAATCACAGCACCGATAAAATTACATTACTTAAATGAATCATATATGCATTTTTCTGAATTTACCACAGAGTAATCATTTTAATTACTGTATATAATATTGTACTACGTAGATTTGTCAGAATATTATAAACCTAAATTTTTATGTGGAATTATAGGTGAATTACATACTCTTTGCTATTATTAACAGATCTATAGTCATTATCTATATACATTTGTATATTTTTGTTGTTTCACTAATTTTCTTTTGGAGATAATCCCAGACATGCATTTACTGTGTCAGACGATAAGGAGATATATATAAATATATATATATATATATATATATATATATATATATATGTCTATAGTATAATCAAATTTTTGCTCTCTTACATATTTCATAGTAAAGCTTCCTAATCAGAATGCTGCTAATTTGAAATTTAGATTATTATCTTAGAAAATGATTACTTTTAAAAACAAAATTATTCTAAATATTAATACTAATGTCATAACTATCATAACCACAAATATAACAAATTAAACATCAATAAGGCAAATATATCACCTAAACTTAGACCTTAAAAAAGTTACTTATGTATATTTCTTGTTAATTTAAAATGGACCTCAACTATTTTTTAGAGTGACTTGCCAATATTTTGGATCACTAGCTATAATAAAAATACTCTGTTTATGTGGCATTGTGCATTGTAGACATACATACATAAAGACATACAAATATCTATAAGATGAATCCCAAATTTTCATAAAACAATACTTGTTCATATTACATGCAGTGAAATCTGATATATTCCATGTTGTTCCATTGCATTTTATTACATTTCAGGGTCATCTATGTTTTTTTAATTCCTTCTTTATTTTCTTAAGCTGACTGTAGCCCACTAAGTTGTTTTTATGATCTCAACCAGCAGAGTGAAAAATCATCTTTTAAAGCAGGCTTGACAACATCTAGAGCTTAAAAATGGTTTACTACCATTGAATTCAATTTGTACAATCTTTTAACTTCAAACTTGGAACCAGTTTCAGCAAACAATTTCTCTGCCAGTAGTAGTAGTCATGAGAAATACACTGACTTAAGGAAATCAACCTGTTGTTTTGTGAACAACAGTTTGAAAGAAACCAAAATCTATCTTTCTGTTTTCTCATTTGTTATCTACAGTCTGATTTTCGGTTCGGTCTTTATACAGGTTGTGCCAACACCTAAACAGTATGATTGGCATACAGCAGTATTCAATTTGGTGGATTAATTTCTTCTCTGGAATGGATGCATCTAATTTCTGAGGAAAACCTCAAATGACATATCCTTACTGAGAGATGGCATGCCCAAGTGGCTGGTGGTACCTGACATAAATAGACCTGTAAAGCATGTTTGCTGACCGTGAATGGACAGGCTATAAAGGGAAGCACATGCAACCATGCAAGGGTTTGTTGTTGTTTTGTTTTGTTTTGTGTTGTTTTGTTTGAGACACAGCCTCTCTCTGTCGCCAGGCTGGAGTGCAGTGGTGCAATCTCGGCTCATTGCAACCTCTGCCTCCCAGGTTCAAGCAATTCACCTGCTTCAGCCTCCTGAGTAGCTGGGACTACAGGTGCCTGCCACCCCGTCCAATTAATTTTTGTATTTTTAGTAGAGATGGGATTTTACCAAGTTGGCCAGGATGGTCTCGATCTCCTTACCTCATGATCCACCCTCCTCGGCCTCCCAAAGTGCTGGGATTACAGGTGTATAAGTGTTTTAAGAGTAGACTGGGCAGGGTCTTGAACTCCTAAAACTACCTGGCACTCTGAGACACAGATTTCATTCATTAATTCTGTCATTATCCACTATTCTACTAGAATCTATAATGAACATTGCCTAAACTACTAAAAAATATATGCAAAGGAAGGAAATTTTTCATTTTTTATAAGACTTAAAATATGATGATTCCTCATAGACTTCTTTATACCCACACATTGCTTCATGGCTCAGAGACACTGTTAGAACACTAGAGTTAAGAACCCTTACCTTATGTTCAAGAATTTTAGAGTGTCAATTTGTTTTTTCACAGTTTCCACCAAAATCAATCCTCTTACATACGTGGAATAGATTTTATTATGGTATTATCCCCCATACTGACGTAAATTCATTCTTGTTTTTGCTGTTTTGTTTCATCATCTCACTTTAATCCATTATCTTATGATATATTATTTTTCTTGTATATCGTTTAAATGTATATCAGCTGAAATATGAATTTTTGCATGTAATTATTACTCAGCTTTTTTGAGAACAAGGAAGACACAATATTAAATAAATTACTACTTTCCCCTTTTGGTATGATTTTGTTTGCTTTTAGAACAAATTACTATGATGGTTTTCTATTCTGAATCTAAATAGCTTTTTTTTTTCCAAAAAAATTGAATTAGTAAATTTGTTACAGCTTTGATTCACAGAACAAACATTAAGGTTATATTCCTGTCTAATCCTTTCATCATTCTGTTGTCCTGTTTATGATTTTTTTTGCATTCTTTTCCACATTAAAGCCAAAAATCCGAAACCAAAGTATAATATTACAGCTTTAATTTTTCTTCATTTTTATGTTAAATCTGTCTTTAAGAGAGTTTTATGTTATTTATTCTTAATGGAAAATGTAGTAAAGATAACTTTTTTATTTGCTTTTTCAAAGAATTACAGTTTCTTTTTACATTTATACTGTCCTTAATAAATGTTTCTGCAAATTATTAGTCCTGTTCTCTGATATATAATTCCTGAGCAGACCCTTTAGGAGGCATACATGAGAGGCAATATAAGTTGGATAAGCTACAGTAAGGGATATATAACTCAGGATTGTAGTTCTCCTTTGAAGATGGATTTATGACTTAACCTTTGCTCACTTTTCCTCCAGCTAAAAGATGGACATGCATTACCTTGTTTATACTTTATAGGAATATTTTATAAATGAATAAACATATTTATCAATAAATGTTTTGAGTTATTTAAAGACACTGTAACCATATCATTTACTTAGTAATAGCAAAAATAGTGTGTTGTGTGACACTCCAGATGTCAAGTAATTATTTGAATTTATTATGTGTTCAAAAATGGTCCATGTTTCACTAGACTTGGACTATGCTATTAAATCATAGAAGTCTGTGTATGTGTTAGGGAAAGGCATGGGGAGAGAAAAGAAAAAGAGAAAACATACCTTCACTGTGTCCCTTATAAGTATACATTGTCAGGCAACCCTCCTACCAGGTCTAGGGGATATATATTATCTCCATGTTGTAGAGGAGGAAAATATAGCTGAAAGAGGCAATATAACTTGCCTGAATCTTATAATCAATATGTGGCTGAGCTAGGATTTGAACTCAGGTACAAAACTCAGCTTTACAGGACACCACTTGGTTCCTCCTTTCAGATTCCTGCTTTGGAAACATGTTAGCAATTAAAATAGAAAAGGGCAGGGATATTAATTAAAATATGTAATTTATAATGTTAACCAAATAGACTTTTTTTTTTTTTAGCTTCCCTCAATGTTTCCATTACTGTTTTAGTTGAAGTTTTGGATCATTTATTAATTTATCTTGCTGGTTTGTTCAAATATAGTTCCTGGACTTACAAAAATATACTTGCTAAAGATGTGTTAAAGTGCATGACGTACACTGCAATTTCTCTACACAGTTATTTATGTGATTAAAATGGTCATCTCAGAGAGTGCCTGAAGGTTGATCTAGAGGAGGGTGATGGAAGGAGGGGTGACTCAACAGAGTCAGGGAAATTCCAGATGACATGGGTTGCCAGATTTCCTGCTGGCCCTTCATTGCCAAACTCCACCTCCTGCTCATCTTACACAGCTGTGTGCTTCATTAAATAGTGATGTCTACAAATCACAGCAGTGTTAAAAAATGCAGAGCTGGGGGAATTCCTGTACACTGACTGCTGCCAAGTTCCTAGAGTTTTAACAGCACACTCATCAAACTGCCTTTCACTTCTCCAAAAACTGTAAATAAGTCCAATATCAGAAGTGTTTTCATCAATTATAATGCCTCTCTGTTCTCTTGGAGAGTTTGAAATAGTATATAGACACATTGGTTACAGTGCCCATGTCAAAGGCAATATGGTAGGAGTCATCTGTTGTCAAAGATAAGATTTTCTGACCTTGATATTGCCATTGTTCTTCTTGTTGAGCCAGGAACCATTACTTAGTCATTTATAACATAGATTTTTCCCATCCACAATTTGCTTTTCAGAAACCAGCCTTGTGGAATTTAGGCCAAGAACCTGGTTGCTACTATTCAGAGGAGGTATACGAGAGGTGTGCATTTAATTTAACCATTGATTTCGAGGGTTTATGTGTGCAAGATTCTGTGCTGGGTGAGGTAGACAATGACAACATGAATAAGACAAGGATGATGTGATGAGTGGTACACTAGATTGTTAAAAGGTGCAACAGGAAGATGGGAAAAATATAAATTTTATCTGGAGGGTTGGAGACATTTCAAGGAGGAAGTAACATTGGCTCCAGGCTTTGACGAAGAGAGGGGCTTAATAGATAAATCTGGAAGTGCTCCAGATAGAGGAAAAATGCAAACAAATGGGTAGAGAATGGAGAAATTCAGTGAATTGTCAGGATAGTATCTTGCCTTGTGTTGTCGTGGTACCATTATAACTGGCAGCCTGCAGTGCTGTGACAATTTAAAAAGTATAACTGGGGCCGGGCACAGTGGCTCACGCCTGTAATCCCAGCACTTTGGGAGGCCGAGGCGGGTGGATCACAAGGTCAAGAGATCAAGACCATCCTGGTCAACATGGTGAAACCCCGTCTCTACTAAAAACTATAAAAAATTAGCTGGGCATGGTGGTGCGTGCCTATAATCCCAGCTACTCAGGAGGCTGAGGCAGGAGAATTGCCTGAACCCAGGAGGCGGAGGTTGTGGTGAGCCGAGATCGTGCCATTGCACTCCAGCCTGGGTAACAAGAGCGAAACTCCGTGTCAAAATAAATAAATAAATAAATAAATAAATAAATAAAAAGTATAACCTGTTTTCTTTCCTATGGGAATAATGTCGCTGGTTAGGCCCATACACTTTTTATTATCTTATACTAGCTGGATTCTTACATTGATGTTATGTGCCTTGTATGGGCTTGAGTAAGAATATGAGGAAGAGATAAGGTAGATGGATGCAACTTCTGTGATCAGAAGCTGTTAGGTTGGTTTGGTGGGTGGACAGAGAAGAGCGAAGTTTGAAGGAGAAATGTGGAAGAAGTCTGGAAGTCACTTGAAGAAAAATGGTAGCTAAATGGTAGGCAGGACTTGAACTGACCTTCTTCTGGAAAGTTTCAGTACTGAATCTAGAGAAGGAAAACACAGAACAATTAAAATTGATGTGCATATATTGAGCACATACCTTGCACAAACACTGCAATAGGCACAGTGGTAGACACTGAGGTACAACAATGCATTTCCCTGTCCTCAGTTATGAGGAAGGGAAACAGACATGAAAACAACTAACTACTGCACAAGGTAACAGATGTCAGTTTGTCACAGAAGTAGGGAGGAAGACGTTTCTGACTGGAAAGGAATAAGAAACTTTTCTGAAATATTCTGAGGTGAGAAATAAAGATCAGCTAGGCTATTAATAAGTCTTAGTCCAGTAGGACTGCCATAACAAAATACTATAAACTGGGTGGTTTATAAACAACAGAAATTCTCATGGCCCTAGAGGCTGGAAAGTCTTAGATCGAGGCACCAGCAGATTTTATGTCTGATGAGCACCAGCTTTCTCATAAGTGGCACCTTCTCATTTTGTCCTCACATGGTGAAAAAGGCATAGCAGGTCTTCGAGGCCTCTTTTACGACAGCACTAATCCCATTCATGAGAAGAGACAGTGATGATTTAATCACTTCCCCAAAACCCCACCACTTACTATCATTACCTTGAGGGTTAGCTTTCAACATACAGATTTGGCAGGGTGAGAGCGGGGGACACAATCATTCAGATCACAGCAATAAGTAAAAAAATACGGAAAGGTGTTTCAGATTGAAAGACAGTAGGCAAAGAGAGACTATAAGATGTGCGGACTATTTCAGAAATGAAGATGGGGCTATGAATTGTTTTATTCTGAGACTAGTTTAAGGTGAGATCATTAGGCGTTTTCAAAACCATGCCATTGAGTTTGGGCTTCAGTCTTGACAGGGAGCCATTGAAAACATCTGAGACGTTAAGTGACTTGGGGAGGTCTGTTTATGAACTCAGGGGTGCTGGGAAATTCCACTATTGCCACATCTTAAAGCTCTAAGAAAGAGCTAGGTTTGCCTGAGAATTCTCCCAGACCAGTATAGCATAGAGAGAGAGGTCAAGATTGGAATTCCTGATTATTTGGCTTATAGTCAAATATGGATTGAAATCCAAAAACCTCAAAATAGGCTTTATGGCCACTTCATCTCCATTTGCACCTCTGCCTTTTGGCTTTTATAGCATTCTATTTATTCTCTGTATTTCTGACACTTAACACACTGTCTGGCAAATCATAGTACTTGGTAAATGTTTACCGAGTGAATGGACAAACTACTAATTTGTTTCAACAGTGGGGAAGAGCCCAATTATCAGAGCTTGTGTAAGCAATCTACACGTGAGCATCTGGTTTTGAGCTGAGAGAAAACTAGGCTTTGATAGCATCCTTTGGTCCTTGAGTTTTTGGATAAATAGTTCATTTTCCGGAGCTGAGTTCTCTTCATGTGAAATGAGTTCACCTTATTCCAAACATTTAAGAAGTAATCTCAAATGTACTTCACCTCCAATGAACAGATTCAGTTTTAACATCAGAAAGTCAAGCTTCACATCTCCCTAATTTATTTGATTTTGAATTTTGAAAAGACTGAAGCTTGACTTATATATACCACAGTTGAACGATTAAATAACAAGTTCAAGTCTAATCCAGTTGTTAAACTTACAACATTATATTAGGTGTATATTTTGTGAATAACTTTATACCCCTCTTCATAATTATAATTGATGCTTTCATAACTTTTATAATTGAATATTATTTCAATAAGTCAAGAATAATATAATAAAATAAGTAGCAAATCAATTTCTAAGTCTAAGAGGCTTTACAAATCACTAATTAGAAAATGTTTGATCAAGTAAACAAGTTTTTGTCCAGTATGGAGAGAGTGATTAAAACCTGGTCTTCATTCTCTCCCAAGTATGTTTTTAATAGTTTCTATTTATCCTTGATACATCTGAAACCTAAAAGTAATTTGGACAAAGTAAGGTTCCCAACTCTTCATTTTATATGTGATATTCACTGATACTCAGTGCCATATTATTAGATGAGTTAAAGACACCATGTAAGTGGAATTGTATGTATGTGTGTCTGTGTGTGAGGTAAGTCCCCACAGAACCCTCATAAGGTGGACTGTGGGAAAGGTACTATTAAGCCTCTAAGTCTTCCACCTTCAAGTTCTCTTATTCTCTGCCATGGCATTTGGGAAAGTGGCCATATTCTTAGTGTTCCTGGAGCTCTACTTGTCCTGAAAGCTTACAGAGCCATATGCAGAGATTAGGTTTTAGCAATTGTTCCGGAAATTATTCCATCACATGGTGTAGACTCATTGCCTAAGAACAGAATATAACAGAGAATAATGCAGAAATATCAATATCAAAGGATAAGTACAGAAAAAAAAATCTTGTTTTGACAGAGATTTGTTACAGTGTATGTTTGTAGACCAATTGCGTGGAAATTCTGAGAAGTTTCTTTTCGGTCCATCCTAATAATGTTTGAGTGACTTGGTTGTGACTTAGAGGCCTCCTTTTCAAGATTGTATCTCTTACCGATGTACACCACAGTTTCTGATATATTTTCCTTGGTTGGAGATTATCCTTATATCTTCCCAAACTTCTCTCAAATATGAGAGCCTTGGTTTCTTGGGAGGGAGTATTGAAGAAGGGGATAAATAAATGGCAAAGAGTTAATTCAGCTTGCTTCTCAGAGTTCCAGTCATTGTATGTACATACATACAGACAAACATACATGTACAAATTCATATAAAAGGCATCCTTTTTTAAAAAAAAACAAAAGTACTGTCTAAAACCCAAAACAAAACAAAATCTAAGAACTCAACCATTCTCGTACCCAACCAGAGAAGCACAGGGTGAGAAACAGTGCTGGACATTCAAAAAACTTTTATTTTCCTTTTGGACACAGTTAACTATATTTTTCCAACTTCTCTTGAAGTTAGGCATGGCCTGAGACTTGGCTCTACCCAATGCAATACAGGCAGGGGTGCCTCGGGCTACTTCCAGGTATGGTCCTAAAATTATCATACAATCCTTTACTTGCCTTTCTTTCCCCCCTCTCTTCTCCCTTCTCCTCGCCTCTCTTCACCATAGGCTGGGTAGAGAGGACCCAGAGGAAGCCTTTGAGGCCCTACAGGACAGCTAAGCCACTAGATGGAAGGATTTTAGACCTCTCAGTCACCCCGAGTAGGAAAGCCACACAAGAGAGCTGCTGGAAGGGAAATATCCGTATAGGATTTTGTGTGAGAAGTCTGATTATAGCATTTGTTTTGAAATTATGACACTTTTTTTTTTCCTGTAGTTATCTTTTAATCAAAAACAAGAAGCATTGAGGATATGTTCTGATCACTTAGGAGAAGATAAGGTGTAACATCACAGATTTGATCTCTCAAAGAATGTGCTACCTTTGCTATTCTAGGGAGTATTCCTTGATAAACATTAAGACCTCTTAGGTATATACATTTCAGCAAAAGATGATTGTAATTACAAACTGGCATTGATGGTAAATTACTCTATACCCTTAATAAGGTCACGGGTTCTAAGTCTGAAACCATCTCTGTGGTAGTTTGGGGAATAGCCACCATGGTATGTAAATCTGATACTAAAAATTAGAGCAGCGAGCCATGTGAAGAATTTGGATACTATACATAAACCACAATGAATCTTATTGTGGAATAGTAAGGATTTATCACTGTATAAATTTCTGTGCAGTGATTTAGTTTGTTTTTCTTTTGTTAGAAAAATCAAGAGACCATGAAATTGTTTGAGAAATAATTCTAAGTCTACGTGAGCGCTGAGGCTTCAGGAACTGAACCATGCTCCTCTGTGTATGTCCCTTGGCTCCTTATTCTCAGAAGGATGTGAATTTCACTTTTGACCACTTTAGCTTAGAATAGTGACAACCATTACCCACCAGTTATTCGGTACCCACCACATACTGTACTTAAATCTTTATATACATCTCATTTTCTCATGCAGCAATATAGCATGTTAAATATTTTTATCTCTGTTCCCCATATGAGGTAACCGAGGCTTAAAAAGTTTAAGCAACTTGTTTCAAATCAAACATCTGTAATGTAGCAAAACCACATTTCCAAAATTCATGTTCTTCATCAGTGCTCAATGCATCTGTTATTTACCTTTATATTCTTTACCTGTAATTGATTAGATACCTCCCTTTTATGTATAATGCCCAATTTTATAAAGTATATTTTTATTTACTCTTTTCTTGAGTTTGATCAAACCTCAAGGAATAGCATATTTGTTCAGGACCAATTTGTTTGAATTAGTTTCATCATAAAACTTGTTAAGATTCTTAGTCACTGGACTTTGGGTACATTATGGAAAGAATGTCATAATTTGTGTATTGAATTTCATTTTTAAAAAGCCCTGGAAATGTTACTTCCATGATCCCTTTCCTTTCAAAGAGATAGAATTTGCTAATCTTTCTTTGTTTCACTCAGTCTCAACATTGGAATGGTATCATTAGAAAAGGAACTTTTCAGCATTCACATCACAGTGGAGATGCAAGAAATCCATAGTGCTTACCCTGAAGGGACTATACAGTTTTATGATAGTCTGAATTTTAGAGCCCAATGTTTCTAGGGAACAAAAGTAAACTAACAGTTCTCTCAATTACATTCTTTTCCCACTTGGCACTAGTCTATCTTATCTAAAATTTTTTCAATTCATCTACTTCATGATAAGCCCTTTTCTTCTCTGAGGAAGAACTATCAGAATCTCTTAGTATCTCTTTTTTTTTTTTTTTTTTTTTTTTGAAATGGAGTCTCACTCTGTCTTACCCAGGCTGGAGTGCAGTGGTGCAATCTGAGCTCCCTGCTCCCTGCACCCTCCACCTCCCAGGTTTAAGCGATTCCCTTGTCTCAGTCTCCCGAGTAGCTGAGACTACAGGCATGTGCCACCGTACCCAGCTAATTTTGTATTTTTAGTAGAGATGGGGTTTAACCATGTTGGCCAGGCTGGTCTAGAGCTCCTAACCTCAGGTGATCTACCCACCTCGTCCTATCAAAGTGCTGGGAGTACATGTGTGAGCCACCACTGCCAGCCTCTAAGTATCTTTAGATCTAATTCACACTCTCAATTGCAACAATTCCCTGAAATATCAATGTACGCATGTACAAACTAAACAAATATGTACACACACCCACACATACACACACAGTGTTTGCTGTCCTAAAGCTGCTCCCATGTTTCAACATCTCTGGAATTAAACAGTTATTACTACTATTTAATAACCTTTACAACATGCAAACACATACTTCATCTGGATCAATCAGAGATCATTTCACAATAAATAATGTACTAAATATCATCTTTCACAGTGATCAAGAGATCAGCTTGAGAGAGGGTATCATATGATTTTGGACAAACAAAATAAATTTGAATAATAAAGTTTGCTTGATAGCTAAGATGTGGTAAGCTGACTGCTTCCAGAAGCATCTGGATGGAATGAGAAGGGAGAACAGCTATACTGTTTTCATATAGCTATACTGAACTTGAATTTCTTTAAACTCAATACGCTGATACTATGGCCTCACAAGCCTGTAGGTCACAGATAAAATCTGAAATTAGGGTTATAGCCATCTTGATTAAATAAAGTTGGTTTCATTAACCAAAAGTAATCATGCTTCTTCAGTCCCTAAGCTGCATAATGCTTCTGTAAAATCTGGGAATTAGGCTGGAGGACATCTCTTCTGCACTGCATAAGCCCTTTCCTTTAAAGCAGTTTTCTTGGAGTTTTTTTTTTTTTTCTTTTAGCTTGAAATTGGATCCAGCCTCCAAAAGTCAGTCTTTACTCTGTGCTCAGAAAGGGAAGACATAGAATTGGTAGTAACAGGGAACATACTATATGCAAGAGATAGAATTAAGGAATGTGTTAATGTGGAGAAATGAGAAAGCTTGCTACATAATGCACTCTGTCAGACTCCAAGAATTTAAAATGGAAAATTATTCCAGAAAAATAACAAGAGAATGTTCTGATGGAGAAAGGTCCATATTGGAAAAACAAAAACTTACACCAATTTTTATGGAGAATAAACTACAGGATATATCAGAAGCATCTACAAGGGATGGATTTTGATTACCAAATGTCTGGAAAAATTCCGAGGGACAACTTTGCAGTGACCAGAAAGCCATGAATAACAGGACACATGTTCCTGGGATAGGAGTGAGCTTGTGTTTATTTTGGAACGAATTATTTAAAGGGAAAAATAAGCCTGATGTATGGGTTTGATTTGACACTGCTATAAAGGACTACCTGAGACTGGGTAATTTATAAACAAAAGAGGTTTAATTGTCTCAGAGTTCCGCATGACTGGGAAGGCCTCAGGAAACTTACAATTTTGGCAGAAGGTAAAGGGGAAGCAAGACATGTCTTGCATGCCAGCTGATGGGAGACCTACCAAACACTTTTGAACCATCAGATCTTGTGAGCAGTCACTCACTATCACACGAATGGCATGGCAGAAACTGCCATTGTGAGCCAGTCACCTTCCACCAGGTGCCTCCCATGATATGTGGGGATTACAATTTGAGATGAGATTCGGGTGGGGACAAAGAGCCAAACCATATCACCTGAGAATAGTGCATAAACAACATTTAGCAGAATAAGTGAAAAGACCTTTATCACATTATTTAGAAATTCAATGGTTACTAAAGAATATAGTCATATTCTTAAAGAAACATGTAAACATATAATTTTTTAAGTTAGCTAACTAACATAAGTGATTTGGTTTTCCTTGAGGGCAGAGAACTTACAAATGTAAGATGGGATCGTCATTTGGGGGGAAGGTAGAAAAAGATGGAAATCACTTTTGAAGTTTACTTTGAATCATTTATCTAAAACAAAAACAAAAAAAATGTAGCAGATACCTTTGGAGAGGGGTTTATTTAACAGAAATAAGAATATAAAGAATATAAGAATATAAAAAAATATTTTGCAACATGAATGTCTCTAGTTCTATGTGAGGAACTCTGACATCTCTCAGACATAACTGAACGAAAAAGCACAAATTTCTCAGTTGCCATAATTGAAGTGTAGGGTAAGAGGAAAATTGCAGCAAGAACAAAACTTATAGATGCAGACAAGGACAAAACCCACAGGTGCACAAGGGAAAAACCTGCCTACAGAAAAACGGTGTTCTCAATAAGTGAGAGAACGTGTTCTTTGGGAAGCCAGGCAGCTCCTACCAATCACACCTTTCTTTTGCATATGATCTGTGAGTATCTACTCATAGATCATTTATTTTAAAAGTAATCTGTAGCCTTTTCTGAAAACACTCAAACGTGTCCTCAGTTATAAGCTTTCTAATCTGTGCTTGCAGAATCCATGATGCTCAGTTTATTCTCCCTTGATTTTGTGCCCATACTCTACTCTTTCATATGTACTCTTTTTGCATCTGATTTATCGAAAATCTGTTTATACCTCCTGATTTCTTTTGTAAACATTCTACCTGACCAATCAACATAGCTAGTCTTTCCATTTTACGGCATGATGATGCCATAAAATGTTATCTTCTAGGGTAGTCCAGCGAGATTTTTCTTTAAAATATCAGATTGAATATTTTTAGCTTTGCAAGTCATGTGGTCTCTGTCACAGCTACTCAACTCCGCCGTCGTAGGGTGAAAGCAATCATAGACTACCCCTGAACAAATGAGCATGGCTTAAAAATTTTGCAAAAACAGGTGAGAGTAATTTTGTGGGTAGCAGTTTGTAGATCCCTGCTTCAGAGAGTCTTCGGTTTTCCTTGAGCCAGATTTCCTTCATGAGCCCTTTTCTTTGGGATTATGCTCCTTTTTTCTCTATGAACTTTAAAAAACAAATTTCTTTCTTGAAATGTAGATAAAGCCTGGGTTTGTCCTCTAAGCAGTACTGCCTTTGAGAAGCACAGAACAATCACATAAAACTTAAAAGGACTTTTATTCATTTAATCTCATTTATTTTGTGTTTCTAAAAGGATATTAAAGAAGATCCAGCTCATAATCTTCAGTAGCACTTTTCATTGTTTACTCTTCTCTCCTGCCTTCACAAGCTACAATCTATTCACTTTTCCTCTGCCAAACCCTGTCTCAAATTCTTGCCCCCAGCAAGCTCAGCCCACAAGATTTTCATTTTTCCACGTCACCTCTATCTCAGAGCTCTTTGTTTTGTAGATAGACTAAAATATCATTGCCAAATTTGTTTGTTCATCTCTCTTCTCCTTCCATCATTCCCAGATACAAAAGTCAAAGAACCAGGCCAAGGAGGAAGAATCATCGAAG
The DNA here is from genome assembly GCF_001604975.1 of Cebus imitator. NCBI lineage: Eukaryota > Metazoa > Chordata > Mammalia > Primates > Cebidae > Cebus > Cebus imitator. Next base: position 2,722,621 of record NW_016107535.1, read on the forward strand.
GAAAAGATCAAAGCTTGTGAACACTCCTGATTTTAAATTTTTATCCTGTTGAATATTTTTATTATCATTATTGGCTTAAGTCTATTTCATTTACTTGTGAAAAAACTTGTATACAGTTTCCACAGAATATTCTGATTTGACACGGCAGTAGAGGCCATCCTGTCTCCAATACCATTAGATAGCGCATCTCTTACATTAAAGTAGACTGGGGGCTGGTAGGGAGGGGATAGAGAGAGACTCTGCTACACATTCATTATCCAGCACCTCCTAACAGACTCAGCCATCTCACAGGAAGACAAAACAAACAAACAAACAGAAGGCTCCCAGCAGCCACATTGCAATCACACTGGAATCACCTTCTGTGCATTACTGGACAGCTGGAGGGGTGAGGCCAGAGGGCCTGCTCGTAAACAAGTCTCTCCCAGCCATCTTCATAAAGGCATCTGCCTGTAGGAGGTGATTGCCATCCGATGAAGTTGCTGTAAGAGGACACAGACAGGGAAAATCTTTGCAGAGATTTAGAGACCTGATCTGCAATTTGGGCAGAGAGTTTTTGCTGCAGTAAGGAAGTTTGAAGAAGTCTTTGCAGCACTAGTTATTGGCCTACAGTGGACGCTCTTCACCAGGAGTCATGAATAGATTTTCTCAGATGAATTGCCTGTTGTCAGTTGAATGTTGAAAGAACTGGGGCTCTTGTGTAGTAGTGAGAGGAACAATAGGTTGTGGGCCTTAAAATAATACAATAATAAAGTAGGAAGGACGCTTAGTGATTTTCTAGTAATACAATAACCTTCTATTACACATAGGGGAAAATGAAAACTAGAGAGAAAAAGGGATTCCCCCGTAGTTACCTGGCTAGTTAGTGCAGACAGTGAAAAATATATGGATCTTACTATCAATGCTTTCTTTTTTCCTTGCATTCTGATTGGAAATGTGGCAAGACACAATAGGAAGCCTTGGGTTGCTCTGCTACGGTGGGTGGCAGGAAAGTGTAATGTTCCCTCTTGCTTTGGAGGTTCAACTAGAACTTTGTTTCGTAAAGAGACTTCTTCAAACCACCTGGGAGGCTTTTGCTTGTTTCACATGCCCAGACTTACCTCCCTGGGCGTAAGGAGCATCCAGCTGCCCAGGTGATTTTGATTTGCTTATCCTTTCCACCTGAGATGCTCCAAGTCTAGACAGCAATGGTTCTGAACCACACCAAGCATTACAATCTCCTGTGGAATTTCAAGACTTTTAAGTCATATTCCTGATCAGATTTAAGTCTGGGAAATTCTGATTTAATTGGACTGGGGCAGTGCCCGAGCATCTGTATTTTAAGCATCCCAGGTACTCTAATGTGTAGCCAGCTTTGAGAAATACAGGGCAAAGAGGAATCCTGAAAATTTAAACCTAGAATTTAAAAACAACAAGAAAGTAGAGAAGTAGGAAGGATGGATTGGAGAGATGCTACTGAGGATGAATTAGGTCAGAAGAGTATCATTGCTCAAGAGGAGGGCACTACCCCAGTCCAATTAAATCAAGGAGAGTCAAGAAACTGGTGAGCCTTCCTGGAAGAGTAATAACGCTCAAACGGGCTCAGGTGGAAGCACTCTGGGAACCAGATAAAACAAAGACAGCAGGGCTTGAAACGAATTCTGTAAATGCTGATCCACCCTCTCTAGACTGAAGTACATTTGGTTTCCTCAGGAAAAAGGAAGGACAAAGGACAAATAACTCAGCAGGAATTGTTTGGAATTGGCAGGTAAGGAAAAATAATAAGGGAGGAGTTTTAGAAGGATGAGTGTGCCTTTAGTGTCTGCAATCCTTGGGCTGTAGTTTATCAGATAACAAGGTCAGAAGTCCCCTGCAAAATGCACAATAGAATCCCTGGACCAGAGGGCCTTAGAGCTCATGGGAGTCAACCCTCTTCACTTAATAGAGGAGGAACTTGAATCCCAAACAGGGGCAGGGACTTGCCCAAGATCCCAGCCAGTGAACGCATTGGGCCTGTAAGGCAGGGCTCTGACCTCTGTTCACTCCTAGGAGAGTCAACATAGTGTGATAATTAAGAACTATTCAAGGCACAGAAAGCTCATGTACCTTCCCCAAAGTTATACACCTAGTAAACGTGGGTGTGTATAAGGTGCCAACTTTATCATGTTTTGTTAGGAGGATTAAATATTCATAAGGCATTTAGAACAATGCCTAGTATGCAGTATGTGTTATATGAAATTTAATTATTATACATCATACTATTTTGTTCAAGTACCAAAGTGACATCACGGTGAATAAGACTGATGTTTTGCCTATTTGAGGACAGATATTTAGAGAAAATGTAGACTGACTGCAGGTTCTCTGTCTTTTGTAAAAACTCTAAACAGATTAGAATGTAGGTAATTATTGAAGCCATGTGTTTTCAAGTGGAGTTTGTTTAAAGTGCTGATTTGTGAGCCTCAGTCCAGATCATTTGAAACAGAATCTCTTGGAGGTAGAGAAAGAGAACTGGCATTTTCCGAATGTACTCCCAAGTATTTCTGTTGAATTGTAAAGTGTGACACCTACTACTTCTTACTGGGGAAGTAAAGATTTTAAAGTAAAGAGTTGAGACCCTTTTCCTCCTGCAGTGATGTAGGTTACCACTGTATTCTCTTCTCACTGTTACAGATACGGACATTGAGGTTTAGAGAGGTAGCATAGCTCGCCCAAAGTTATTAACCTTGTAAATGACAGACTACAGACTCTAAAGCCATATCCTTAAGAACCCAGAGTTACCATTCTCCCAGTTGCCATGTGAGCTTGAGAATTTTCCTTATCCATTAAATGGGATAATATTGGTATCTAATTCAAGGGATGTTGTGAAAATTAAACAATGCCTGTCAGGCATATTGCAGATACCTTGCTCATGAAAACAATCAAATGATAGCTATTGATTCTGTTACTGATGTTAGTGTTGTTACTTGTACTTTTCAGATATTTTATTCAACAAACATTTGTTTGACACCCACTCTGTGCCATATACCATGTTAATCTGTGAACCCACAAAGGCCAGAAACTAAAATGTGGTTTTTTTCTCCATGAACCAACATTCTGGTAGAAACTGTAAAGAAAAATCTGTACCATAGACAAAATGTAATCCTGATCAGAGAGGAACAAAAAGTACCCTAATGATTTAGTAAAAACAAAACTTATCTACCAGGTGCCTTTAAGAAATATTATTCTGGGTAGCTGAGTTTTCTAAATAGTTGAACATATACTCATTAGATAGCATTTATGTTTCTTTTTGTACTGGAATGTAGGTATTTCTGAATATAATGAATACTTTTTAAACGAAAAATAGTGTGCACCCTCAGGATTACCATTGGAAACCTTATTTGTTGGGTTGTGTTATCACAACATAGTACTCAGGGGCTTTTGCAGGTAACTTTTTTTGTTTTTGTGCCCAGCTTTCAAAATTTTTTTTGTCTCATTTTTGCAAGTATCCACTTCATTCCTCACAGAGGTTCCAGAAAGAATAAAGACTTAGGAGTTACTCAACCCATATCTTTATACTAACCCTTTCAGGCTGTATGAATTAAATCATTCATTCATTCAACAAATGTTTATGAATCCCCAGTGATTAAATCAGGAATTCTGTTATGTGTAGGGATGTAAGATATAAATATATCTTCAAGTTTCTGTAGTGTTAAAATGTCCCTAATTCATTACTTTTTATGATATGTGATTTAAGTTTTTAAAATTAGTTCCATTATTGGGGAACAGGTAGTGTTTGATTACATGAGTAAGTTCTTTAGCGGTGATTTGTGAGATTTTGGTGGACTCATCACCCAAGTAGTATACACTGCACCCAATTTCTAGTCATTTATCCCTCACCCTCTTCCTACTATTTCCCAAGTCCCCAAAGTCCACTGTGTCATTCTTATGCTTTTGCATCCTCATAGCTTAGCTCCCACTTATGAGTGAGAACATATGGTATTTGTTTTTCCATTCCTGGGTTACTTTGCTTAGAATAATATTATCCAATAATTTATTTACATCTCTACAGTGAAGCTGGGGCAATAACAGAGATGTTTTGCAAGAGTGGAGGAGAAATACAATTAAATGCACCTAGGATTAAGATCCACTCCATTTTCTCCATTCACATTCTGCATTCACAGGCATGGTTATGGAACACCTTTATGCTAAGCACTATTCCAAGTGATGCATCCGTGACCAGGGCAATCAGCTTACGTTGAGCTTACATTCATCAGATGGTGGGGTAGACGGGGGCTGGAGAGACTGACAATCAACATGTAAATATATAACACTGTCTCAGATAATTAATATTTAAAAAATGGGGCAAGGATAAACCAGTGATGGGTTTCTTTTTCTCCCCTACTCCTCATCATGATTTGCACAAATGTGTTGCTTAATTAATAAATTCTCATGATTTGTATCAGACTTTACTGCTAGATACTAGGTGTTAAACCTTATTCTGAAAAAAAATTCTAAAGATTGTGATTTATCATTATATAAACTGCATTTCCTGCCTTTTATCAATATTGTATGTTTAATTTACTAAAAATGAAATTTACCAGGATAATTAAAACAGATATAGTGTAAGTAATTATTACATGGAATATTAAGGAATTAGATAAGCTTGGTAATGTGAAGTTTACACACAAGACAGACCCTGTAAAATCCACTTTTAAGAAGGGTTAACCCTTCTTAAAACTGGGTTAATAATCAAGAGAAAATTTAAACATAGGACTTATGAGGACTCAGAGCATAAATATGAAAAAATTAACATAATAGAAAATTGTTCCTGAATGGCAAGGTGATTTTTAAAGTTTAACACTTGTTTTTATGCCACCAAAACGTATCAATAATACATATCCTGTTGTGATAAAGTACATTTTAAAGATTCTTATTTAAGCTGTTTTAGGGCAAGAGTTAGAACAAATAAGTCAAGACAGGTGAAAATATGTATTTCCCTCACTTTGAAGGGAAACACACAAGGGAATTTAGCAATATGGGGCAGATGATGGGGAGGACATTTCTGCTTCAGAGAGTGAGTGTGTGAGTTCTCAGCTTTCTGCCTTGGTTCTTTTTTACTACTGATTCTTCAGCCCAACACATACACAGCCAATAAAAATGTAAAATTATTTTGCTGTCATTGCTAGTGAATATTTAGAATAAAATATGTACAGATGTAGGCAAATCATATTTAAGAAAATCCATGAACATATATCTTGTACCTCCATGTAAGTGTCACTCAGTATTACTCTCTGGATGTGCTGATTGTCTTATCACTCAGTAGCAGCAGTCCAAAGAATGAGGCTCAAGACCTTGGTCTGCCGCCTCTTGATGGAATGCATGATCTTGACAAGTATTTTAATGTTATTCAACTTGTAGAATGTTGACAATAATATTCTATGATATTGAACCATATGAACTTGGTAGCATTCCACCATTTTTAACCAACAAAACAGTAAGTTCCTAAGGTTCAATATGATATATAATTCAGAATATGACTATTGAGTGGCATATATGTGAAAATAAATATGAAATATTACAAGTGTGAACAATTATAACACATGGACACAGGGAGGAGAGCATCACACACTGAGGTCTGTAGGGGGGAACTAGGGGAGGGACAGTGGGGGATGGGGAGTTTGGGAGGTATAACATGGGGAGAAATGCCAGATATAGGTGATTAAAGGAAGGCAGCAAACCACATTGCCATGTATGTACCTATGCAACATTGTCCTGCATGCTCTTCACATGTACCCCAAAACCTAAAACGCAATAAAATATTAAAAAACATATCTATATTACAGGTGTGAATCATTATGTAGCTATAGGCTATTGAATAATGTCTGCATGATATATCATGCTTTATGAATTGGATCACCATCCCATATTTAAAGTGCTAAAATGTTAATGGGAATGATAAGACAAATACATAAACAGTTACAATAAAAAGATAAGCTGAGGATCTTGTCTCATTGATCCAGGGTCACTTCTTTTTTCCAGGTACGCATCTGATTGCTTATAATTCCCTGGGTTGACAAATATTAACCCAGTGATCTCCTACTTTTATTTTGTACTCCACAATATAATGGTCCAAGAGAAAGTTTCTACAACTTCACAAGTATTAACCCAAATTTCAATTTATTTTAAAATATTAAAGGTCTTTTATACACATCAGGGATTGGCAAACTTTTTCTACCTCAGGCCAGAAAATGCTTTTGACTTTGTGGGCCACATGGTTGCCATTGCAGCTCCTCAACTCTGCTGTTGTAGCTTGAAAGCAGCCATGTACCAACACCTAAATAAATATGGCAGTATGCTAAAAAGACTTTACCTGCAAAAACAGGTGATGGGCTCGATTTTGCCATGAATAGTAGTTTGCCAACACCTAATCTGGATGAAAGATTGCAGTGAAGATTCTTAACTAAGCTTTCAGCTATGGGAAATAGATTAGGAATGTGGATAGTGGTCTCTAAAATCTTTGGAAATCAAACCCAATCATTTATGTGTATGTCAGCATGTGTATTTCATTTTTACTTTTTTTGTTTATTGTATAAGATTGTTCAGGGCTATCATCAGATCCCCATAATAGATTCTATAATTGAGAAAAGGTTGCAGGCCACTGCAATTGGATTATTTTCTGAATGAATCAGACCAGTGTCTGGAGGTTTTAGGGCAGTAAACCTTTCCTTAATTTTTAGCTCACTCATTCAACACTCTGAGTTGTCTCACAAAGAGTGGGCAGCTTTATGTGGTATAGATATCTATCTCAGTTGTGATGGCTAGATCACTGTTAATAAGTTAAGAATTTGGACTAGATGACTTAAGGTACTTCTAACCATTAGACTTTATAATTTTTTCCAAAAAGATCTACTTTTTCTTTTTCCATATTTTATTTTCTTTTTTGTCTAAATTTAATTTTCACATCCTTTAATCCTAAGAAACCTCCTCTGCAGCTTTCTTCTCCATAGTCCTTCCTGAACTCCATGTTTATATATCTGAGCCTGGATGTTACATGCGTTTTCCATCAAGTTTTCACAGTTGTGTAAAACCCTAATGTATCCCTAACCTGATGTCATGGTGATTACATTTACTCAAAAGTCCCCTAAATTCTAATTTGGGGGCAGTTTATCAATAAGTATCCTGTATATAGGCATGTATGTGACTGTGTTTGCATGCTATAATGTTAAAATAGCATTTTAAACAAGATACTCAAGTATTCCTTATCTGTCTTCTTTTTATTTTTTTTTATTTTTTATATATTTTTTTATCGTGTTTTAGGTTTTGGGGTACATGTGAAGAACATGCAGGATTGTTGCATAGGTACATACATGGCAATGTGGTTTGCTGCCTTCCTCCCCATTACCTATATCTGGCATTTCTCTCCATGTTATCCCTCCCCCACCACTGTTCTTCCCCAGTTCCCCCCAACAGACCTCAGTGTGTGATGCTTCCCTCCCTGTGTCCATGTGTTCTCATTGTTCAACAACTGCCTATGAGTGAGAACATGCAGTGTTTGATTTTCTTTTCTTGTGTCAGTTTGCTGAGAATGATAGTTTCCAGGTTCATCCATGTCCCTACAGAGGACACGAACTCATCGTATTTTATGGCTGCATAGTATTCCATGGTATATATGTGCCATATTTTCCCTGTCCAGTTTATCATCGATGGGCATTTGGGTTGGTTCCAAGTCTTTGCTATTGTAAACAGTGCTGCAATGAACATTCGTATGCATGTGTCCTTATAATAGAACAATTTATAATCCTTTGGATATATACCCAGTAATGGGATTGCTAGGTCAAATGGATTTTCTATTTCTAAATCCTTGAGGAATCGCCACACTGCCTTCCACAACGGTTGAACTAATTTACACTCCCACCAACAGTGTAAAATATTCCTATTTCTCCACATCCTCTCCAGCATCTGTTGTCTCCAGATTTTTTAACGATTGTCATTCTAACTAGTATGAGATGGTGTCTCAGTGTAGTTTTGAATTACATTTCTCTAATGACCAGTGAAGGTGAGCATTTTTTCATATGTTTTTTGGTCTCTTATATGTCTTCTTTTGAAAATTGTGTTTATATCCTTTGCCCACTTTTGAATGGGTTTGTTTTTTTCTTGTAAATCTGTTTTAGTTCTTTGTAGATTCCGGATATTAGCCCTTTGTCAGACGGGTAGATTGCAATAATTTCTTCCCATTCTTTTGGTAGCTGGTTCACTCTAATGATTGTTTCTTTTGCTGTGCAGAAGCTCTAGAGTTTAATTAGGTCCCATTTTTCTATTTTGGCTTTTGTTGACAATGCTTTTGGTGTTTTCGTCGTGAAGTCCTTGCCTATGCCTATGTCCTGAATGGTTTTGCCTAGGTTTTCTTCTAGGGTTTTTATGGTGTTAGGTCTTATGTTTAAGTCTTTAATCCATCTGGAGTTAATTGTAGTGTAAGGTGTTAGGAAGGGGTCCAGTTTCTGCTTTCTGCACGTGGCTAGCCAGTTTTCCCAACACCATTTATTAAACAGGGAATCCTTTCCCTGTTGCTTGTTTTTGTCAGGTTTGTCAAAGATCCAATGGTTGTAGACGTGTGGCATTGCCTCCATGGCTTCTATTCTGTTCCATTGGTCCATATCACTGTTTTGGTGCCAGTAGCATGCTGTTTTGATTACTGTAGCCTTGTAGTATAGGTTGAAGTCCGGTAGTGTGATGCCTCCTGCTTTGCTCTTTTTGCTTAGAATTGACTTGGCTATGCGGGCTCTCTTTTGGTTCCATATGAAGCTTAAGGTGGTTTTTTCCAGTTCTGTGTAGAAGGTCATTGGTAGCTTGATAGGGATAGCATTGAATCTATTAATTACTTTGGACAGTATGGCCATTTTCACGATATTGATTCTTCTTAACCATGAGCATGGAATGTTTCTCCATCTGTTTGTGTCCCCTCTTATTTCCTTGAGCAGTGGTTTGTAGTTCTCCTTGAAGAGGTCCTTTACATCCTTTGTTAGTTTTATTCCTAGGTAGTTTATTCTCTTTGTAGCAATTGTGAATGGCAGTTTGTTCTTGATTTGGCTCTCTTTAAGTCTGTTATTCGTGTATAGGAATGCTTGTGATTTTTGCACATTGATTTTGTATACTGAAACTGCTGAAGTTGCTTATCAGTTTCAGGAGATTTTGGGCTGAGATGATGGGGTCTTCTAAATACACAATCGTGTCGTCTGCAAACAGAGACAATTTGACTTCCTCCTTTCCTAATTGAATTACTTTATTTCTTTTATTTGCTCAATTGCTCTGGCTAGATCATATCTTTGTCTTCTACCAAATGCTGGATTCTAGACTGAAATGGGTCAGAATATTAACTAATGAATTTAGTATAGTACGGTGAACTTTGTTAACACGTTTTGTGTTTGTAATGTTAGAAAGAGAGTACAGTTTGCAAAAGTGCTAACTGTATACTTTATGTCTGAAGAGCTTTGCATAAGGATGGCTAGGCTCCAGAACTAGATACTTGTGGACTTCCTGTGGAATATGAGTAAAATCCCTATGAGTTTCATTTATTAAAAAAAAAAAAGGAGTAGAAATGGTAAGAAATAAAGCCCTTTCTAGTTTTTCCATTCTACAGTTCTGTCCAATAAACAAAAAACAAGTAAAATAATGTTTTTTGAGTGTCATTGTCATATTAGTTGAAGCAACAGACCTGCATACACAAAATAGAAACGCTATTTCAATGTGGATAATTTACAATAAAATGAACTAAGGACAAGAATACTTAAAGCATGCCATACTGAGGGTGTAAAACCAAACAAGATATACAATATTGCTGCCTGCCTGCCTGCCTGCCTGCCTGCCCTCCCTCCCTTCCTCCTTCCTTCCTTATTTCCTTCTTTCCTTTGATGGAATCTTGCTCTGTCACCAGGCTGGGGTGCAGTGGCATGATCTCAGCTCACTGTAACCTCTGCCTCTGGGGTTCAAGTGATTCTTCTGCCTCAGCCTCCCAAGTAGCTGGGACTACAGGCACATGCCATCATATCCAGCTATTTTTTGTATTTTTAGTAGAGATAGGGTTTCACCATGTTGGCCAGGCTGTTCTTGAACTCCTGACCTCATGATCCACCCGCCTCAGCCCCAGTGCTGAGATCACAGGCATGAGCCACCACAGCCGTCCTAAATATTGTAGCCTTTCTAAGTGAGCTCAGGGTTGGCAAATAAATGTAAATGATATGATTGGGGGATGATGGTAGATTATATAAAAGGTTAATTTGAAAGGGCTCAGGATGAAAACAACCTGTAGGATACAGCTGGTGTATTAGTTCGCCTTTATGCTGCTATGAAGAGATATCTGAGACTGGGTAATTTATAAAGAAAAGAGACTTAATACATTCACAGTTCTGTATGGCTGGGGGAGAACTCGGGAAACTTACAAAATGACAGAAGGCACCTCTTCATGGGGTAGCAGAAGAGAGAATGAGTGCAAGCAGGGAAATGCCAGACACTTATAAAACCATAAGGTCTCATGAGATTCACTCATTATCATGAGAACAGCACAGAGTGGGTGGAGGGAACCACCCCATGATCCAATTACTTCCACCTGGTCCTGCCCTTGACACATGGGGATTATTACAATTCAAGGTGAGATTTCGATGGGGGCACAGAGCCAAACCATATCAGCTGGCTAAATAATTTATAAGGAGGGTTTGTTCAAAAGAATGAGGGACAAAATTGATTAAATTTTGTCAAGGATGCAGAGTTAATGATTGTAAATTGTCAGTCACAAAAGGAGTAACCTAATGAAAATTCTGCTTTAGAAGGCTGATCATTACATAGTCCTTTAAGTTAAGATAAAATGCTGACTAATGAAAAAGGCAAGAAGGTTTAATGGGATGGGGATCAGGAGTGAAGTGGACTATATTCAGAGAAATAATTATCTTTAAGGAAGAAATTGGTTAGGATAAAGAACAGACCACAAAACCTAAGACTTTAGAGAATTTGGTAATGGAGAAGGAAAAAGGACACTCCCTCAGATTAATGACTGACAAGTTCGGGCTAAATATATAAAACAGTAGTGGGAGAAATTTGGGATTTGGCTGCATGGTAAATGATCATGGAAGAAGCAAGCTGTGAAGCTTTGGGCACTCAGATTTTAAGACAGGTCACGGTCGATCAGGAGAGAAAAGACTTTTGAAGATGAAAAGGAAGTAAACTAGGAGAAATGAGTGTTGAAATATGCAAAAGAGAGTTTCTTAAGAATATATTGGTTCAGTGATATAGAAAAAGGAATTCCTTGATAAAAATGTATTGTTCGAATTGTGGCAAATGGAGATATTGAGGCATACAAAATGGTCTAAATGAATGTTATTCTTTGAAGGTTTGTCTTCTGAGAGTCAAGCTGACATGGATTTGAGTTGGGATGAGCAGATATGGAACTTTATATTTTTCCATATGAAGCTGAAAAGGAAAGATTTCCATCTAAGGAAAACAAGATGCTAATGGGCTTAATTTAGAACTTGCAAGTGAGTTTTGAAGGTGGATTTATCTCAAGCTTATGAATGAATTTAGTCCTCCAGGGTACTTGCACACCGTTAGGAACAATAAAAAGGCAATGTACTAAAAGGCATCAATGTTTTCTTTGGCATCCTCAAAACTAAGTATGATAATTAATGATGGAATAGTTATAAAAATGGCAGAGTAAATGCTAAGTATTGGAATGTTTTCTGAACTAAAAATGTAAAAGGAATTGTGTGGTCAGGAATTCTTCTGAAGCTAACCAGAAGAATCATTTTGCAAAAGATCTAGGGAGGTTGATAATTAAGGCTTAAGCAGTAATTGGATGGATGGATAAATTGGATGGATGAGTGGCAGAAGAGGTCATGTTTAGAATTTTGAATCACTTTATCTAAGAGTTGGGAGTACTTCCAGAGTATCTGAGGGCTCAAGTTTCCTTGAGCAATAGTAATCCTAACTGTCTTTTCTTACATTACATTTAAGAGTTGCTCCTTTTGACAACATTGAGAATCTGCAGAAGGCCAAGCATTCTGTAAATATCATTCATCTATCATTACTAGTGTTCCTATGCCAATTTTCTGCTCATATTGTAGAAAAAGGATGACTATTTTGATGAGGCAAAATTAGTAAAATATGTAGTTATTTCACAGAAAAAAATAAATATTCCTCTTAACTATGAAACCTTCCTATTGCCCAAGTTTTATGGTGAATGAAAATTGGGAGCCATATGTATAGTTTAGTAAAACATGAGCTTTGAAACAATACAATCTTAAATTTAAATCTCGGATTTATTACCAACTACTTGAGTAACCTTGAACAACTTCCTTGAACAGTCTATCCTTGCTGAGCCTAAAGATCATCATGCATAAGCTTTGACATTCTGTGAGGTCCTCAAAGGTTTATACCTGTTTGTGATCCCATCCTCCCAGTGAGGATATCCCAGTTTGATCAAAATTGGTGAGGAGGAGGTCCCTCTAGGCCTGCTCTATTTGAGATTTTTTATGCAACAGTCTCTTTCACAACTACTGACTCCCTGTCAAGGAGGCCATTGAGCCAGGAAATCTAGTGGCATCAATGAGCTTCTGGTCTGCGTCAGTACTAAGTGCTGTTTTCTTTTGTTAAGTGAGTTTATATTGATGCTTATATACAATCAAGTGTATTTGTAGTTTTTATAGCTTTAAGTTTGGATGTTCCAAAGTTGGGGGGGGGGAAGTATGGGAACGGTTAAGAGGGGTCAAGGCTTAGACAGGTCATGACAAGAATTTGTTTCTGATGCTCAAATTTTTTCTCATTAGACTATAGATAAAGACTTAGCACTGGGCACAGTGGCTCACGCCTATAATTCCAGCACTTTCCGAGGCTGAGAAGGGTGGATTACCTGAGGTCAGGAGTTTGACACCAACCTGACCAACATGGAGAAACTCCGCCTCTACTAAAAATATAAAAATTGGCCAGGCATGGTGGGATGTGCCTGTCATCCCAGCTACTCAGGAGGCTGAGGCAGGAGAATCGCTTGAACTCAGGAGGCAGAAGTTGCAGTGAGATTGTGGCCACTGTTCTCCAGCCTAAGTGAACCAATTCTTCTTAGATTTCAGTTTTTCTCTCTGTTAAATTAGAAAAACTAAACTAGATGGCCTCTGAGGTCTATTATTTCTAAAACTCATCTATGCAGCTAAGGTCATTTGGAATCTGAAATTTTAGAGATTTGGAGATTTTCAGGCACACTGACAGAGAATAATTGAGTGCAACAGACTAAAGTGACAACATTCAGGGAGGAACAGGCAAAGGGAGAGGGAATGCAGACCATTGGCAGATACTTCTTGATGTTTTCAAGTCACTTCCTGTAAAGTTCTTTTTCCCTGAGCTAATGCAGAGTGTAAGATAGTTAATCCAAGAAAAATAACGTAAAAAGAAAAAAAAATGACTTTGGGGTTTCTATCTTTAGGTATGACTGTCTTGACAAAAACCTTTGAACAGAGTAATTGTTCTATGAGTAAATTGATACTAAGAGTCACTGAAAGGTGAAGACTTGGAAGATGTAGGATTTTCTTCACTCTTCCTGCCCTATGACACCAGATAATCTTTTTCCTCCTTTTCTCTCAATAATGTTTCACATATTTATCTAAAGAATGGAAATTAATACTGAGCATGAAAAGGAAAGGCCATGAAGATCCCCAACATAGACCATTAATTTTTCTTTCTTTTGGTTTTAAGAAACAGGCAATTTCTTTAAATGTACTCTTGTTCAGAATCCTAATATACCTTAGACAAGAAAAAGCTGAGCTACATGATGTTAAGGAGGGGTGGATCAAGTCCTACCAACACCGGCTGTCTCTTTACCTCTGGTGAACACACTGAGTCACCAGGAAACTGAGGGTTTCCTGAAACACAAGTTGAAAATGGCTGATCAATTCCAACTCCCCTCCATCACCCCTATCTTTTATAATAAAGCCCCTTGAAGCTTGAGGCGCTGAGAGGGCTAAAGTTGCCTCATTTAATGTAGCCAGTGGAAGACAAAGGTGATCTTGAGGAAAATGAGTGATGATGAGGGTATTGTTTTGATCCAAGGTCACAGTTGGAAGAAGCTTGAATGAGGAATAAGTTTAATATGATTATTTTTGTGTGACACTTTGAAAGCTTAAACACATCATTCAAACACACCATCTAGTCAGTTTAACTCAGCAAGTATTTCCTGGATGCAACTGATATAGCACTCTATCTGATAGAATGCATTGATTACCAGGTACTGTATAAAAATTATGTAGCACATTTAAAATAAGGCTCTCAACCACCCTCTGAGGGAAATATAGTTGAGGAAACTAAGGTTCAAAGACATTGAGTAACTTGGCCATGGCCTCACAGCATGTCATTAGTAGAACTGAGATTGAACCCAGGTCAGCCCCACTCCAAAACTTGCAGTTCTTCCGCTCTGTCCTTAAGGAGCTATAAAACCACAAGAAATACAGAGTTGAGAGACATGTGTTTCACCCACAAATTACCTAAAATCCTCTGCATTAGATTAATTGTTTTACAAGCAAAGTAGGATCATGTAGCATTGATGAGATGAACCAAAAGAACAAAGTTCAAAGGAGAAAAATTATACTTAAATTAGGAACTAGGAACTCCTATGTAAGGAAGAGAACATTGAGGGTTGGGTAGGCATGTGAAAGGCAATGACGTGGAGATCCTCGTCTCCAGCTGTCACGTGCAAGAAAGCTGAAGTCTGAGCACTCTGAAGGCTTGTCCAAGTTTTTGCAGCTGATTGTGGTGACATTAGAAATACAGGGAAATGACTTTTAGGAGTCAGAAACTAGAGATAAAAGTGAAACAAAGAAATAACAAAATCAGTACAAATAGGAACCAGAACTTACTATGTGGAAATAAGGGAGTAATAGAAATAGATGATGAGCATCGAACCAATGCTGTTTTTCTCTATTCTGCTTTAGAGATAATGTCTTCCTTCTATGTAACACTTTTTAAAAAATTCTCCTTGGTCTTTGTTATTGAAGATGTTGGTCACATTACCTTTCAATCTCTTTAGAAACTAGATCTAAATTTCTGCCAACTTAAAAACTCATACTTTTTTGAATCTCACATGGCAGTATTATTGCTGAGAGCCTACTTTATATGGTGATGTTTACCTTCTAGTACTCATCTGGTTTTTGAGCTATCGGGCATCCCACTTAGATCTTTGGATACTGGGAATATCCTTATGGGTCCACGTATTGATCACTCATATAGGAGTTCATCTGCATTTTGGGTTTTGAATAATGCATGCATTTGTTCACTTTTATTTTGGGCATTTGTTAAGAATTGCATTTATTTTATTTTTTGTATTTTCTTGTACTTCAGTTTTATCGGAAGACAAATTTTAATGTGAAACATATTCAAAAGTGTCATCATGAGGATATTCTTTACAAATTTCACTTCAGCATTACATTCATTAACTTTTACTTCTTCTCTACTCACCATTTGGCAGTAAACAAACCAAGTCGGTCACAATTTCAAGAAAGACGTGAAGAAAATTAATGCACCCTTTTAATTTAAAGATGCTGGATTATGAGATGGTCTTCTCATTATAGGTACTTCATCAATTTTGATATCCCACTCTTCCATTTCTTCCAATTCAACTTTGTTACTTGCTTCCCTATATACCTGTGTTTTGACCTCAGAGTTGCATAGATTTCTTATTTCTCCATTCCCTTCCTTGTCCTAGCTTATCTTCCTTCCCTCTTCAATCTGAGTCCAAAGCCAGTCTTCACAATTCTCTTAATTCTCTGATTTTAACCTTGCCGGTGAAATGACAGTAGTAGTGTTTTCATCTATTTTTTTTTTTTTTTGCCCCCTTTCCTAGTGGTATAAGCTGGAAAGAATCACGTAACTGTGTGGGTTGGGGCCATGACAAATTCATGTTTTCTAACCTCATCCATATTTCTAAACCCTCACCTTTATTTCCCAAATAGTCACTTAATGTCTGGCCTCCTCAATTTTCAGCAGATTGCCTTGTCTCCCTCCTGCTTCATCAAGAAAATTGAAGTCATCAGCCTTGACTTCTATTTACCATCTATGAAAACATTTATATCTGTACTTAATTTTGTCATCTACTTCATCCTAGAGTGAGAGTTTAAGGGGTTTTAGTTCAAGACCATCCTCTCTACCTATGCTTTGACCTTTTCCTACCTGCCTCTTCCAGGATTTCTTGCCATGCCATTCCCTTTCTTTCTAATATCTTGAAATTTTCTCTCTCCCCACTATCTCCTTCCTTTCTCCTTAGCTTCTTTAGGCAGAACTCAGGTTCTTCTAATCTAATTGTATCCAAAAAAACATTTCCTTTACACACCCCTATTTACTCCTCAAAACACTAAAATAGTTTGAGGATATCATTAATCTACAGAAGGTTCTAATATCTACAGAAGATTGCCAATGATCTCCTTATGTTAAGCCTGGTAGGTATTTTTTCAGGTCTTATCTTCCTGGATCCCATTGCCTTACAGTACTATTGATTATTAATTTTTTACCTTGGCTTCTAAAATCCCATAAACTTCTCAGAGTCTGTTAGTTCCCAGGTTTTCTAAATGGAGCCCTGCTTACCTTTCCTCATTGCACCTGTTCTGCATAGGTCATTGCATCCACTCTTACAGATTCATTCTTGCCCTCTGAGGAAGATTTGTTTCTAAATTTTTGGTCTATTTTTCTCCCTAGAGTTTAAGGTTCATTTAAGTTCGTTTCACTTTTTACATATCCCTAGGTAGTTAGAACTCAACATGCTAAAACACAATTTGTCATCTCTCTTTCTTCAAGCCAGATCTTCTAACTGTTCTCACTGATATAGTTAGTAGAATCATCCACCACTCAGTTCAAGCAAGCTAAAAACTTGAAGTCATCTATGACTCTTCATTCTCCCTTTATTCGTAACACAACCAATATCTTATTTAGTCTTTTTACTGATAATTGACTTTGTCCTTATCTTCTCTGTTCCCGTTGATTTTGTCCTTTTGTTGTCTTACCTGAACTGAGGCAAGAACATTCTAAATAACCACTTTACCCACAAACTGACATGCTATAAATTCTTCCATCACACAACTTTCAGATTTACCAATATAAAGCATAGTCTGGCTGTGCCCATCTCATGTTTCAAATCCTTTAATACTAACTAGGGTGATAAATACAGTATTCCACACATGTGATAAAACTATGTAAAATGAAATACATACATTTATACTTACATTCAGATAAGTATAACTGAAGATTCACGAGACAGATCAATGGATTTTATCAATGTCACTATCCCAGTTTTGATATTATATGGTAGTTTTACATTATGTTGCTATTGAGAGAACTAGGTAAAGGATACGTGGGATCTCTCTGTATTATTCCTTACAACTGCATGTGAATCTACAATTACCTCAATTTAAAATTCATTCAAAATATTTTGAGAGAGATATATATTATTTAAAATATTTATATATAAATGATATCTATATTATATATATAAACAGGATATATTCACAGGATAATCATTATATATATTAACAGGATGTATATATTAGCAGGAACAGTAATAATTAAGAACTTAGCTAATTTTATCCTGGGATAAAATTAGTATACTGATTATCACAACAAATCACATATTAAGATGATCTGTCCAGATAATATTTAGATTTGGAGAGTGCATCTTCTGAGAAAGATAATGATTTCCTCCATATATATAAAGATAAATGTTTAAAAAAAAGTAAAACAAACTTGAGGGTGCAGCACAAAAATAACGCAAACAGAAACAGGATTCACTTGCAAAGTGTTCAGATGTTTGCTTATTATTAAACCTAACATGCAATTCTACACTTTAATTAAGAACCACCCATACATCAAGGTAAGTAACTGGGGATTTAAAAAATTAAAAAAAACATTAGGTCCACAGGTTTGAGTTTATTATCCCTGAGTGTAACACTACGATTGTAGTTATGGAAGAGATGATTAATCTGAAGATAAAATTTAAATTTTCTGAGCTAGTTTCTGTTCCTGTTTCTATTTCTTACCTGTTTCCTGGTTCTATTTCTTACCTGCCCAAAATGAGCAGATAATCAGTTGAGACTCTTATAAAATGAGTTTAATGATAGGTCAGGCCTGCGGTCAAGTTTAATGAGGAAATGTTTATTTTCTTTTTGAAATCTACAGAATACGGATGTTGGATAGTAGAGGTATAGAGCATAATAATATTATTAGGAAAGGAGAGCTTTGATAAAAGTTGTGATTGTCTAGCTTTGGAGGTCTGCCTGATTTTATGGCAAAATTGGATTCATGACACTGCCTGAAGAAATAAATACCAGTTATGCAACTTATAACATGTGCCACATATATACCTACATGATTTTATAGATTCACTTGATGTTTTCATGATAGAGTATGCTTTAATTAAAATATTCAGTATCATAAAATACAGAAAGTGTAATACTAGTTTCATTTTTGTCCTTTTAAGTTTCGTAGAAACCCCAGCTCATTTCTCTTGGAAAGAAAGTTACTACCGATCCACCATGTCTCAGAGCACACAGACAAATGAATTCTTCAGTCCGGAGGTTTTCCAGCATATCTGGGATTTTCTGGAACAGTAAGTATAAAACAAGCAAAAAATGTTGTGCTTGAGCTAAAGTAAATACGTAAATGTGGATGGTCAAAATACTTACTAGGGCACCTTTTTTTTCTAGAATCAATAGAAGTTATTTAGGAAAAGTTAATGACTCTAATGCCATCTCTTTGTTCAAAATTCAGTAGTGACTTTTTTCAGTTTCTAACACCAAAAGATCCTTACTAATCCAAGGTGATGTAATTTTGGAGGGCCTCAAGCCTCCTGCACCAAAATCACTTCCCCAATGTTGCTCTGATACTCCGAATCCATTCGGTTGAAGACTCACCTACTTTATAATGCAGGTACTCCCTGAGAAGATAAAACACTAAATTTTGTTGTTCATTTATACCTTGCTGTATAAAGTATTATTATTTCTTTATTACAAGCAGGTTTGGGTAAGTGAATAAGTTAAGAAGGTGAAGAGAGTATATCAACACACTGGAGACTCTTAGGAATAGAGTATAAAATACTCTATCTCAGATACGTCCATTATTTCCTGCAGTCTACCCAGTAATTATCTAAGGAGGGCAGAGGTCATGATCCCATTTAACAAATGTGGATTGAATTTGAACTGCTTGAAATTACACATTTGATAAATGGTTGAGCCAGGACTCAAACTTAGGGTTTCTGACTCCAAGCAAGTGAAGAGCCTTGAGCCTTGCTGACTTTGAAGCAGAAAGTGCTTGTTGTTAACAACAGCATGAGTATGTTTTACTCCCTTTCCATGCCTAACACACTTTTTTCTTTCCTATGTGTTAGGCCTATATGTTCAGTTCAGCCTATTGACTTGAACTTTGTGGATGAACCATCAGAGGATGGTGCAACAAACAAGATTGAGATTAGCATGGACTGTATCCGCATGCAGGACTCCGACCTGAGTGACCCCATGTGGGTGAGTGGCATGGGCTTTCTCCTTAGTCTTTGGGCAGTGCTGTCTATAACTCTGCGAAATCTGACTTTTCAATAGCGTGTAAAAAGGCAGGTGGCTCTGAGTGGGAAAGACCTTTGGGAAGAGAGTCAACATGGTTAGCTGAGAGGAGATTAGGAGCGGTTTATGGATTTTGGTTCTGCCTGAAATGTCTATAATCTATCTATATATATTATATGTTTCCATTGGTGTGGGGAGGGAGATTCTTGACATCTTTCATCTTGATTATTCCTCACGTCAACCCCAATTTAGAGCAGAGAGTACCAGCCCGAGGTTTTCTAGCTGGCAGGGACAGAGAAACAATCAGAAATTAATTTTATATATATATATATATATGTGTGTGTGTGTGTGTGTGTGTGTGTGTGTGTGTGTATATATATA
>NW_016107535.1:2742764-2748996 GCF_001604975.1 Cebus imitator
AGACAGGGTTTTGCCATGTTGGCCAAGCTGGTCTCAAACTCCTCCTGGTCTCATGTGTTCTGCCCACCTCAACCTCCCAAAGTGCTGGGATTATAGGCATGAGCCACTGTGCCCAGCCAAGAATCAGATTTTAGATCTGAGTCCTATCCAGAGCACTTCCTACTATGACAAACGACCTCTCTATCCTTCTTTAATTCAGGAGGAAGAGATAAATTCTATGTGCATATGCAGGTTTAAATAGCTGGTAATAGATTAAGAGGAAAGAAAAAATAGCTAATATACAAAACAGGCTTTTCTTGGCTGTACCACTGAGCCACTCATAATTTTAGGCCCCAGCTTCTCATCTATAAAGTACTAAGATCATAGGTGCTACATACTTCCCAGGTAAGCTAAGGAGTTTAATGGGTTAATGATATTAAAACGCCTTTCTGAGATGTTTAGATGAGATTTCCTGTGCTTGTGGAGTTTCATAATTCTCGTGGATTTTCTTTTATTATCATTTATTTACCACACAAGTCCTTCTATCTTTTCTATCAAGGATTTCTAGAAAAATAATGAGAGGAAGCTAGAGAGTGGGGTATCATAGCGTATCTGTTGACAAGATTAGGGGAATGATTTTAAAATGCCTTGTCTTGTTTGAGATGTTTTATTGGAAATTTTGCTATGTCTTTTTTTGATGTGGAATGTACGACTTAATATTGAGAGAAGGTAAAGTGGAGAAAGACAAGAGGAAACAAAAACAAAGTTATAACTCTGCAAATACATGGATGCTTTATCACTAATTCGATAAGGGAAAAACATATTTTTTCATTGGCCCATTTCATTCCAATAGAGAGATAGTTCTCAATCCTTGAGCTAGTGAAATCAAACTATCAGCTAATTTCAAGGGGCTGGTCATTCAAGGCCTTGGAATATATCATAATTCAACATAAATATCTGTAAATTCTGATTTTACAGATACTTAAAAATTAGGATATTCCCAATTTTCATAAAAATATCGTCTGTTAAGTTGATGGATAGAACCTGCCTAAGAAAACCTGTTATTGTGTTCTCTACAGTGATTTTCTATTCTGAGTCTTGGACTCATAAAAGTTGGCAAAACGTTAAAGACATTTAAAAATGAAGAATTTTCTCTTATATACTGAAACATCTAGTTGTTTGTTTGTTTGTTGAGACAGAGTCTCCCTCTGTCACCCAGGCTGGAGTGCAGTGGCACGATCTTGGTTCACTGCAACCTCCACCTCCTGGGTTCAAGTGATTCTTCTGCCTCAGCCTCGCGAGTGGCTGGCATTACAGGTGTGCGCTACAACGCCCAGCTAACTTTTGTGTTTTTAGTAGAGACAGGGTTTCACTATGTTGGCTAGGCTGATCTCAAACTCCTGACCTCAGATGATCCGCTCACCTCAGCTTCCCAAAGTGCTAGGATTACAGGCATGAGTCACCACACCTGTTTTCCGCATGTAGTTTCTTAATGTGCCATATTGTTTCTTACTTCCTTGTATTCTAGGAAATTTTCTCCTGGAGGATACCATTCACTTTTTTTTTCTCTCTGGCCAATTCTTATTTGTCCCTTAATGCCTAATAATTACTTATTACACAGTTTTATAGTTGTTTATTTGTCTCTAAAGTAGGACAGGGCTGTACTTGTTATGCCCAGTGCTTGAAGGTACGTACGGGATATAGTTGGAGACTCAGAAAGAGCTAAAAAACAAAATGAAAACAAATGAGGTTTTGCCAGTGAGGTAAATGAAATAGGGCACATGGAGGTATCTGTATTGAAAGGAACATAAAGGTAGAGTGAGAGTGAATTTAACTGAATAAACTCGCATATCTGTGTCTGCACGGTCTGTGCAAAAATCAAAAAACAAAACCAAAAAAAGCAGGAAAAAAAAAAAACCACCTAAGACATTCCTAATAACATAGAAATCCCGGGTCTTCTTTTGCCTTACGACTCTTCCAACATTTTCATATCCTCATATATGTCCATGTGTGAAGGCCACAAAAATGAGCTGGATAATAAGAATGGAAAAATTATATACTTACCCAGGATGTTAATAACTAGTGTTCTGGTTTAGAAAGTAAGGAGTAGGTTCCTTTTATATTCTTAGTCTTTCCTGCCTGCTACAACTGATGTGAGGCCCCTTTTTTTTTCCCATTATTTGGTAACATATTTTCTTTTCTCTTTTCCATGTATAGGTTAATAGCTAAATAAATTTCAAAGTCTGCATATAAACTACTTTCCTCTTGAATATAATATTTCATTAAGTTGGAATCTTAGCCAAGCATTCTCTCACTATACAAGAAATATGAACTTATGGATATGAGAAAACACGTCAGATTCTTAGGGACAGAAATTTTGGACTTGAGAAAGTTATCCCAGTTTCACTGATTTTTTGATACCACCTTAATATAAATAACTAGTTATGAAATGAAATCACCATGTTTTGTTCTGATTGTTAGCAAAGGAAATTTAATTGCAGAGAATGTGTGCCTTCTTAATCAGAATTATTTTAATATCATTGGAAAATGAACTCCATTGGGTTAGCAAATAAAGGCGAATGGAGCCTCTCCAAAAAATTAGACATTTTAGTCTGTTTTCAAGGAACCTCTAGGTTCTTGATTCTGTTGTTATGTTACGTTAGGCCAGGCGCATTGCCTCAGGCCCATAATCCCAGCAGGTGAGGCCTCCCTCGGGAGGCCGAGGCAGGTGAATCACCTGAGGTAAGGAATTCAAGACCAGCTTGGCCAAACTGGTGAAACCCCATCTGTACTAAAAATACAAAAAATTAGCTGGGTGTGGTGGCAGGTGCCTGTAATCCCTGCACGTCAGGAGGCTGAGGCAGGAGAGTCACTTGAGCCTGGGAGGCAAAGGTTGCAGTGGGCCAAGATTGTGCCATTTCACTGCAGCCTGGGCAACAAGAGCAAAACTCCATCTCAAAAAAAAAAAAAAAAAAAAAAAAACAAGCCAGAATATGTGTTGCTCTGTATTATTCATAGACTGTGTAAGCGTGCCTGTCATTTCTTCACAAGATATATAGTAATATTAACACTTAAAAGTTCTCCCAGAATGATTGATGCTAACTACATAACTCTTGCTTTTGCATTTTTAAAAAATTATTCCTTGTAAACTTTGAAGGAGACCCTTTTAAGCTGTATTGGATTTTTCCCTAGGGAGTTGGCAGTAATTATTTAAAACTATTCCTTTTTGTAAATAATTATTGAATCATCCCAGATGTATGTCAGGAGGCTTCAACTCTACATATCAAAAGACCGATACCTAGGTAGCATATTTGTGTTTGGAAAGGCTCAGGCAACAGCCCTTAGCATAATGCCCTACATCTTACATAATCCAAGGTTCATGTGTATTTCAAGCACATACAGTAGGTCTAGCTATAATAATTTTGCACCTGTGATCTTTGTGACACAGATCATGATCTCTATCCTTGAGAAGATAACTAACATAGCAGAGAAAGTAAATGTGTATAAAATTATCTATGAAAAGTCCTTAAATGTATGTGTTTGTGTGTTTTTATAAGACCCAGAAAAAGAAATGATTTAGTGTGCCTGAGATTGGCAACATGTGGCAGAGAGAGTGATTTTTTATTTAGGCCTTAAAATATGAGTCAAATTGACCAAAACAGGGAAAGTAAAAATAGTCAGGTTTGGGTAACTGTTATAAAAATAATTAATTATAAAAACATAATGTGAAGCTCATAAGTATTAAAAGATAAGACTAAAAAATTTGACCAAAGAAAAATTTGTATTAAAAAGACATGGACTTTAAACATTATAATTCATGACAAAAGCTTAATAGCCTCAATCAATACTCAATCTTTAAAGTTTATTAAGAAAAAGATAAATTTTCCCCATTGGAAAAAGGTATAGGTAATTCACAAATGATTAACGTACAAATGTTCAACAGATGCAAAGTGTTCAAACTCTCCACTAATAAAAAAAGGAGAATTGAGATAATGAGATTAATTATAATATCTTTCTGATTAGCCAAAACTTTAATGACAATAGCCAGTGCTGGTGAGATTGTTGAGGAAGAGGCAGTCTTTTCATTTCGTGTGAGAGTATAAATTGAAATAATATATTGGAAGGCAATTTGTCCATTCTAATTTATTTAATTTTAAAGACCCTTTTCCTTTGGCCTATAATTTCACACGCACGCGCACACACACACACACACACACACACACACACAGAGAGAGAGAGAAATAAAGGCTTCCTTGCAGCATTGTTTATAATAACTAAAATGGCAAGTCCAGGTGAAATTTTACAAACTTTAAAGTTTTAGAAAGGAGTCTTCAAAATGATTGACTACATTTATCGTATGTATTTACTCCATGGAGAGGAGCTCAAATGGCGAGTAGATTATCACATTTTAAATAGATCATCTAAGGGAGAAAACTAGAATTCAACAGAGAACTGACAGGAAACACCAAAAACAAGAAAGGAAAGGGAAGTGAGGGATCAGCTGGGAGTCTGGAGATGCTCCCTAATGTTGGGAAAGGGTAGAGGAGACCCCTAACAGTTCACATTCCCACCACAGACTCCTACAGTACTAGCCAAAGGAGAACCCTTTGACCATCATGGACCCTAAGACTAATATAAGGAGCTTAAGACTACTCAACAGTATTGCTCAGAAAGAGCGCTCATGAATCCCACAAACCTCTGAGTCTTTAGCAGCAGCAGCACGACATCATTTCAAAAACTCAGCCCCCACCAGACTGCATCCTTCCCTGGTGCCCAACAGCCCATGCATCTGCACATCCTTGAAGCACCATTGACATTCCCTGCTTATAGTGGCTGCCACCAAGGCTGAGGCAAGAGCCATTACAGCGACCCCTCCACCCCACAACACAGTAGCAGCCACACATTTTCATGTACCTCAGGACAAATTTCACTGCTCACAGCTGCCACCTCTATGGTGGGGCTGAGGTGCAAGCAAACTATACACTCTCAAAAAAGCTCTTTCCTTCTTAGTAGAAGGGCCATCGTGCAGCTGCTGTGGCCATTACCTCAACATTGTGCTGGCCTGACACCCTGCCTCTGCTTACCACAGCCAGTGCCTGTACACACCAGCAGGGGGCCTAAGGACAGGTTCGCCCAGCTCGGCCTTACCCCTCAGTGACCAGGAACACTGCCTAGGGACCTGAAGATTGCCCAGTTCAGTACACCATTGGCACCTGAGCATTCCTTCTGGTCAGGCCCACCCAACCTCTGCTGCTACCACACAACTGCCACCAACCTATATACATCACCTGCAGGCCTTGTCACAGCCACTGCCAATACCAATATGGAATATTTTGATCCCAGAGGTTTGCCTCACCACTGCTAATGCCATTACCCATGACGTGCCAGCTGCACAGGGGTTCAAGAACCTGCTTACCCACCTAGCTCACCACTGCCATTCCAACCACATGAGCAAGCCACCTGGCGACCCCAAAATTGGCTTGCCTGAACTCATTAACAATGGTGCTGGTATACACTCCTCTGGGGTCCAAGGACAGGCATACTCAGCCCACTACTGCTACTGCAGGGGTCCAAAGACTGGCCTACCTGGTGTCCAGACCCCAGTAAAACTTCACCACAGCCTCCACTAACAACCATACCCTAAGCCACCAGGGAAATCATAGACACCACTGATGCTGTTTACAGCTGAAGATATTATACACAGACTACAGAACAGCACATACTGAGAATAAAAGCCAAAATTTCCTACCCATCTAATTTCACAGATAATGTCTTCAGGAACATGTCCTTCTCTATGAAAGCAATTTTAAAAAATTGGAAGAAGTGACTATTCTACCAGATGTGCAGATATCAATATAAAGACACAGGAAACATGAAAAATCAGGAAAATATGACACCACCAAAGGAACACAATCATTCTCCAGTAATAGATCCCAATAAAAAATTTATTAAAGTCATAAAATAAATTCAAAATCTTGATAATAAAAAGCTCGGTGAGATATAGAATACTGAAAAACAATAGAAAGAAGTCAGAAAGATAAGTCAGGATATAAATGAGAAATTTACCAAAGAGATATCATTTAAAAAAAAGAACCAAACAGAAATGATGAAACTGAAGAATTAACAAGTGAAATATAAAATACATTTGAAAACTGCAGCAATAGACTAGATCAAGCAGAAGAAAGAATCTTAGCACTAGAATATAGGTCTTTTGCAATAACCCAGTCAGATAAAAATGAGGACAAAAGAATGA
>NW_016107535.1:2749971-2773060 GCF_001604975.1 Cebus imitator
AAAAAAAAGCACATATAACATATAAAGTAGCATAAAATGACCAACTGCTAGAGAAAGAAAGGAAAAAAGACTACACAAAAGAAGCAGTAATTAATAAAATGGCAGGTATAAGTCTTCATATATTAATAACAACCTTCACTCTAAATAGAATATACTTTTCACTCATATAGACTGACTGAATAGATTTAAAAAACATGACCCGGCTGGGGCAGGAAAATTGTTTGAACCCAGGAGGTGGAGGTTGCAATTGAGCTGAGATCGCACCACTGCATTCCAACCTGGTCAAGAGAGTAAGACTCTTGTCTCAATAAAAAATAAATAAGAATAAAAATAATAAATGCAACTATATTACATATTATATGTTAATATATAATATATATATAAGAAATTCATCTCACCTGGAAAGACACACATAGATTGAAAGTAAAGGAATGAAAAAAGGCATTTCACGTGTATGGAAACCAAACACAAGCAGGACTAGCTACACTTATATCAGATAAAACAGATTTTTAAGGAAAAAAAAAGTCATTATGTAATAATAAAGTAGTCAATTTAGCAAGGGGATATACAATTCTAAATGTTTACATACTCAACTCCAGAACACTCATATATATAAAGCATATATTATTAGATCTAAAGGAAGAGAAAGACTTCAGTACAATAATATAATAATAGTTGGGAACTTCACCACTGCACTCACAGGATTAGACAGATCATCTAGTAAGTTAACAAAGAAACATTGGATTTAAACTCTACATTAGACCAAATTGACCTAATGGACATGTACAGAACATTTTATCCAACAGCTACAGAATACATATTCTTCTTATCAGCACAAGGAACATTCTCAAGGACAGATCATATATTAGGATATAAAATAAGTCTCAAAAAACTTTAAAAAATTGGAATTACATTAAGTATCTTTATAGACAACAATGGAATAAAACTAGAAAAACAATAGCAAAAGGAATATTGTAAATTGTATAACATGTTTCTGCCTGACCATTGGGTCAAGAAAGAGGAAATTAAAAATTTCCTTGAAACAAATGAAAATTGAAACACAGCATATCAAAAACCTATATGATACAACAAAAGCAGTACTAACAGGGAAGTTTATAGCCATAAATGCCTACCTCAATAAGGTAAAAAGATTTCACATAAACAGTATAACAATGCACCTCAAGGAAATGAAAAAGCAAGAACAAACTGGATAGAAAATTCGTAGAAGGAAAGAAATAGAAATAATAAAGACCAGAGCAAAACTAAACATAATATAGACTAAATAAGACTGCAAAGGATCAATAAAACCAAAAGTTGGCTTTTTGAAAAGATAAGCAAAATTAATAAACTACTTGCTAGACTAACCCAGATAAAAATAATCAAATAAAAAAAATCAGAAATGAAAAAGAAATATACTACAGAAAGACAAAAGATCATCAGAGACTATTATGAATAACTATATACTAACAAGGTGGAAAACCTACAAGACAAGTTCCCGGACATATTGCAACCTACTAAGATCGAATAAGGAATAAATGAAAGACCTAAATAGACCAATAACAAGTCATGAAATGGAGTCAGTAATAAAAATTTTCCACCAGCAAAAAAGTCCAGGACTGGATGGCTTCACTACCAAATTCTACCAAACTTTCAGAGAACTAACGCCAATTATTCTCAAACTATTTCAAATAATTGAAGAGGAGGGCATTGTCTTTAACACATTCTATGAGGCTAGCATTAACCTGATACCAAGACCAGAGAAGGACACACAAAAAAAGCAAACAAAACTATAAGCAATTCCTGATGAACATAGATGCAAAAATGTTCAGCAAAATACCAGCAAACTGAACAAATAGCACACCATAAAAAATGATACATCAGGATAAAGCATGATTTATCAGAAATGTAAGGATGATTCAACATATGCAACTCAATAAATGTAATATATCACATCAATATGATAAAGGATAAAAGCCATATCATGATTCCCATAGATGCAAAAAAAAAAAAGCATTTGATAAAATTTAACATTCTTTCATGATAAAAAACTCTCAACAAACTAGGCATAGAAGAAACATGCCTTTACATAATGATGGCTATATAGACTAATCCACAGCTAACATCATCACACTGAATGGGGAGAAGCTAAAAACCTTTCATCTAACAACTGTAACAAGAAAAGCCCACTTCCAGCAGTCTTATTTAACATTGCACTGTAAGTCCTAGCCAGAGTAATCAAGCAAGAGAAAGAAATAAAAGGCATGCAGACTGGAAAAGAGGAAGTCAAATTGTTTGTCTTTGCTGATAATATATCTAAGAAAACCTAGACTCCACCTAAAAACTTAGATTTGATTAATTCAATATGGTTGCAGTATATAAAATCAAAATGAAAAAATCAGTAGTATTTCTATACATCAATAACAAACTAGCTGAGAAAGAAATCAAGAAGGCAATCTCATTTACAATAGCTACAAAAGTAAAATACCTAAGAGTAAATTTAACCAAGAAGGCAAAATATCTCTACAAGGAAAACTACAAAATAAGAGGACAGAAACAAATAGAAAGACATTGCATGCTCATAGATTGAAAGAATGAAAATTGTTAAAATGCCCATGCTGCCCAAAGCAATCTATAGATTTAAAGCAATTCCATAAAAATGCCAATATTACTTTTCACAGAAAAATAAATCCTAATGATCATATGGAACAAAAAAGATTCCAAATAGTCAGAGGATTCTAGAGCATAAAGAACAAAACTGGAGGTATCACAGTTCCTAACTTTAAAGTATATTACGAGCCTCAAGTAACCAAAGAGCATGATGTTGATATAAAAACAGGCACATAGACCAATGGAACATAATAGCAAATCTAAAAATAAATTCAGTATTTTTCCAGCTAACCGATTTTTCAACAAGGGCACAAATAACATACATTGCGGAAAGGACACATTCTTCCATAAGTGGTACTGGGAAAATTGGATATTCATATGCAGAAGAATGAAACTAGATAGCCAACTCTCATCGCTTAAAAAATCAACTCAAGTTGGATAAAAGACCCTAAACTACAAACTACTAGAAGAAAACACAGAACACTTTAGGACATTGGTCTAGGCAGAGATTTTTATGGTTAAATCCTCAAAACAACAGACAGAAAAATAGACAAATGGAACTGTTTAAACTAAAAATGGGACTATTAAACTTAAAAGCTTCTGCACAGCAAACAATTAACAGAATGAAGAGATAACCTGCTGAATGGAAGAAAATATTTGAAACTATTTATCCAACATGAGATTAATATCCAGAATATATGTAAGGAACTAAAAAAAGACAAAAGAAAAAAGAAATCCTATAAAAATGGGATTACTGATATCAAAAGACATGAAAAGACATTCTTCAAAAAAAAAAAAAAGATGTAAAAATGGCCAGTAAGTACATGAAAATATCAACATCATTAATCATCAGGTAAATGCAAATCAAAACTAAAATGAGACATCATCTTACCCCAGTTAGAAAGTTTATTTTTAAAATGACAAAAAAAAAATAACAGATATTATTGAGGATGCAGAGAAAAGGTAATTCTTTTTCACTCTTGGTGGGAATGTCAATTAGTATAACCACTACAGAAAATAGTATGGAGATTTCTCAAAAATCTAAAAACTACCATAAAATCCAGAAATCCCACTACTACATATGTATCCAAAGGAAAGGAAATCAGTATATCAAAAAGCATACATGCATTTGCATGCTTTTTGCAATATTATTCACAATAAAAAAGATATGGAATCAACCTATGTGTCCATGAATGGATGAATGAAAAAAAATTTGGTGTATATTTACATAATAGAATATTATTCAGCCATAAAAACAAATGAAATGTTGTCATTTGCAGCTACATGGATAGAACTGAAACTCATTATGCTAAGTGAAATAAGCCAGGCACAGAAAGACAACTATTGCATGTTCTCACTCACATGTAGAAGCTTAAAAAATTTATCTTATGAAAATAGAGAGTGGAATGATAAATACCAGAGATTGGGTAGAATGTGTTGTTGAAAGGGGCGATGAAAAAAGGTTGGTCAATATGTCCAAACATACACTTATAAAAAAGGTATAAGTTCTAATGTTGGATAACAGAATAGGGTGGCTATAGATTGGCAACGATATATTGTATATTTCAAAGTAGATAAAGGAGAGGACTTGAAATGTTCTTAACACATAGAAATGGTAAATACTCAAGGTATTGAATTCCCCAAATATCCTAACTTGATTACTACATATTCTATGCATGTAACAAAATATCACATATACCCCATAAACATGTAAAATATTATGCATCAATTAAAAAATATTGAGGACCCAGAAAGATAATAAAACTTTGGACTCTGATAGGAAGGAAGCTTTAAAGCAAAGAATAGTTAACCCCACCATTGACAGACGATAGTAGTAGTTATGATGTGTAGCCACTTCTATCTTGATCATATTGTTTATGATTTTTGGTGGTATTTCTGTGTTTGCTGTAAAGAGCAGTGCCTTTTATATTCTGGCGAAAATTGTGTAGAATTGATAATATCTTTTTATATATTTGATATAATTCAAATGAAACCATTTGGGCATGAGATTTTTTTCTGGGACACTCTAATTATGAATTTGATTCTCTAATAGTTATAGGACTCTTGAGATTGTCTATTTTATCTTGGATGAGTTTGGTAAATTGTGGTTTTTGAGGATTTGATTAATTTCATCAAACTTGTTGAGTTACATCAAACTATGGGGAATATTTTTTATTTTTTTATTTTCTCTATTTATTTTTTAAGATAGAGTCCCTCTTCACCCAAGCTGGAGTACAGTGGCATGATCTCAGCTCACTGTAGCCTCAACATCCTAGGCTCAGCTGATCCTCACACCTCAGCCTCCCAGTTAGCTGGGATTACAGGCATATGCCACCATACCCAGCCAACTTTTTGTAGTTTTTTGTAGAGGTGGGGTTTCACCATATTCACTGCCCAGACTGCTCTCGAATTCCTGGGCTCAAGCAATCCTCCCATCTTGGCCTCCCAAACTTCTAGTATTACAGGCATGAGCTACTGTGCTGGCTATTATCCTTCTAAATGTCAGTGGAATCTGTAATGATATCGTCCACTTTTATTTATCATATTGGTAACTTGTGTTTTCTCCCTTTTCTGTCAGTCTTACCAGAGATTTATCAATGTTAACATTCAAAGAAATTGGTCAGCTTATTGGTGTCACTGTTTTTCTCTATTACCTTTCTTTTTTCAACTTGATTATTTTTGACCTGATTTTCTTTCTTTTTCTTTGGGTTTATGTGGTTTTTTCTTTTCAAGTTTTTTAAATTAGAAGTTTGTATTATTGAGTTGAGACTTCTTTTCTAATGTTAGCATCCATTGCTATAAGTTTTTCATTAGACACTGCTTTAGCTGCATACAATAGTTTTTAATGCATTGTATTTTTTATTTTGTTCAGTTTAAAATATTGCCTAGTTTTTCTTGAGACTTCCTCTTTGACTCATAAGCATTTCAAAGCATTTTGTTTAATTGCCAAGTGGGATATTGTCTGTTACCTTTCTTTATTAACTTAGTTTAATTTCATTATGGTCTGAAAGCGTACTTTGAATGATTTCCAAATTTTTTAAGTTTTTAAGGTTTGTTTCTAGAGTCATGATATTGTTTATCTTGATGACTGTTTTATAGCAACTGGAAAGACTGTTTAAGGAGCTTCTGTTGGGTGGAATGTTCTATAAATTTCAATTTGATAGAGTTGTTTTGTAGTATTGTGCAGTTCTTTTATATCCATTCTGATTTTCTGTCTACTAGTTCTATTAATTACTAAGAAAAGGGGGTTGAGTTCTTCAACTGTAATTATGAATGTGTCTTTTTCTCCTGTCAAATATGTCAGGTTTTACTACATGTATATTGAAACTCTGTTGTTAGGTATGTCATATTTAAGACTGCTATATTCTGTTGATGAATTGACTCTTCTATTAATATATAATATTTCTCTTTATTTCTGATATCTGATAATTTATTCCAAAGTCTACTATAGTTTTTATCAATATTAATATGGCAAATCTAGCTTTCTTTTGATTTGTGTTTGCATGGTAAATTTCTCCTCCATCCTTTTACTTTTAACCTACTTTTATCATTACATTTAAAATGAGTTTCTTCTAGACAATATATAGTTGAATCATTTTTGTGCATTATGATAGCTCGTCTCTTTTAATTGGTGTATTTACATAATTTACATGTAATGTAATTATCAATATGGCAATTTCAGGACTACCATTTATTTTCTATTGGTTCCCTCCTGTGTTCCTCTCTTTCTTTTTATACTGCCTTCTTTTAAAATTATTTAACCTATTTTTAGAATTCAATTTGAATTTATTTTGGTTTTGGCTATATCACTCATATTTTTAGTGGTGGCTCTAGAAATCTCAACATTCATTACTTTTCATAGTCTGCCAAGAATCACTATTTTACTAATTCAAATGGAAGATAGAAACATTATCATAATACTGGCTTTATAGCCCTCCCCCCCTTTGTGTTATAGTCATATATATTACATTTCTGTACATTGAAAACTTCATCAGATGCTTATACTTTTTATTTTTGTCAGAGTAAAGAACTCAAGACAATAATAGTAAATTTTATTGAACATAATATTTATTATTGCTGTTGCTCTTTGTGTCAAAGCTACCATTCTGCCTGGACATTAGCAAGAAGAATAGAGACATGTACCTTTTTTTGTTTATCAGAATGAGTTTTTTCTAACTAGGACAATAAACCAGGTCAAAGCTCTAGTTTGCTAAATTTTGAATTGGTCAAAGTTTTATAAGTATTCTCCTAATACCTCTCTTCCTTCTTTCCTCCATCCCTGCATGTGCTTGCATGTGTATGTACACGTATACAATCACCCACATGTAACTTAGTTTGAATAAAAATTATATTTTTATATAGAATTGGATTATAAAACTTTCTGATATGCCAACTATTTTAAATCTTCATTTGATAAATTTTAATATTTAAATATATATTAAACACATATCGTTTGAACATTTCAGTGGCCTACTGAAAAATACGTTGACTCAACTCCAGTCAGGCTGCAAGGAGCTAGTTAAAAATATTACCAGATGAGTCACTCAAACACTCTAAATCTTCCTTGCTGCATGCCTTCTCCTGGATCAAGAAGGTGGGAAGGGTCTGATTTCTGATATTTCATAGAAACAGCAATCATTTTCTATGTGTCTTAGTCTCCTAGACTTCTGGGATTCACAATGTCACTTAAGTCTGACCCCAATATTAAGCTCACTATAAAGAAAGCATCGCTGTATTCCTTCTCTTCTCTTCCTATATCGGTCTCTATTAGGCTCCTGAAGCCACTCTCACACCACCATTATCACCCTCCTTTTGCTCTTCCTATACATTCCCTTATCCCTTTTCAAATTCCCTACTTTTCCCCCATGTTCAGTATCCCCTTTTTTGGTCACCTAGAAAACCACTAAAATTCAATGTCGGTAGATTTGATCAAAGGCTGCTTCATTTTTTTAGGGCTTTATGATTTACTATTTACTTTGGAATTACATCATGGGATTTGTACTCAGACATGCTAGAGTTGAAATTCTGTCTGCACCAATTTAAGTGTGACCTTTACAATCTTTATGAGCTGCTTCT
This sequence comes from Cebus imitator, assembly GCF_001604975.1. Classification (NCBI taxonomy): domain Eukaryota; kingdom Metazoa; phylum Chordata; class Mammalia; order Primates; family Cebidae; genus Cebus; species Cebus imitator. Next base: position 2,757,655 of record NW_016107535.1, read on the forward strand.
TCCTCATCTGCATAGATAAACATAGTATTTCTCATTGATCTCAGAGAATTGTGATGATGCCTTTAATTGATTAGTTTTATTCAGAGTTACCGGCACATAAATATACAGCCAAATATGAATTTTCATTAATTCTTACTCATTGTCTGTCTGTCCCATTTTTTCTAAAAACTCTGTAAGGAAGGTAAAAATATATTTCTTTTTATAATAAAGTATCAATTTATACATTTCTCACATTATGAAAGCAATACAATTAAAATAACTTTAAAAGTATCAAAAGGATATAAATCCCTAACCAGTGAAAATAACTGTGAATATTTTAGGTTCTTTTTATTTTTCTCTAGAAAAGATTTTACAAAACATTTGTGATCATGTCATGCATAAACATTGTGATGTACTTTTTCTTTGCATTCTATAGTGAACTTTTTTTTCTTATTTACCACTCTTCAAAACTTTAATTGCCTCATTATTTATTATATTTTATTATGTACATGTACCATGGTTTAGCTATTCCACCCGTATATTTTTAAGAGAACATATTTAAATATAGGTTATTTTCTTGTGTTACATGCTTAGAAGTATAATTATTGGTTAAAATTCTATGAACATGAGTCTAACCAAATTTCTTTTTATGAATTTTTTTAATGTTTGTTATTAGTTTACACTCCTGCCAATGGTACAAAAGTGTGTATAGGCTTGAAATCAGTTTGATTATACTGTCTCTTCTTGGAAAAATGCAAGCACTTTTAGATGACTGAAGCCCTGTCTAGTTATTTGCCGTTAAGTTGAAATATAGTTATTTGCCAAAAGTTCTCTAGATAAACCTTTGGCTGTGGTCTATGAAAGGGATAGCAATTTTGGCTGGAGGTGAGTAAGACATCTTGAAAGAATAGAGTATCCAGGAGTGGGGCGAGCAGACCTTGCTGGAATGGAAATAATACGAGAAAAGAAGGGGGAAAAGAGGGATAAATAGACAAAGTATATTTTGAGACTTTCATCTAAGGTTAGCCTTGAACATGGGAATGGACATAGCATTTTCTCCTTTTCCTCTTTAACCCTTGCTTTTAGTATCCCAAGTGCTCTTATCCCTTTGGCTTGTACTATTAAAATAATAATTTAAACATAATTTATGCAAAATAGGCTTTGGGTATAAATTCTATGAATACAAATTAAATAAGAAAATATATTTCACATAGCAAAAATCCTCTAATTTTTGGAAAGTGGATTTGTAGTAACCTGTGTTGCTTATAGGGTAGCTCAATATTCGCTCCGTTTAGACTGAATTCAGGTGTCCCCATAAGAGCAGACTGTTTTTCTGTTCTGCTCTTTGTACAGTATAGCCAATGGCAAGGCACCACTTTGTTCAAGAGTGCCAAGTCGGGAACTTTACCTTAAACACAAGTATGCATTTCAAACCTTGAACAAACAGCCTTCTTAATAAAATAAGGGAAAGAGTTTTCTTTCTTCTATTCTCTAGAAATTCACAAATATCACTTGACAGGTGACAGTTCTTCCCTTACAAAAGGGGCTGTTTGCCTTTTGCTTTGGTGTTTGGGTAAACTGCAGCATGGACTGGCAGAGAATTTATTGCCTAGGGGAAGGTGTTTGCAGTTGCTGTGTTTAATCTGAAAAGAAACCCTTTTCCTTCTGTCTCCTCCCTCTCTTTTTGAGGAGGGAGAATTGGAAATGATAGCCTCAGGGAAATAGTTCCCTTAACACCTGTCTTTGGTGTAGCCTCAGCAATGTTACTTAAGACACTGTGCTCAGTGTGTATGCATTCAGAATGGCAAAGTTGAAGAGGGCAGATAAACAGAAAGGGATTTCAGCAGAAACACAGGAGCTGATTCTGACCTTGCATCCTCTTAAAAACTGATTGGGTGGAAATCCTATCACGCTGGCTTAAAAAGAATCTGATTTGTTTGAAGTAATACTCATGCTATTAGTCACCTGTCCTTTCCTTTGGAGATATATAGTTTCAACCTACAAAACGTGAAAAATTCTGCATTGTATTTAGCAACTTTAGACATGCTAAATCTAGTCCAACCTTTAGTAGATGAGGAAACTATTAAGATCCAAGTTCATTAGTGGTGACTTCTCCAACATGTCTGATGAGAGTTTTCAAGAAGACCAGGGCTACCCCCAGCTTTCTGGATTTCTAGACCCATTTTGCCATCTATGATCAGAGGTGGTGTAAAGAGGTCAGGCTCTAGAGATAGATGGATGCCTGTGTTTGAATCTAGCTCAATTATTTGCTATTTGGGTGACCTTGGGTGAATTACAGAATGTTTTAAAGCCTCAGTTTTCTCATCTGCAAAATGAGGATGAGGATGGATATTGGTGACATTCTGTAGAAGAGCTGTTCTGATAACTGAGATAAGGCATGTTAGCATAACACATTGCATGCGTCCAGTCCTCGGTGGAAATGGTTGTCCCTGTTACTCTTTAGAATGTGTTAATGTTGGAAACAGTGAATTATTAATCCTGAATAGACCACTTACTGATACAGGACAATAAAGAAATCTACATAGATTTGTATTTGGGTTTTTCAAAAAAATACGGTATTATTTGAAGATATACTAGTGTTACTGCAGGTAGCTAGCCAGATATGAACAGGACAGGAGAGGGTTCTACCCCTTCCCCGACCCTCACCAGAAATTTCAGAAGACCATCAGGTGATGGCCAGGTTGTTGTTACCCTGTTTCTCTAAACTAATAATAATTGGTGGTGGTCACAGCCAGCATCAGGGAAAGGCAGTCTCCCAATACATAGAAAAAAAACCTGAAACTGGTGATCAGCAGCTTCCCAATAAGATCTCAGGAGTTGGGAGAGTGGGCTCAAGTTTCTGCACTAAGGGGCCAAATGGCAAAATTTAACTAGTATATGACCTAGGAACGTTTGGAGTAGGAAGGTAAGAACACCTCAAGCAGTCGTCCTTAGTCTTTTTGGCACCAGTAACTAATTTTGTGCAAGACATTTTTTTCCCACAGACAGTGGGTGGAGGTATGATTTGGGAAGGAAACTATTGTACCTCAGATCATCAGGCATTCGGTAGATTCTCATAAGGAGCAGACAACGTAGATCCCTTGCATGAGTGGTTCAGAGTAGGATTCATGCTCCTATGAGAATCTAATGCCCCCGCTTATCTGATAGGAGGCGGAGTTCCAGTGGTAATTGTTTGCTCCCTTGCCTACCTCTCACCTCCTGCTGTGTGGTCCAGTTCCTAACAGGTTACATAGAGGTGCCAGTCTGTGTAATGGGGGCTGAGGGCCCCTGGCCTCAAGTGAACATGTGTACAACTCGAGTAAACGCACTGCACGCACAGCCCCTCCTAAGTGCTGGCAGGCCACTGCACATGTCGACAGCCCACCCCAAGGGAAGAATCAGAGGAGAAGGGACGCAAGACCCCAGAAGTGCACCAACATGTGAAACCCTAAGTCAAAGGTCAAACCAGGCACTTGAACTTTCAGGTCACCTGCTTGGCCCTCTGCCAAGTGTAGTTTACTTCCTTTCATTCTTGCTCTAAAGCNTTTTTTTGAGACTTAGTCTCTCTCTGTCTCCAGGCTGGAGTGCAGTGCAGTGGCGTGATCTCAGCTCACTGCAACCTCCGCCTCACGGGTTCAAGCAATTCTCCTGCCTCGGCATCCTGAGTAGCTGAGACTACAGGTGCATGCCACCACGCCCAGCTAATTTTTGTATTTTTGGTAGAGACTGGGTTTCAGCATGTTGGCCAGGCTGGTCTCAATCTTCTGACCTCATGATCTGCCCGCCTCTGCCTCTCTAAAGGTTTTTAATAAACTTTCACTCCTGCTCTAAAACTTGTCTCGGTCTCTCCCTCTGCCTTATGCTCCTCAGCTGAATTATTTATTCTGAGGAGGCAAGAGCTGTGGTCACTGCAGACCCAGATTCGCTGCCACTAATGTACTTTGGTGCTGCATGACTTGGATGTGTTCCCCTGCTGACACTAGCAGGCTGTGAAATCTGACTTGACCATCATTTCCCATTTGAAACTAGACAAGGTTGAGTTTTCTTCAAACTGAAATCAAGGTTTTCATTTAGCCAGACAGACTTCTTGTGAAAGCCGGTACTCTTTTGTCTGTTCAGGTCTCAGAGAATTCACAAGAAAACATTTTTAATTTTACATGCTAATTTTGTTTAAGTTATTTGGGTGTCATTCAGTAATGACAACATAATGAAATACCCCCTTTGCCAGTCTAATGATTAAGAGCATGGGCTTTGGGTTTGAACACACCAATATAGCTGAGTTTAAATCTTAGTGTGGTAATGAAGCCAGACCTGAATGAATTTCTGTGTAGTTTAATTCAGTGCTTCTCACAGTGTATTCTCAGGGGCTGCAGCATCAGCATCACCTAAGAACTAGTTAAGAAATGCAAATTCTTGGATACCGGTCCAGATCTACTGAATCAGAAACTGGAGGGAAAGTGAGAGCAGAACTCTTTCTACAAGCCCTCCAGGTGATTCGGATGTTTGAGAACCAGTGCTACAATGAAATGATTTAGTATATATTTTTATGAAAGCAGGTGGAACTCAGGCTTTGGGACATGACCAACCTGTCAAGGAAGAGGCAAACTCTATAAAATATTTGAAGAGGTTTATTCTGAGCCATATGTGTGACTACGGCCCTCATATTTCAAGAGGTTTTGAGATCATGTGCCCAAGGTTGTTGGTTTTCGGCTTAGTTTTATACATTTTAAGGAGACGTAAGCTATCAATACACATGAAGTATACATTAGCATGATCTGGAAAAATGGGACAAATTGGAGCTAAGGGCTCATGGGCCATAGGTGGATTCAAAGATTTTCTGATTGGCAATTGTTTATTATCTAAAAACCTGGAATCAATAGAAAGGAGTGTCTGAGTTAAGGAATTGTGAAGACCACAGTTTTTATTATGTAGATGAAGTCTCATAGGTGACCAGCCTCAGAGAGAATAGATGTTGTATTACTCTGTTTTCATGCTGGTGACAAAGACATACCCGAGACTGGGCAATTTATAAAAGAAAAAAGGCATGTTGGTTTATTGGACTTACAGTTCCACATGGCTTGGAAGGCTTCACAATCATGGCGGAAGGCAAGGAGGAGTAAGTCACAACTTCACATGGATGGCAGCAGGAAAGAGAGAGCTTGTGCAGAGAAACTCCCATTTGTAAAACCTTCAGATCTCCTGAGACCCATTCACTATCACAAAAACAGCACGGGAAAGACTTGCTCCCATGATTCAATCATCTACCACTGGGTCCTTCCCAAACCTGAGGGAATTATGGGAGTTAACAAAATGCAATTTGGATGGGGACACAGAACCAAACCATATCATTCTGCCTCTGGCCCTTCTCACATCTCATATCTTCACATTTCAAAATCAATCATGCCTTCCCAACAGTCCCCCAAAGTCTCAATTTATTTCTGCATTAACTCAGAAGTCCTCAGTTTAAAGTCTCATCTGAGACAAGGCAAGTCCCTTCTGCCTATAAGCCTGTAAAATCAAAAGCAAGTTAGTTACTAGATACAGTCGGGGTACAGGTATTGGGTAAACGTAGCCATTCCAAATGGGTGAAATTGGCCAAAACAAAGGGGCCAAAGGTCCCACGTAAGTCTGAAATCCCCTGAGGCAGTCAAATCTTAGAGCTCCAAAATAGCCTCCTTTGACTACATGTCTCTCATGCAGGTCACATTGATGCAAAAGGTGGATCTCATGGCCTTGGGCAGCCCTGCCCCTGTAGCTTTGCAGGGTATAACCTCCCTGCCAGCTGCCTTCATGGGCTGGTGTTGAGTGTCTGTGACTTTTTCAAGCACATGGTGCAAGCAGTCAGTGGATCTACCATTCTGGGGTCTGGAGGACAGTGTCCCTCTTCTCACAGCTCCTCTAGGCAATGCCCTAGTAGGGACTTTGTGTGGGGGCTCCCACTCCACATTTCTCTTCTGCATTGCCCTAGTAGAGTTCTCTATGAGGACCCTTCCCTGACAGTAAACTTCTGCCCAGGCATCCAGATATTTTCATACATTTTCTGAAATCTAGGCAGAGGTTCCCAAACCTCGGTTCTTGACTTTTGTGCACTCTCAGGCTCAACACCATGTGGAAGCTGCCAACGCTTGAGGCTTAAGCCTTCTGAGGCCATGGTCCAAGCTCTATGCTGGCCCCTTTCAGCCACAGCTAGAATGGCTGGGATGCAGGGCACTAAGTCCCTAGGCTGCACACAGCACGGGGACCCTGGGCTTGCCCACGAAAATACTTTTTCCTCCTCTCCTGGAGGGGTTGCCACAAAGGTCTCTGACATGCCCTGGAGACATTTTTCCCATTGTCTTGGTGACTAACATTAGGCTCCTTGTTACTGATGCACATTTTTGCAGCCAGTTTAAATTTCTCCTCAGAAAATTGGATTTTCTTTTCTGTTGCATTGCCAGGCTGCAAATTTTCCAAACTTTCATGCTCTGTTTCCCTTTTGAAACTGAATGCATTTAACAGCACCCAAGTTACTTCTTGAATGCTTTGCTGATCAGAAATTTCTTCCACCAGATACCCTAAATCATCTTTCTCAAGTTCAAAGTTTCACAAATCTCTAGGGCCGGGGCAAAATGCTACCAGTATCTTTGCTAAAACATAACAAAAGTCACATTTGCTACAGTTCCCAAGTTCCTCCTCTCTGCCTGTGACCACCTCAGCCTGGACCTTATCATGCATGTCACTATCGGCATTTTTGTCAAAGCCATTCAACAAGTGTCCAGGAAGTTCCAAGCTTTTCTACGTAATCCTGTCTTCCTCTGAGTCCTCCAAACTGTTCTAACTTCTGCCTTTTACCCTGTTCCAAAGTCACTTCCACGAAGTTCCAAGCTTTCCTAAGTTATCCTGTCTTCTTCTGAGCCCTCCAAACTGTTCCAACCTCTGCCTGTTACCCAGTTCCAAAGTTGCTTCCACATTTTGGGGTGCCTGTTCAGCAACACCCTACTACTGGTACTAATTTACTGTATTAGTCCATTTTCACACTGCTGATAAAGACATATCCAAGACTGGGCAATTTACAAAAGAAAGAGGTTTATTGGAATTACAGTTCCACATGGCTGGAGAGGCCTCAAAATCATGGTGGAAGGCAATGAGGAGCAAGCCACATCTTATGTAGATGGCAGCAGGCAGAGAGGGCTTGTGCAGAGAAACCCCCATTTTTTAAAACCATCAAATCTCCTGAGACTCATTCACTATCACGACAACAGCATAAGACCCACTCCCATGATTTAATCATCTTCTACCAGGTCTCTCCCACAACAGGTGGGAATATGAAAGCTCCAAGATGAGATTTGGGTGAGGACACAGAGCCAAACCATAGCTGATGGCAAATGTTTCCTATTCAGAACTTTAAAATATACTAGAATCTCGGTTAATTTCTTCAGTATTGGGAAGGCCTAGAAGGGGGAAGACCTAGTTAATGTTAATAGAGATTATTTACAGTTGCAAAATTTCTCTCACAAAAACTGCTTGATATTCAAAATATGGCAAAGAAGCATATTTTGGGGTAAAATATTTTACTGACTTCATCTTTATCTGTCATGTGATATGTCAGAGTCAGGATGGAAAATAAGTCATATTGTTTAGGGTTCAGTGAAATCCCTCTGATGGGATTTTATGGTTTGTAGGGCATGACTCCCCAGGTCCCTTAGATAGCATTTGGGGCAAGAGAGAAAAAAGGTCAGAGTTTGGTCCTCAGGCCCAAAGTTATACAGCTATGATAACAGAGAAGAAATTTCTAGACCCATCTCTAAAGTAGTTGTTTGTGACTCCAACTCACTTTAAAACATGTGGAAGGTTCTGCTGGGTTATATCATTTAAAAAGTCAAAAGGTAAAATGTAATACTTTAAAATAGTAATTAAATATAGTTATTCAGTGGTTTGCTACATGTGTTTTTATAAGTAATATGTTAAGTGAATTCTCATAAAAATCTTTCTTAGTAAAAGAACTAAATGTCAAGCTTGTGTTCTTATTAGTTCAACAGCACTTACTTAGTATCTGCTAAGTTCAAGACACTCTGCTAGGAGTGTAAAGTTTAAAAGAGCTGAGCCTATCACTGCCTACAACTTAGAGTTGGTGAGGGGACAGATATGAAGTCAATTAAGTAGATAATCAATGATCTAAATTATTGTGCCTGGGAAAATATTTGCTGCTTAAATATTGAAGAATTAGTAGAAAAGACAAATGGGCATCCATCATGAAACAACAGACCAGAGTCCTGTTATTAACAAGGACTGCTTGCCAGACATGGTGGTTCATGTCCATAATCCCGGCACTTTGGGAGGCTGAGGCAGGAGGATTGCTTGAGTTTGGGAGTTCAAGACCAGCCAGAGTAACATAGTGAGACCCCCGTCTCTATAAATAAAATTTAAAAATTAGCTGGGCATGGTGGTGCATACCTGTATTCCTAACTACTAAGGAGGCTGAGGTGGGAGTATTGCTTGAGGCTGGGAGGTCAAGGCTACAGTGATCCGTACCACTGCACTCCAGCACGAGAGACAGAGCAATGTCTCTAAAAAATAAAAATAAAAAAAGGAGGGGACTGCTGGGCTATGTAACTTGAGATACAATATTTATACCATACTCTATATGAATAATACCTCTTGGCATCAGGCAGCTCTGTGATCTTACATTCATCTAACGTTTGATGCTTGTTAACCTTGTGGCAATGTGGGGAATGAATTAATAAATAAAAAGCAAATTCTGCCCCTAAGGATTTATTGGTTTGTTACAGATGGGAGGCAATACAAACAATTCATGTCAAGGTAGAATTTGCTAAGTGCTGGAGGAAAGTAAAGATGTAAAGAGCAGAAATTCTGATAATCATTTCCATTTGAAAGCTCAGGAAATAATCTGGTCACTTCAAAGAGGGTGGGGAGAGGTTATACTGGGGAGAGGAACTATGTTTAAGGCACTTAGGAAATAGGCTGCCAGCTTCAATGTGTGACACACTCAGTCTAACATGACGTGGTGATGCTTAGAACTAAAAAATACTTGACTCACCAAAAGTAATTTTAGTTTTTAAAATTTTCTAGAGATGCAGAACATATATATGGGCTGTCAGTTTGAGAACCCTCATGTAAGTGTAAATATGACTTTGGCAGAATGTGCAATGGGAGGAGGGTCAGGTTGGTTTGATGTGAACCCTACAGCAAGAGAAATTTTATGGGAATAAGCAAACAGCTGAGGGCTAATTAAAGGAAAATAGGAATACCTTCTAACCCGGTGCTCTTGCTGAGCTGACTGTAGTAGCGAGAGGATGGGTGTCTGGAGGTGTGGAGGTGCCATTGCATGCATGATCTCAAACTCTGCACCCTTGTCTGCTCACTGTCAAGAGAGGTGAGCATCTTGGGATTATGATTAAATCCCTCTGGCAGACTGCTTTTTGCAAATAAAGCCCTATTAATTGTCTTCTTTTTCTTTCCCCATATTCACTCAGAATAGACTGAATGCTATTTCTGGGAGTAAGAACAGAAGAAGATAAGTCTCTTTAGTTTTCAGTCTAATGAGCAATACAGGTACATATCCCACTACCTAAGAAACCATGTTGATAAAATGCAGCAATACAAACAGAAAGCAGGGCTGATAAAGCCAGTAGCTAGATGGCTTATTTCTAACTGGAAGGATTATAGGAGTCTTCATCAGGTAAAAGGTAAAATTTAAACACACCCCCCACACACACACACAAACACATATGCCACACTGTTAGTATGTGCAGTATATGCTTTTTACTGGGAGTTATTTTGAAGATGTTCGCTTGGCTGTCTTCTTTGTGGACATAGGTTTGCTGATGGAAGGTGCTCATCAGGAGTATATTGTCTGCAGTGATGTGAGCTTAATTCTAGTCTCTTTTGTCTACAAAGTTATTCATTGTGTTTAGGAAAGACATACAATTCACTTGTACATTAAGAAAAAAAGGTTATAACTTCGTTATGTTTGCTTATCATCCTCCCAAGAAGCTGGGAGCTCTTAATGGATATTATTCAAGTAATTTCTCACCACACCCTCTTGAAGAGATAGAAAGAGGGCAGGTATTTTAAAATCTCAGTTTTGTACCTCTGTGGCACAGAATAATGAATCAGAAAATAAACTAGAAATAAAACCCATGTTTTGTCCTGGAATTGAATGGACTTTGTTCTGGTAGATGTTACTACCTGCTTTCCTTACAATTAGAACTAGATGGTCTTATAGAATGTGGCTTTTAAAAAAGAACTCTCTTTTAGGTGTCTAGGAAGGGTATCAGATGATTTTTCTGTAATCATGGCTTTATTGGAACATTATGGATTTAGTGATACTGGCTGCCCTAGATGAAAGGAATCAGCACAAACCATCTTTGCTATTGAATTAAATAGATGCAGCCAGCTTCCCATTTAACCAAGATATTTTATTCACTTTTCAGCAATAAGCCTGTTTGGGAAAAGAGACAACTCAGCTGCTTGATGAGACTTTATGGTTTGATAGAAAACTAAGGAGAATGTAGAGCAGAAAAAAAATCTGTATTGTGACTAATTGATACTGAGGAAGAAATGTATCACGGTATGGCTTCCCCCCCTCCCCCAAAATTCAAGAATTCATCTCATCATGTAAAATTAAGTCCTTTGACATAAAAAGGAAAATTAGGGCTTTCAATCTGGGGCTTTGTAAATACCCTGCGCGCCGTATTTTTAAAGGCATTCAAACTCAAGCAGCAGTTTGGTGCAAAAGCACTGGCCCAGGAGCCAGGAGCCAGGAGCCGTGGCTTCTAGTCTTCATACTGCTGTCACTAATTGTTCTTCTGCGTGTGCACAAATAACTGTCCCTCTGGGTTTGGTTTCCTTACGGGTAAAGGCAGGAGTTGGACTAGGCGAATACTGAGTTTTGTTATACTCTGTAATGGATTAATCTCCATTCCCTTGCTTCTGAATTCCATCCAACTAGGATTCCTCTTGTGTATCCATGTGGCTGTGGTGGGTACCCAGCACGTCTAAACACGTTTTGAAGGAACAGTAGTGGCCAGGCACAGTGGGGAATGCCTATAGCCCCAGCTTACTGGGAGGCTGAGGTGGGAGGATCACTTGAACCCAGGAATTTGAGACCGCAGTGTGCTATGAAGCCATTGCACTCCAGCCTGATCAGCATAGCAAGACCCCACCAAAAACTAGTAACAATTGGTGAAAGCATTTATAAACAAATGTAATCTGTATGAAGCACTGCAAAACAACAGTTATTCTGAACAATAGCTGGAGCATGGAATCTTTTAAAGAGTTTGATGATGTCTCTTCTTTCTTTCTGTTCTGTTCTTGGAGCACGGGGTGAGTATTGCAAAAACCCAAACACAAAAGCTGCATTTATATATCTGAGAAAATAAATACTTCCTAATCAGTGGGTTTTGTTTTGTTTTGTTTTTTGTTTTTGTGGAGGTAGGGTGGGTGGTAAGGTATTACACTAATAAAGACCAGTCATAAATGTGAATACTGTCTGGAGCTGGTGAAAGGAGAAGTTCCTAACTCTTTTTGCTGCTTTCCTATCCCCTCCTCTAACGTGCTGCCTCTGTCTTCCTCGCAAGCCCTGAAGGCAGTGTTCCTTCCAAACAACTACTTGCCTAACCAGTTCATTGGAATGTCTTTCTCCAGACTGTCTCCTCATTCAGATTTCTTCTGAAAATTAACCTCTCTACAAACATAAATCATGTTTTAAAAAATACAGTGGTAAATACTGCACACACAGTCTTTTCTTGGGTTTAAAAAATGCACAAACCTACCTACCACTTTGAAACAGCAATGAAAACAAAAACAGAAACAATTGAAACAAGGGCTGCTTTTCTCCTTTTAAAGAAAATACCTTTCTTGGTTGCATTCGTTCTTTGGGGTGACAGGGATTAAACTTTCTTGATGAAATCTTTCCTCCTATTACACATCTTCTATCCCTCACCCTGCAACCTGGGACTGATTTTATGAAAACATTAAGTGTATGTTTTCTTTGCTGGCATTATAAATAAATTATAAAATGTGGAACAAAATATAAAAATCACAGATTTCCACAAATCTTGCCATATAACAAATCTTTCCCTATAACAAATCTTGCTTTTGTACAAATAAAAAGTTCCTGGTCTACGGTGAAAAACGTAGTGGCTGTATATACTTGGAAATTTATCTTTAGCATTTAATAGCATCTTAGGCAATAACAGATGTCAGTGGATTCTTTCCTTTTTTTATTTTATTTGAGCCACTTTCTCATCCAGTAGTTAACAGGAAAAAAAAAAGAAAAAAATTTGAACAGTAATGACTCACATAACATTTTCTTCTTCTAGATGTGTATAGTTACTATTAAATAAATAGGGATAGTTTGTGGTTTCAATTCAGTGAAGGGAAAAAACAAGTAAGCATGTGCCAGTCTCTCAATTTGTGCAGTGGAAATGAGATGCTATTCATAGTGTTATAAAAATTTAATTTCTTGCTTTCTCTGGCTAAAATCTGCATGGCCAAGAATGGAGTAGGCATTTTCTTTGCTAGTTTTGTATTTGAAGATATCCCCAGGCTTTGAATCGATTTGAAGTTTGATTTTCATTTCTAACTCCTCCTCTGAAACAGTATGATGAAACCGGCCATAGTCGTCTGTCAGAAAATTCAGCTAAACAGGAGCTCATGGTTGGAAAACTATGAGTCTTCAATTTTACCATAGAGAGTATAGGATTCTAAATTATCTGATGGACAATAGAAATAAGTCATCATGTGATGGCTGAATTACAGGAAGAAAGAATGTTCAGACTGAAGTACCTTCATAAACAGACTGTTGTGCAGAGACAAAGGAGCTGCCTTAGAAGTTTTGGACCCTAGATTCTGATCATGAATTCTATACCATTTAGTTTTGTGACCTGGCATGTCACTAACCCTATCTAGTTCAGTGTCATTTACAATAATCTAAATCATTGATATTTAAATCTAGATGTTTTGATGTTTATACCTACATATCAACAGTTTTTTAGAAGAACCTATAAATGTGAAAGCACATACAGTATGCTAGTGCCGCACATAAAACAAATAAAGTGGTATTTCATTATTAGAGATTTATTTTAAGAACTAAGTACTTCAGGCCCTGTGTTCAATCACCCTGGGTATATGAATAACTAACCATCTCTAGGTTTTAGGGTTTGTGTTGTTGTTGCTGTTGTTTTGCAAAATGGGATTAATATGATTATTGTGAAAACTAATTTAGATAGTAAATATAAAGAGTTTATCACAATAGCATGGGTTCAATAATTGTAGGCTTTTCCTTAATATTTACTTTTTTAGGTCAGTAATTGAACACAAAAGGCTGTTTTTCTGTTTTTGTTTGTGTTTTGAAGTGGAGTCTTGCTCTTGTCGCTCAGGCTGGAGCACAATGGCACAATCTCAGCTCACTGCAACATCTGCCTCCTAGGTTCAAGCGATTCTCCTGCCTCAGCCTTTCAAGTAGCTGTGGTTCAGGCACGCGCCACCATGCCCAGTTAATTTTGTATTTTTAGTAGAGACAGGGTTTCTTTATGTTGGTCGTGGCTGTTCTCGAACTCCTGATCTCAGGTGATCCACCCATCTCAGCCTCCCAAAGTGCTGGGATTATACCTGGCGCACGAGGGGCTGTTTCAAACACAGTTTAAGATGTTACAGTGTTTCAACATCCAACTTCTCTTTTAGTTTGGTAGCGACGTTATTCTCATGATTATGTAATTCTTTCAAAATTCTTGAAACACAAATGTAAGTAGTTGCATGATACTTTTTAAAACTGTCTTTGTAATCTCTAGATAATCATTAGTCAAACTGCTCTAAAATCCAGAAAGACAAATAGTAAAAAATTATTTTAAAGTCAGCACACTATTATCAAATAATTGGTTTTTCTATTATAAATACTTTTGACCAAAAATTCCAAAGCTTATGTACTGCAATGACCTATGATACAATATCACCCACTGTGCATTAAGGATTGACTTATCATTGTACAGTTGGCTTAAAATTAGGTTGTTATAGGAGAATGTACTGAAAACTCATTTGACGGTGCCATGTGAGTGCCATAGTGAGACTTCATGTACAGATTGAATGAATATAGTGGATAAAGCATGGGGCTGAACAGCAGCAACAAAGCACAGAGTTAAACTTCTTAGTCAATGACTTTTACAAGAAGTATAGGTATGTTCACACAGATGGCCAGAGAAGCTTCAATCTAAGGTCAGAACAAAAGCAAATTAATCTGGCTGGAGAAGACCTCTTTGAAGCTCACATCTAAAACTAACTAGTATAACATCAGGCAAGTTATTTCGTCTCCCTGTGTTTCATTCCCTCATTTTAAATCGTGAATTATAATGGTAACTTCCTCATAGGCTGATGTGAGAATTAAAAGGAAACATGTATATAAAGTGTTCAGCATCATGTCTTGCCTTAAAAATTGTTTAACAGATGGTCACTGCTGTTATTCTCTGGCTCTGTTTATGCATACATGTATTTTTTCAATGTTTATTACTGTATTAAAGGCACTATAAATTCTCTCATCTTCCAATACCTTGATTTCATGTAATGATGAAGCTGAATAATAGAGTCGAACTTTATTCTGGGTAAAAATGAAAATACAATTTTATTTCATTAAATGTTATTTCTAGTCAGTTCCTTTGAGAATATTGTACAGTAAAACACTATTATAGATGTTCCTATTTATGAGTATATGTTTGTTGGTGATTTCAATCTGACAAGCCGACTCTACCACGAGTTTGGATTAGGAATGGTGTGTCCAGTGGATGCAAGAACTATGTTTGATCTTTTCTTTGTATTCTTCCACTTAATTGGTATTCCTTTCAAAATGATAATAATCAATTATAATTAATCCAATTAATAAAATTAATATGGTCTGTGAGTAAAAATGTAATTATAATAAATATACCCAGTAAATGATTTATGTGCCATATAGGATGTATCAAAAGACACAAAACTTTTTAAATGACTATACCTATTTAGACCTTTAAAAATGTTTCCAAGTAGCTGCTGTAGGCAATTCTGTTGCTGGACTTCCTCCTTGCCACTCACCTTCAATTAAAGATTATTCAGAGCATAAAAGTATGCCTGTTTTAATGCTAATTTGTTTTCTGAATTAAAATCATCTCCTCCAACTTGACCACTCATGTCACACTCTAAATATGGCTGAATACAGTTTATAAAAGTAGGAAAATTGTTACCAATGATTCTATTCCAATAATAAGTCACAGGCTGGTTTATAACTTATAGCAGATATTTACCAGGCTTGCAACTTCATAAAATCAGCAATTATATCTTTTTTTTTCCTGTTAAACATATTACAAAGCCTAGTATCCATTTTATTTATTTTTTTATTTTTTATTTTTTTTTGAGATGGAGTTTCACTCTTGTTACCCAGGCTGGAGTGCAATGGCGC
>NW_016107535.1:2773096-2775365 GCF_001604975.1 Cebus imitator
GCCTCCTGGGTTCAGGCAACTCTCCTGCCTCAGCCTCCTGAGTAGCTGGGATTATAGGCACGTGCCACCATGCCCAGCTAATGTTTTGTATTTTTAGTAGAGACGGGGTTTCACCATGTTGACCAGGATGGTCTCGATCTCTTGACCTCGTGATCCACTCGCCTCGGTCTCCCAAAGTGCTGGGATTACAGGCTTGAGCCACCGCGCCCGGCGGCATCCATTAGTTTTTAGCAAATGTTTGTTGAATGGTTTGAAGGGGTCGTAGCCTCATCCACTGAACTAAATTGTTAGCTCCTTTAGAAAAGTGGTGCAATCTGAATCTTTGAAATGCTGCACATTGCCTTGATGTAAATTTTGAAAACTAGACACAATCCTTATCAATTCTTATCATTGTGTCACCATTTTTATCAGAATCTTTATCATTCATATGTTATCTGTTGCTTTCTTTTCATCTGGAATGTGTAAATATTAAAATTATTTTGGCGTCTATTAAGAAATTTGCAGCAAAGGTAAGCGGCAACAGTTTACGCCTTTGGGGAATTATTGAATAGTATTATGGCTAGAAGACTGTCCCTTCTTTTGCATTTTGAAGAAATTTTCTCTGAGTTTATGTGAATTTGAGGAGGCTAATTCAAGGCAAGTAATCTCTACAGAGTGTTAGGCAAGACAAAATGTTTGATACCCCAAGTTTTCTCTTAAAATTTATCAGTCAATTCCACTGTATAAATCATGTAATATGTCAGAGGCTTTTGTTTGAATGAACGAAAAGCTCATTGTAGTAAAGATTTGGAGAATGATACCCATTTATCAAAAACAAACAAATAAAATACCTTATGATTGAGTAACCCTCTATACTTTAAAAAGTTATTTCACGTCTATTGCTTCTCACAACAGGCAATGTGTATCTACTACCATTCTAAGTGCATCATCTCTTTGCATTTTTGGCTTAATTAAATGTTATAAAAAGGTACTTAACTCCATTGGTGAACAGGTTACTGTGTATGACTAATTAAAAGGTACTCATAATATTTTATACTAATATTAAACAAGTAAAAATGTGGCTTTTGTTCTGGAGCTCCAATTTAAAAGAATGAGATCTCAAAGATACGTTTTCTTTATTATTGTTTCATGTTATTCTATCTACAGGTGACATTTATGGTAAGACTGAGACCAATGTATATTTTATTTTATATATAAATATAAATATATATACATATATATATATATATATATATATATATATATATAATGATGAAAGCACTGATCAGCTGATTGGCCTTGAAGATACCCTCACTTTCTTTAATTTTCATGATTGTCTTGTTAACAATGTCACAAACTTTTTTAGTCCTCCTGAGTTGAATACTTGGGCACACGTGACAGTATAAATACAACTCATGATTGAATAAAGCTTTGTTTGGTTTATTGCTCAGTTATCTGAAAGTGAGATCTCGGCTCTTATTTGGCTAAAGCAGTGAATGTCTGGGCAGTGTCTGCTAATGTCGATAGATAGGTCAGTTCCCATTAACATTCAGCAAATTTGTTGATTGATTCATTTATTCTTAAAATATCTATGCATATGGCCCTGTTTAATATTTGTGTGCTAATCTAATGGCTTTAGTATGGATATCTTTCTCAACAGGATTCCATAGTCTATCAGAAACTGTTGAGCATGGCAAAGTGATAAATCGTGCTTTTGTTTACATGACTAATTGTAAGGGTTTGGAAACACTCCTTTGATGTACTAAGAGCAGCTAATGAAGACAGTTTAATAAACCATTATGATGAGTCTAGGAGTTCATATAGACATTCTGCTAATTTGCTTCTTGTCCCTGGCCCAAAGTTTTATGTATATCTTCCCAAACATAGCAACTCTTTTACATTTAATGGAGAGCTAGTTTGTTTTTCTTCATAACCTAATGCCCTCTTTACTCACTTAGAATGTCACTGCTCAAACTGGCTTTAGAGATCACCTACTGGCTAGCTAATGCTTTTTACCGATAAGGAAACTGGTGCTCCTAGAAGTGAAGTGATAAGCCTTGGATCACATTGCTAATTGGTGAAGCAGCCAGTCTAGAATCCAGGTCTCCTAATTGTTTCCGCTATACTATGAGGCTTCCTTCATAAAGCTAAATGCCTACATAAAACCTCTGGAAACTAGCTCTTGTATTTCACCAATCAATACCTACCAGCCTGAGACCACCACACTTTTTTTTTTTTTTTTTTTTTAGTCGGAGTTTCGCTCTTGTTACCCAGGCTGGAGTGCAATGGC
>NW_016107535.1:2775575-2778076 GCF_001604975.1 Cebus imitator
TGTTGACCAGGATGGTCTTGATCTCTTGACCTCGTGATCCACCCGCCTCGGCCTCCCAAAGTGCTGGGATTACAGGCGTGAGCCACCGCACCCGGCCACCACCACACTTTTTTGGTATTGTCTCTCACATTGTCATTTTGCCTAACAGCAGCTCATATCTACTTGTAGAATGTATCAAGACTTTTCCTCTGATGCATTTGGTGGTGACTTAATGCTGTTTAGTGCCTAGGCTGTATCATCTTTAATGGGAAAGTAGATTGAATTCCTATCTCATTTTCCAGAAATGTGCTGTAAGAGCATGCCAACCCCAACCCCTTGATAATCTTGTCTAATGGCGTTGGTGGTGTAATAAATTAGTCTTGCACGAGTCTGCTGCTTCTAGAGGGCTAAGCAGGGGATCAAATCCTCCCTTTGTAGTGAGACAAGCTGCCAGAGAAGTGATTGATATTGCAGACAGAAGTAAGACTTCAAGGAAGAAATAAGCAGATAAGTGGGGTAATAAGTAGATAATACTACTGCTTTGCACTTAGTGTCTTTTATCTGAGCATCTGAAGGCAGCTGTATGCTTAAACATCAAGGCCCCTTAGTGTAAAGAGACAATGGGGTCTTTCCTTTTATTCTGTGGTCCTCTTCCATAATCAATAAATCAGTGAAAATGTTTCCAAAGAAAGATCAGCGGTAAAGATTTTTTTTTTCCCTTTCTCTGTGAAGCGCAGTCACCAGGATATGAAGCAATCGCTCTAAAAGTTATCTTGATCTTGATGCAATGTTTTGTATGCACTTTCTCCTACAATGTTTGGATCTGAAAAAAGAGTCTTCTACTGTACCAAGTAAGGCGTTTACTTGGTCTTAATCCCTTCTGATTGTGTGAGACTCCTTCCCTCTGAGTAATTCTCATTCTTGCATTTATTTTGCTCCTCAAAAATTTCCCTTGTAAATCTTATTTTAGGTCAAAGTCCTTAGACAGTAAATCTTTCAGACAGCTTCAGGCCATTATGGCTCCAAGAAACCATTGTGAAGTGAAGTTGTGTTTAATAAGGTTGATGGACCCTGTTAGAGATCTCTTTGAGTATGCCTTCATTAATTTTGTACACATCTTGTTAATTCAGACAAAGAGGGTAAGTTGCCAAGCCAAAATTGTTTCCTTTTAGCAGACCATGACTCAAAATCAGAAGCTGATTCCTAGCAGAGTTAAAGAACAATACTGGCTGCCACATGTTTGTTTTTTTTTTGGTAACTTTGCTCTTTAACAGAGTCTAGAATAATTTTCTAGACATTAAATCACCAAATATAAATACCAAGTGACCTAACAAATATTGTTTAACCGTCCTCTCCATCCATCGCCTTTTTTTTCTAGTTTAATTATTTCATGAGAGTGTATTTGTTAAAACTTTGAGATCACAAAGGTCATCAGATCTAACCATCCATGCTGTCTGACCTTTAACTCCATCATTATAATACACAAGTGACTGGCTTATAATTCCCTTAGGGAGTAAGAGAACACATATCCATGTATTACGTCCTCTGAAGATCAGAAAATATTGCTGAATATGAAAACAGCAACAACAACAACAAAAAGCCACCAAGTTCTTGGCTTCATATTTAAAGTTTGTCCAAAGAAAAATTTGCTTTCTTCCAACAAACTGCGTTTCCTTTAGAGCAAAATTTTATACTTGGAAGAAGATAAAAAAGAATTATGTGTATTCAGCAGTGCCTCTGCAGCTATCTTTCCTTGTGACCAAATAATTTTGTGAGCTGATAAGTCTCAAGTTGAGATGATTAAAAATAAAATGTGACAGGCATTGTATGTGCACCTGTGTTTGAAGGGAGCCTTGCAATAAATAGAACATAAAGATATATGCATTGCTGTTTTGGTAATCTCAATAGAGTATTGATTATAATCTCATATTTTTCCCACTTTATAATTTATAAACATTTCATCACTTGACAACCCTTACGGTTACCTGTGAGATGACGTAGGTGTTGTTATCCCTATTTAATAATTGTAAAAACAGAGTTTTTAATTTTCCCCAAGGCTACCAACGTAGCATCAGAACCTAGACTTTTTGACTCCCAACCAAGTATCTGATGCTTTCAAATAGAGCAGCAGATACAGCAAATCATCTGTTATTACCAAGTGCTATGTTAAAATGTGTAAGTACCGTTGTCAAATACATCCTCAAGACTTAGGTACCCAGCTGGCCATTTGGGGTACAAATCTTTTCCTATAGAAAGGAAATTGACTTGTAAACTACATCTAAAGAAGTCATTTGCTGTTACTGAATCCACTGTGTTAAGGTTTTTACAACTTCAAACTCATTCTCCCTCAAGTCAGTCTTATTTTATTTTCTTCACCCCAAGCTCAGAGGATTCTGCCTTCTTGTTGATTTCTAGGTTCTACGCTTTCCGTATAAGATGAAAACCACCGTCCACACAGTTACCTAGATCCTAACGTCATGTTTTCTCTCACCTCGTTTTCACTTAGTTTTGTCTATTTGATT
>NW_016107535.1:2778211-2790038 GCF_001604975.1 Cebus imitator
CAATCTCTGCTCACTGCAGCCTCCACCTCCCAGGTTCAAGTGATTCTTTCGCCTCAGCCTCCCGAGTAGCTGGGACCACAGGCATGTGCCACCACGCCCAGCTAATTTTTGTATTTTTAGTATAGATGGGGTTTCACCATGTTGGCCAGGATGGTCTCGAACTCCTGGCCTCAGTTGATACACCCACCTCGGCCTCCCAAAGTGCTGGGATTACAGGCGTGAGCCACCGTGCTCGGCCTGGATCGAGTTTTTTGTAAAGTACCTTCCAATATACTTGCGCAACTATTACACTTCTCTGAATATTGTAAGCATCTTGTCATCATTTCTTTTTAATAATATCTAACCTTCTATCTCTCTTTAATTCACACATCTTTTAATATCTTTTATAGGGCCCAAACTTAGAAGTGAAAACTTTCCACAGAGAGAAATAGAGGTTGCCTTTTACTATCACTTCAGTGTGTTTATTGGGAGCCTATAATCATCACCAACACTTAACTGAATTTAAAGCAGAAATTGAGGCAGCTGAATGGGATGGATGAGAATAAGTTTTGGTACCCTTGAACTATAAGCCTTGGGCCACACATAAAAATATATGTGGTTCTCATAGTTATTGTAATGAGTAATGTAATTATTTCAAATATGGAATATAATACTAAGAAGGAGGAGAGAAGGAGAGCCGCTTGACACTTACAAAATAGTTGCAAATTTGGGAGGCCGAGGCAGAAGGACTGCTTAGCCCAGGAGTTTCAGACTAGCCTGGGCAACATAGCAAGACCCTGTCTCTGTAATTTAACAAAATATAACAAACAGTTGCAAAACATTGGGACGCTTATTTTCAGTCTTTGGATTTCATATTGTCTGTCTTTAAAATGGAAATGTGTGATTATATGATTTCTAAAGTCTCTTGATGTAACATTGTTTAATTTTATGTTTATCATTGCTTACAATTCCTGTTCATATTATCATTACAATAAGCCTGACATTTGTTTTCATCTTTTATCTTTGGAGCGCTATGTTTCCCGATAGAGACAGAGAAAGAGACCTTCCTCCTTTCTCTGCTTGTCTTGCTGAGGCCTAAGAAGAGAAAGTGGTACTATCATTATGGTGAATACATGTGTAGTCCCAGGAAATAATGGAAAAAGGATTTAGGAGTAGATGCTTAACTGATTGCTTTCTGTAAATGACTCATAGTCCTGTAGAAGAGCAGCAATGAAGAAATGGATCTTTACGTTTGAATTTCTAAATTTATCCTGAAAACAAAAGCCAACCCCTACTGGGTTAGAGTCCTCCAAAGCTAGGGATCTGTTAGGAGCACTGGTTTTGCCTTACAGGCCTAAATGTAAATGTTAGTCTCGGATGGGCAGAGAGTTGAACACTCTAATTAGCCCTGCAGGTCAGTCTTTAAAGAAACAAGAGTGTAGCATCCAGCAATTTAAAAAGATATCCTGTGCAATTGTTTGCTGAGGGTCAGAGGGTAAATGCTGTTGTGACAGTTGGGTGGACTTGGCACACTTCTCTCTGCAGGATAAGAGGGAGAAGAGAAGTTGCTGTTGATCTTTGGTGATAGCAATAGCAGAAGACAGTTCCCAAAATTATAGGGTCTTTTAAATATCTTTTCAATTCACATGAAAGTCTTCCATTTTTAATCCAAGGAATTGAAAATTCAAGTCATAGGAAATAAGAGGTGATCTAGCCCACACTTTTATCTTCAGGGAAGTTAAATCATAAACCTTTCTGGAAGCGTAAAACTGGTCTATTTCTTATATTTACCGCAAGTATGAGAAGGATACAGATAATTCAAGTCCACCACGGTCTTATTCCAACATGTCTTTCCTACTTTGTCTTCCATCTCATGTCAGTCCAGGCTAACCTAACTCACCCTGTTATTTTTTAATTTTATTTATTTATTTATTTATTTATTTATTTATAGGCAGAGTCTTGCTCTGTTGCCCAGGCTGGGGTGCAATGGCACAATCTTGGGTCACTGCAACCTCCACCTCCCAGGTTCAAGCAATTTTCCTGCCTCAGCCTCCCAAGTAGCTGGGATTACAGGCACCTGCTACCATGCTCAGCTAATTTTTGTGTTTTTAGTAGAGATGGGGTTTCACCATGTTGGTCACGCTGGTCTCAAACTCCAGACCTCAGGTGATTCACCCACCTCAGCCTCCCAAAAGTGCTGGGATTACAGGTAGGACTCACCATGCCCGGCCTCACCCTGTTATTCTGAATGCATAATTTTGTGTCTCTGTCTTTTGTCTTATGCCATTTCTTAATTTAGATCCTAAATATCTATTTCCTCTTTCTCTTCTTTCCATTTCCTTTTCACCTTAAGAATTCAACTCCTTATCTCTTCATGAAGGATTAATCACTTTTTTCTCTCCGTTCCCATAGAACTATCTCTTGTAACTTAACACTTACTTAGCATTCATTTTAGTTACTATTTCACATGTACTTCACCCGACTTTGTAAACATATTAGTTTGCTTTTTCATTTAAGCATATGTCTACTAGATGAGAAAGTCTTTGGACAGATGCTGAGCCGTCTTTTTGTTTGTTTATTTTGTTTTTCGTCAGAATTTTACTCTGTAGCCCGGGCTAGAGTACAGTGGCTGGGTCTCGGCTCACTGCAATCTTTGCCTTCTGGGTTCAAGTGATTTTGGTTCTACAGCCATCTGAGTAGCTGGGATTACAGGCATGCACCATCATGTCTGACTACTTTCTGTATTTTTAGTAGAGACAGTGTTTCACCATGTTGGCCATGGCTGGTCTTGAACTCCTGGCCTCAATTTATCCACCTGCCTTGGCCTCTCAAAGAGCTGGGATTATAGACATGAGCCACTGCACCTGACCGAGTCTTATTCTTCTTTAGGTCTTTTTGCAGGATCATGTACAATAAAGTATTTAATTAATGTTTGAAAGGAAATGTGTTAGCGCACATGTGTATGTGGAAGAAGTAAAATGGTCTTTAACTGATGGCCTCTAACACTCCTTCTAGTATTAACTTGCCCTGAATAGATCTATGGTTTGATGTAACAATCAAATCAAATCAACTAATTTTTGATCAGCTATTATTTACTTGAGCCATCACTTTTTTTTTGGTCTAGATTTCCTGTAAGAAGATGAAAAACTCAAATTTGACAATCTTTTATATTAGGTGAACCAGTAAACATTTTTGACCTGTTCCATTTTAGAGTCATAATGGAATCAAAAGTAGAACTTGTCTAATGGGTAAGGATTGTGTATGAGTTTCAGTTTGCTTCAGTAGCCTTCTAGCTATTGATTGTGACCAAGAGCTTATTGTTGCTAAATAGGAATTATTAGAATGTCGATATTTTGAGGAATGAGTTAAGAGAAAAGAAGCTGAGAATATCTTTTAAAGGGATGCTTAGACTGAAACATCAGTTTCCATTTTTGTTCATAATCTTACAGATCAGGTCACACCACTTATATTGTTATCAGCTCAGCTCTTTAGCTTTGTAGCTTAAATCCCTTACCCCATAGAGAAACTGCCTGAATCACAAAACCTTGTGAATCAAAGAAAGACTTAAAGAAGATAATATACGTAAATGATTAAGATGGGTGTAATATTACCATTTCATTCACTTAACAACTGAGTTACAAATAATTCTTTAGCTTTATTTTTAATTTTGTTGAAGCCAGCTTTCCCATAGCGTGTGTGTGTGTGTGTGTGTGTGTGTGTGTCTTTGTATTGCTTACAACACAAAGAAGCCTAACTTTGCTATGCATTTCTTCTTGTGATTTAAATACAACACTCATACTGGATTCCATCTGAAGAAATGATTTAATCGTTATTAGGAGTCTTTCGTTTCCCTTTACTTTTAAGCAACATATATATTAACCCTAAAGCAGATTGCAATCTTTGCTGGATTTTTTTTTTTTAATGCATCACTCCTCTTGAGTCTTTTTTAATATCTTTGTGACATTATTCAGAATTGTCTAGTTCACAATCAGTGCAGATAATGTTTTCTTATAAAATCAAGCCAACGGCCTCCATAGGCCAGAAGATCTGGCTTAACCACCCAGGTCACAGAGGCACTCCTACTTGGTTGCACCACTTTTTAATCGACTTGTGAATCAGGCTTGGGAAGCTGGAGTTAAGTCAGTTCATTGTGTCTGTTAACAGTAGGAAGGCTCAGAAGATCAACGGTTAGGGAAAAAAGCTGCAAAGAAAATCCACGGGAGTCACTTGTGTCCACAGGACCTCTCACTTTCCTTTGCAGAGCATGCAAATAAAAAAGGTGATTTGCTCTGATACGGAATTCCTGCACATCGTTCAGGCATGCGTGCAAGAGAGTAATCTCCTGTGTGACAGAGTAACCTGTGTAGCACAAGAGAGCATGAAATTTGGAGCCAGCAGACCTGAGTTCCAAGCTCCTGCCTTAAGTATAGTTTATTGTATGAACCTGAATATGACATTTAACCCCTCTAGAGCCTCATTTACTTATCTGAGAAGTGAGGATAATAAGACTCTGCTAATTATATGGATCAAACCAGACTTATTATATGGATCAAACCAGAACAGACATCTAACGAGAAGAATGTGAGTGCTTACTCTGCATACTTTCCAAGCTGCAGGAAATATAGAACTACACTCGGCGTTGCCCTTGCTCTCGAGCTTCTATTTCAGTATGGGATTCATGAAAACATGACTAAAAGGCAATGAGATCAGATCAACAATAACATAGTTTTCTCAAGAATTGAGTAAAATGTTAATGGAGAGAGCAACTGACTGCCTTGAAAAGATAAGAAATTATGAAAAAGGCAGGAAGACAGATCCAAGCAAGCACAAGCTAAGTACATAGAAGATACTCAATCAGTGTGGAGTAAAATGGAAGTAGCAGTTATGTGGGTGTTAAAGAAGGTGTTTGAATTTGTGTGTTGGAGAGAATAGAGGAACTAGTATCTAAAGAGCTGACAAATTGTGAATTACAATAGATTTAAGCATTGTAAGCTGCAATGGAGGATACAACCTTAAGCTCTTATTACCCAACCCCAAATCACTGCAACCCTTATTTGTCCATTAATAAGACTTTTCCAGAAAAAATAGTCAAATTAGATTATTCTAGACAGAGATATAGAATACTTTAAAGCTAGAACTGATCATCAGGTTCTTATCAAAATATTTTCTTGTATTCTTTTTTTTTTTTGAGACGGAGTTTCACTCTTGTTACCCAGGCTGGAGTGCAATGGCGCGATCTCGGCTCACCGCAACCTCCGCCGCCTCCTGGGTTCAGGCAATTCTCCTGCCTCAGCCTCCTGAGTAGCTGGGATTACAGGCACGTGCCACCATGCCCAGCTAATTTTTTGTATTTTTAGTAGAGACGGGGTTTCACCATGTTGACCAGGATGGTCTCGATCTCTTGACCTCGTGATCCACCCCAGTCGGCCTCCCAAAGTGCTGGGATTACAGGCGTGAGCCACCGCGACCGGCCTTCTTGTATTCTTGAAGATGGATTTGGTTTTTCGTCTTGGAAAATGATTTCCCCCATACCTTACTTATGGGCCCCCATTTCCTAATTCTATGGACACTTAACTCTCTTCTGTACTCAGGGTCACTGGGACAAAAATAACACAAGGAAGCCACTTAATTTTATGTCTTTATTATTGTTTTGGACCAAGATCTCCCAAACCCCACACTTAGAGTGAGTGGAAGTTGTCTCCACAGACAGAGGCTTTTTCTCCCAGGGCCTGTTGTCACAGAAGGAAGATGACACCAGCCTGGTGACATGTGTGCCTGGGAGAGCTGCCAGTGAATGCTGCCTCCCCAGTTTTAAGAAACACCTTGGTTTGTCAGACCTAAATTACTTCCACCTCTCTGCTGGAGGTGGCAGCGATGTCAGTTACCCTGGGTCCAGCTAAGGTTTTAGTCTCTCTGTTTTCCTGATCATGTCAACACTCTTCTTCTTAAAATGCAATTTTTCTTGTTTTGTGTTTGTGGTAAGGGCTATTTTCTGCCAAAACAGACATTATCAGTGCAGTTTCATAGTGAGGAACTCGTGTCCCTTAGAAGTGTAGAGAAAATCTGAGAATATCAGGCCCAGAAAGGACTTTGGAGATCCCACAGGATTTGGCCAAATCTTTGTTGTCCTTGCAAGGGGCTGTGAAACAGACAGACTAGAGAGCTATGTCAAGGCCTTATTGCAAGTCAGAGTGAGAAAAGTGGAAATTTAACAAATATACATACACAAATATACCACATTTACATACACGTTTTCTGTATACTTAGGATTTAAGGGTAATATAATCCTGAACAGTCTAGCAGAGAGTTAGAGAAAACACGTTTCTTGGAGTGACTTACTCATCCTTGTGGCTTATGATGCAAAGCCTGGATGGGAGATTCACAGGAGGGATTATCCACGAGTTCCTGAAGTCACAAACCTGTGACTTCTCCTATTTTCTAAAACTAAACAGCGACTGTGGCCACCAGCAGACACATACACTGTAGCTAAAGGCGCAAGCCAGCAGCAGTTAAAACCAGAGAGGGACTCTGGAACTCTCTAAGAGCAACATACAATCCCCGCCCCACTTGGAGTTCATCTAGGACTCCAAAGTAAATATACCTCCTTTCTATTTTGCCTAGGGATTTTTTTTTTTTTTTTTTTCCTGGAAAGGGTGGAGAAGATTTACGTAAGACAACTGAGTTGCTTCAAAATACAGCCTCCAGAAAAAATGAGGCATCTCCTGCCTAACTTATTATTCCTGCTGAGAAGAGAGAAATTGAGGAACTAAAAGTGAAGTCTAAAATTACCAGGGCTGAAATCTTGGTAGAAGTCAACTTGTCTATAAAATTAGCTGCCTCACTGGCCCTTTAGGGTGGAAATACCACGAGGAACAGACATCCGATGTAAAGTTGAGAGGGAAGTTGTCTGTCTTCATCAATAGTAAATCAAATCATGGTTAAATAGACAAATGCAAACTTCAAAGAGAGTAGAATCACAGTTATATAGGATGTCAAATATATAGTAACAGCAAATCCAATTAACAGATTGAAAACCCGAGGCATGTGTAGGGGAAGTGTCTTGCTTCAAATAACGTAATGAATTTACTGGCAGATGCAGAACTTAACCCAAAATTCATGACTCTTAGAACAGTGCCCTTTCACGCATGATCCTGAAATGCAAGAGCGGTTTTGTTTTTCTGGTTTCAAGGTGGAATAAATCATGAAAATCTGGGCTTGTATTATAATACATCCCAGTGTGGAATCAGAAGGAAAAGTGATGTGTTATGCAATGAACTTAAGTGAATGTTTATTCATTATCCATTCAGCAAAAGAGACTAACTCAAAATCAAATAGCTGAAACCTGAAGCCCAGGTTTCCTGATGTTGATTCCAGAGTTCTTTCCACTGTTCCTTTCTGGCAATTGACTGCATCTACTGTGACCAATTGCCATGGTGGGAGCCGTGTGGAGGATGTGGCAGTAAGTAGGAGGGGCAGGGACTAAAATGTATAGTTTTAATCAGGCTATTCAAACGTAAGACAATCCAGTGTTTTAAAAATAAGAATTTATAGAAGATAGTTAGTAGCCATGTTCAGAAATACACATATTAATAAATACAACAATAAAAGATACTGAAATTTATTTGGAGTCCATCATAAACTGAATACTACTATAGGATTGATTAGGAAAGTTAAATGTTATAATATGAAGTGATATTTTGCTTTTAGAGATGAAAGTTCAAAGAAATTAAACACATCAGTATTCAAACACAGTTTCGTTTGATTTAAGACCCTCTCTTTTCGGCCACATGCTGCGGCTCACGCCTGTAATCCCAGCACTTTGAAAGTCCGAGGTGTGCGTTATCACCTGAGATCAGGAGTTCGAGACCAGCCTGACCAACATGGAGAAACACCATCTCTACTAAAAGCACAAAAATTAGCCAAGCATGGTGGCATAAGCTTGTAATCCCAGCTACTCAGGAGGCTGAGGCAGGAGAGTTGCTTGAACTGGGGAGGGGGACGTTGCGGTGAGCCAAGATCATGCCATTGCATTGGGCAGTAAGAGTGGCATCAACAGCCTGGGCAACAAGAACGAAATACCATCTCAAAAAAAAAAAAAAAAGAAACTTCTGTTTCCAAAGTAGACCAGTCAGTGGGAGTACAGATGAGTATGTTTATTTTAATGAATAACATATAATAGCAATAAGAGGAACCTAATTTTGTTGATGAGTTCTTACTCTAAGATATTTTGAAAAATAATTTAAATAACAGTAGCTGCTAGCGCTGTCGTAGTAAGGTGAGCTCTGTAACGCGTTGTTGGCCCAAACATAAACCGGTATACTGTTTGGAAATTAATGTATCTGTCAGGCTTTAAGATTTTTTTTCTTTTAATTTAATAATTTGCTTGTGGTAGTCTGTGTTTGAGTAAATAGCGTAATAATTTTTGCTTTATGATTATAGTGGTAAAGAAAAACGGAAGCCAATTGAATTCCCAATTAATGGGAAATAGCTAAATTAATTCAATAACTAGCAATTTACATTTTTTTAATTTTAAAATTTAATTTAACAAACTGCATTCAGTGTCCTGATAATGCACTCATTTTAGCAGATCAATTTCAAAAAGTAAGTATATGCATCTGTATACACAGACACATATATACATATTTAACAAAGTATATCTTTAGTATTTATTATGTGTACATCCTGTAATACACTTACGTGTAATATGTATCTCTGGAAGATAATAAACCAAAATGTTAATAGTGTCTACCTGTAGTTTCTAGGATAAATGACTGCAATTCATTCCATACATTGTATATTTTCTATATTTTTAACAACATATTTGTAATCTAAACAAGACATGTACTGTATTTTTTAAAATCCTAAAGAAGTCAGGTTTATATAGTAAAATAGAGTTTTTATTTTAATGTATATAATGCTAAAAAGTAATTTGTAAATATTTGATGACTATGTTAAAGGGTTAAACCTTCATTAATAAGGAAGACATTCTCCTCCAATGGAGCAGGGATTGGGAGCAAGGCAAAATATATTAATAAATCATTTAAAGGAGAAATGCAGAGGGCTAATGAACATATTGAAACATGTAGTATCACTGGCAATAAAAGGAATTAATATTAAAATAATTTTTTTTTATTTATGAAGTTGGAAAAGATAATTCTCTCAGTGTTGTAGTAGTTAGACTCATTCAAATGTAATTTGGTGCAGTTTTTTAATTTGATATTCTACCCATGAAGTGATTTGAATCCATAACATTTGACCCAGTACTTTTAGTTGTAGAAATACTTAACAGGGGAAAATACTCGAAATACTATGATAACTAAAAAATAAATTATACTGCATATGATGTTAATCCTGTTTATATACATCAACGTAGGAGGACCACCATAGAAATTTTCATGTAATTCTCTCTGAGTGTGTTGCACTTATAATTAACTTTCATTTTTTTATTCGTATTTTACTTTTTTCTTCTAAATTTTACACTGTTTTTGTAATCTAAAATCTTTCAATCCACAATGCAAAACAATATGAGGAGAGATTATCTTATCTTGATACATTTGCACATCTGTTTTACAGCTCTTCAAAAGTAAGGCTCTGTCTAAATCCAGGTAAGTGGTAAAAATACTGTTATTATAATCATAGCATGGACTATATGGTAAATGAACTGTAGGACATACATGACTGAAGAAGGGTAAATACAGAAGCAGGGGGAAAAGTAGATATTAAGATGTAATCTAACCATGAAGAATAGTGTTTGTTGATTCCAGTCTCAAAATACACAGATTTGAATCTCAATTCCATCGCTTAATATCTATCTGCATTTCGGTATCTTCATCTGTAAAATAACAATGAACATGGTATCTAAGGCATAATTTTATGAGAATTAAATGAGTTTGTTATATGTAAAGTGCTTTGAGTACCTTAACCATAAAAAGTACAGAAAGAGAAAAATCTAAATTCCGTCTACCATTTTTTTATTTTACTTGAACATGTATACAAATATAAAATTAAATCTAGAATACAACTGTAAGATTTAAGACAAAACTCATCCCCCTTTCTATGCCTATAAGACTTATCCATTTTTACAGGGCACGGTGGCTCAGCCTGTAATCCCAACACTTTGGGAAACCGAGGCAGGTGGATCATGAGGTCAGGCGTTTGAGACCAGCCTGGCCAACACAGTGAAATCCTGTCTCTACTAAAAATACAAAAAATTAGTCAGGCATGGTTGTGGGTGCCTGTAATCCAGCTTCTAGGGAGGCTGAGGCAGGAGAATCACTTGAATCTGGGAGGCAGAGGTTGCGGTGAGCTGAGATCACATCACCATACTCCAGCCAAGGCGACAGTGCGAGACTCCGTCTCAAAAAAAAAAAAAAAAAAGACTTACCCATTTTTTAGAACTTAGCTGGTGACCCTAAAATGGATGTGATCTAATATCTTGCTTTGGAACTTAGCCTCAGATTAAAAACTGATTTGTTGAACTCATTTAGTGGCTTTCAGTAGCTTCCTCAAATGTAAATTCTTATCACCTGAGGCAGAAGAGGAAGGCAAACGATTTAGGCAATATTTAGAACTTTGAAAGTTACTCAGTGTGTTCTGTTGATCATCCTTCAAATTACTGGTAGCTGATATCAAAAAGATCTCTTTGGTTTTGTTCTGCAGGAGTTTGGAAAACCCCATCATTTCTTAGCTTTCACACATACTCTAAAAACTCCAACCTTCCTTGACTATTACAGGTTTATCATGCTGACAGCTTTCCCTTTTCACAAATAATTACTGAGGGCTTGAGATACTGAGCTTGAATTGAGAGCAATATTTTTCCTCTCTTCTATTTTAATTATATACTGTGCTTTGATTTTTACAAAGATGAAAAGGCATCTCTGTAAAATGTGTGTCTGTCTCATAGTAAACGCTTTAGGTAAATACTCTTCTACTTCCTAGTTCTTATAGAATTATAGAACTGTTTAAGTGAGCTAATACTCACTGAACTTTTGGAGTACAAAATATGACAAGATGAACATAAATGTATCCTGACTTCATAAACTTCATAATCTTGTTGAGGAGGCAGTTAAGTATACAACGTTTTGCGTTGAAAGGTAGAATTTTATTACTGCTTTTATTTATATTCATATAAAATAAGAAAAAGTTTAACTTCAACTAGGAGTTTAGAGAAATAAGTAGGTAACGTTTAAAGACTCTAAAAGTATTTGAATATATCAGAAAAGCTAATGAAGGCATTCTAAACTGAGCAATTGTATTGAACAGAAGGACAAAAATAGCCCCCTGGGGTCCACATTTGCCAAACAGAGTGGATTGCAAGGAAAGTGAAGCTGAAGGGGTAGGTTGGGGCCAGATTTTAAATGCCTTTGACTGCCGTTCTAAATAATTTGTTTGGTTCTATCAGCACTGGGACACCCTGAGGAGTGAAGTGATCAGAGTTGCCCTTTAGGTAAAATGAAGTTATAGTGAGGTAGCTCTAGCAGGGAGGAGAGAAAGCGGAGACATTGCTCTCTCTATATATTTTGCCCTCATTCAGGTAGATCTGTTATTAAAACGTAGAAGGATTGATTGTCAGCCCCCTGTACCTGGTGGTTCTGCATTGATGAAATCAAACAATCCTGGATCATAAATATTTAGAAAACCATAAATAAAAATAAAAACAATTAAAAAACAAAAAAATGGTGTATTTAATTTTTTCATAGGGATGTCAAATGGAGCCATTGACATTAGTATTTTATGAAAATGGCATTTCAAATCTGAGAAAAATATATATTATTCAACGAATAATAAAGATCAGTTTTGATGAGTGAGAGTGGATTTTCCTTTGTTTTTCTTTTTTTTTTTTTTTTTT
>NW_016107535.1:2790212-2834574 GCF_001604975.1 Cebus imitator
AGAGACGGGGTTTCACCATGTTGACCAGGATGGTCTCGATCTCTTGACCTCGTGATCCACCCGAGTCGGCCTCCCAAAGTGCTGGGATTACAGGCTTGAGCCACCACGCCCGGCCTTTTCCTTTGTTTTTCATACAGATATATATTCTGGAAAATTAAAATAGTTGCATGCGAAAACATTCAAAAATGATATTGTAATATGGTTGCAAAATTTTACATTGGGCTGGGAAAGGCGTTTCAAACTACGTCCGAAACCCAGTAAGTCATAAAAGAAAAAATGGTAAAGTTGACTATGGAAAAATTAGAATTTTCCTATACCAAAAAGCAAACCATAATACTGTACGCAAATTTGAAAGACCAGACATACATAAACACACACATACGCACACACACAAATACACATACAAACACATACACAGAAAAATATAGTACTTATAATAAAGAGTTGGATGCTAAAAAAGGATATTCAATAAAATGTTAGCATTTTGATATTTCTGGAGAACATATGCTTCCATCTGACATCTTGTACTTCTATTCCCAAAGCTGTGGATTCACAGCACTGGCATTTTTACCCAGGGGGCAGTGCTGACCCCTAATTCTGAGACCATGTAGCTTTCAGAAGCCTGGGGAGGGCTGGGTGTGGTTGCTCATGCCTGTAATCCCAACAGTTTGGGAGGCTGAAGCCGGTGGATCACGAGGTCAGGAGATGGAGACCATCCTGGCTAACACGGTGAAACCCCGTCTCTACTAAACATACAAAAAATTAGCTGTGCATGGTTGGTGCTTGCCTACAGTCTCAGCTACTCAGGAGGCTGAGGCAGGAGAATTGCTTGAACCAGGGAGTCAGAGATTGCAGTGAGCTGAGATCACGCCACAGCACTCCAGGGTAGGGGACAGAATGAAACTCATCTCAAAAAAAAAAAAAAAAAAAAATGTCTGGGGAAATGACTGAGAATGAAAAGGCAAGTGCTCTAAGTAGAGTTGTTCCAACTACTGAGGACTTGGGATTCACTTAAAATTCTTGAATTTGTTTATTTATCTGAAAAATGTAGATAATACTAACTTACACCACTAGGTGGTTGGGAAAAGTAACGCACGTTACTAAACCTTTGAGATCCATGTATAAGCATTGTTATTTAGAGAGTGCAAAGAATTGTTATTTAAACCTTTGAGATCCACAAATAAGCTTTGTTGTTTAGAGTGCAAAGAAATGTTACTTCTTTGTAACTTGCTTAAATCAGTGCATGATATTTGCATCAGCTACTCACACTAATTCTGAAATCAAACATTATCAGATATACTTTAATTAGCTCTTTTATGGAAATGTTTGTGCTAAAATCAGGTCTGTATTAACTATTAGCTAACTTTTCATTGTGAGGATATCTGAAAGCAAAACATGGATTTTCCGCCAATACATTGTTTCTTCTTCTTTATATCACCTAAGTATCTTAAGTAGCTGAGCAGCTTGACTACTTCAATTGTACAATATGGAGATGAGCAAATTGAGGGACAAATACATATCCAAGTAAAATAAGAAAAACACGAGTAATCCTCTAAATCACTTCCCTGATTCTGGACAAAAACAGGCTCTTATCTTTGTCATGGTCTTCAGAAATCATTTAGTTCTGTGCCTCATTTCACAGATGAGGAATCTGAATCCAGAGTGGTTAAGTAATCTGCCCCAAGGCCACAGAGCTCCTATCTTCTAACTCCCAGTCCAGTGCTCTTTTCTTGCAAACTACTCAAATTTCTCAAGTAGCCACAGTGGGATAGGTTGTCTTAGGTTTTGTCCAGAATCTTTGTAGATATATTAGAGACCATATTTGATTTGATCATGCTGACAGCTGAAGTGGCACATGGAAGGAATCTTTTTCATCCATCAAATCTTACTGGGAATCTTTTGACTTCATGAAAGTTGAAGTTTGTTTACATTTTTAGTGTATATCAGTACTTGAGACCTTGAGCCTTAGATTTGGGTGTTCAAATGGCTACATGATCCCATTAGTGTAAAAAGCAATTCAATAATGACTTTTGTAGGCAGTTGTGCTAACAGCATTTCCTCTAGATCATTAATTCCCAAGCATGACTCATTCAGAACCGCCTAGCAGGCTGTAAAAAATCCAGTTGTTGGGTCTGCAGCCCTGCAGAGTCTGATTCAGTAGATCTGGGGCCACGTCCAGAAATCTGTTTTCAAAAGCATTACCGAGTACTGTCACATTCTTGCATATTCAAGATCAAATTATATTATGGGAGTTTTTTTGTTTTTTTTTTAATAAAAGAAGGAAGCATTATTACCAGTAACCTAGAGGTCTTATATATCAGCCAATGATCACATCATCCTTTAAATGCATGAATTTTATGGATGCAAAAGTAGAAGTAAAGGGGAGGCATGAACATGTTTGCAAACTTTGTTTCTGAAATGTATGTTCTAATCTATTCTGGCTTCAAATTCTCTTCTAAACTTTGTGTCTTCTAAATTTTAGAAGAAATCTCAATATTCACTTATAGTTATCTTGGCCACTTACAACTTTTCGAGCAAAATAGTGGAAATTGAGTTCCTGAGGGGCGGGGTGTAGGATGATGTTTTGAAATACATCTAACTGAATTACAAACACTCAGCAGTAAAGAGAGTATTTTAATGAACCATGTGAAAACTATCAGGGTGCATTTTATCTCCACTAAATCTTTGTAACCAAGGCCAGATTCTACATGAATGTCGTTATATATTTATATAAATGTGTTTTTAAGCCAAAAGCAAATTAATATCTTATGCTTTAATACTTATTCTAATCATTTACAAAGATGCATCATGTGCAGTAATCATTTTTATACCTATTCACAAGCAAAGAGATGAGTATAAAGTGGGTTCAATAAAATAGAGAAAAGAAATATTCAAATAGGTAAGCATTTTGTTAAAAAAAAGAAAAAGGACACATTTATCAGGATTCATTCTTCCTGTATATAATACAGATGTTTATTTGTTTTTATAAGTTAACGGGACCGGTGGTTTAAATTGTTACTGAAACATGCTCAAAAAAATCAGAAAGCTTATTTTGTTACTGCTTGATTTGAAACCACTGGCATTTCTCTGGGGGAAAAAATTAAAAACTCTTCAGCTATCAGGCAGTGGATTTTAGTTTTTTTAATATGGATTAAATATAGCAGTGGATTTGAGTACTCTACCCTAATTTCCAACTTCATGTAATCATTCTTGAAACTCCAAATCTAGATTTAAAAAAACCTTACAAAAGTTTTTCTGAAGTTTACTTTTCAGTTGCAAAGAGTAAATTAACTTTCTAAAATGCCTTCTGTAAAGTGTAGTGGTGGTGCGGTTTGTTTGGGGAGATTTTGTTTTGTTTTTAAAAGAGAGTGCACTTTCTTATGAAAGAGACAGGGAAAGTTTTACCTGTCTGTCTCCTGGTTTTTTTTTTTTTTTTCTTTCTTTCTTTTTCTTTTAAAGATTGGTGATAAGGAATTCTAACTACTTAATGAGATGGGAGAGGCCTCACTCCATTGGAGTGGAGGAGTCCAGGTGGAAGTTGATGGATTGGACAGGTAAAGAGAAGAGTCCCGCCTCCTCATGCCTATAGTTGGGTATATATTAGGAAACCTTAAATTATGTACAGAGAGAGAAAGAGAGAGAGGGACTTGAGTTCTGTTATCTTCTTAGTAGATTCATATTGTAAGGGTCTCAGAGGGGGTGGGGGGGCTGGCAAAATCCTGGAGCCAGAAGAGAGGACAGCAGCATTGATCAATCTTACAGCTAACATGTTGTACCTGGAAAACAATGCCCAGACTCAATTTAGTGAGGTAAGGATTTTAGATTTTGGCACTCCATTTCGAGATGCTTTTTAATTTTCATAAAAACTTACATATTTGTGGTTCTCGGTCACCCAATGTAATATTTTTGCAAATTGTACGTAGGAATCTCCTTTTCTTGGTTAATGTTTTCTGTGATGGCTGTAAGATTTTTTTTTATTATTAATTAGGAGATGAAACAGTAGGAGAAGATGAAAAAGAAAAAAAAATCTGGGTGACATTATGCATTTGAAGAGAACAATATTCAGGAGTTTATAAAATCACTTTTTATAAGAACAGGCTCAGAGAGCAGATCACATTCTGCTAGATACATTGCAATGAATCCTCTGATGGGTATTCACGTACCAATGAGACAAATTAGTTGACTGTGTCTTAACTTCTTAGCATAGTTCTATCTCCAGACTTCATCCTAAAAGCAAATGAATCTTTTTTTCAAAATAATCAGGTGAGATTTTTTTTTAAAGCCATCTTCATTTTTAAGTCTCTCAATCCAGAGACCCACCTAAATCCTGAAGGGGCTGTGATAACGTCTGTATCGTCTGGAGGGTCACTTGTACTTTCACCGTGTGATGACAAAGTTATTTTGGAGGGATACATTGTTAAATATTTATGCATGCATACATGTAAATGTGTGTTATAGCATACAGGATTTTATTTAAGGAGCTTGATTATTCACGTTTCTGATCTCTGTTCAACAAGTTTGTCTTAGGTATTTAAACCTGTGCAAAGGGATAAGAAAAAAAAAATCCTGAAGAGACTTTAAGGCTTTGAGGAAGTTTCCTAAGGTTAAGGGAGGTCTAACAACAATATTAGTTTACATTCCTCAGAATAGGGCAGCTGTGTTGACACTAATCAGATTGAGGAGGGGTTGTTGTGGAGACAGTTCAGTGTTTCAGATAAAAATGCTTGCAGGTGAATGCTTGGAAAAGTAGGCTAGAGTACTCAAATTGAGCTCCTTAAAAATTAAAAGAAAATGCATAGTACTCCGGAGCAGACCGCAAGAGGAAGAGTGGAGCAGAGGGCAGCAAAGCAGGGCCTGCGCTATGATATTGACCACGCTATTGTCTAGACTCCTGAACTGTGTAAATACAACAGGGGAAATATTGAGTTATCTAAAGAAGGAAAAGGAAGTGCCTATTTTTCTTTAAAACATTCAAGCAGCCTTGCTTGTCCTCAGTAGAAAAACTTGAGTTTCTTGTTTTGCTGTAATATTAAAAGTTAGCTTAAAATGTTACCAGTTTTTTAAATAGAATTTGCTTTTGAGATCCTGTTGATTCTATTGGATCCAGTTTTGTCCAGTTTTAATCATTCAGAAAATGATCTGTCTGTCATGTCATACCTGAGTTTGTCTGTCTTTATTCATGAACTATTTCACACACAGTGTTTTTGAGCCGCCTAGGATCTTATAAGTCAAACAGTGAAGAAGCCAAAGTCGGTTCATTGATATCTCTAAGTGAGCCACAAGGTTGATATAAAGTGGCAAGAAATGATTCTTTTTAATTTAAATATAATGTCATGAAGAAAGCAATTGCATTAATGTTGTAATTAGAGGATATTTGTAGAAATTATTTCCTTTTATGGAGGCAAAAGAGTCATGTTGTATGTGAGAATATGGCATCCTCATGAAAGAAAATACTTTTACACACAGGTTTTAGTTTTTCAAAACTTTCGGTAAATGTGTAGTCAAGAGCTACAAAAGGCATCATTTGTCTATTTTCTATTGGAATGCTGCTAAGGTCGATAAAAAAATATCTGTGAAAGAACATGGCTGCACTTCCCTACCTTTCTCTGCCTTTTTGCATGTTGCCTTTATGACTTTCATATCCTTCCGCCAGTGCATGTTGTAGGTTATAATTTCATGGCTTGACGTCCATTCTATTATGTACAAACAACTTTCTTTCTAGACA
Source organism: Cebus imitator (assembly GCF_001604975.1). Lineage (NCBI taxonomy): Eukaryota > Metazoa > Chordata > Mammalia > Primates > Cebidae > Cebus > Cebus imitator. The sequence goes on from NW_016107535.1 coordinate 2,795,938, forward strand.
GGGTTATGCTTTAATATCTAGTCCTCTGTAAAAATTCAGTACTACATGGGAATGTATGAAATGCCTGGGACCACATGGCTGTGAGAATCATGAATGTAAGATAAATGTTATAATGTTTAGAGATGTATGTTTATTAGCAACTGTCCATAAAGAAAAAACAATCTATGATCACACAAGAATTGTTAAACATTGGATAGATTAAAAATGAAAAAGACATAAAACTCCCTGTAAGAGTGAAAATTATTTAAAAGCTACAACTCATTCTTTGACTTCAAATAAATTTATAGTTTAATTTGCTGGCAATTTCTTTGAGTTGATAACTGAAAAATTATTTAAGAAGGCTGTCCCTACTCTAGTCCTTTTTTCGCAACTTTTGAATTCTTCCCCAACTCCCAGCAAAGCTGGATTTGGGGAAGCTGCTAATGAACAGGAAAGGGTCCGAAGGAAGGAGAACATGAGCAGGATGTATCAGGCATGGCTAAAGGCTCTACCCTTGGGTACAGTGCAGAGGCTGCAAGCATGCTCCACTCCCCTGCCAGGCTAGAAAAGACATGGCTTCTGGGAATGGTCTCTGACTTGCAGATAGAGAGGGTCAAAAGGAAAGAACTTCTTCATAGATCAAGTTTTAACTTCAACTTACTAGCAAAAAAAAAAAAAAATCTTTCCTGTCCTAGTACTATTTCTACTGACTCAACCATTTAAAAAATATGGGTGTGAGTTTTCTATTGATAGTTAATCACTGTATTAAGCTGTCCCGTGTTTCGCTTCTGAGATATTTAGCATCATAGGAAAAAGCACAGGGGTGAGACGCAGAAGCTGCAGGTCTAATTCGTGTCAGCCAGGCCATATTCCTTACGGCATGCTGTGGCCATAGATTGCACTACTTGTTTTACAATTGGTTGTCCTCAAGCCCAGAGGGAACTAGGAGAAAGAGATCTTAGATCACAGATCACAGACCATACCTTCCTTCACTACTATTGGACAAAAATGATTTGGAGATAATAAATCACTTATCCTTTACCTCGATAAGGAAAGCCATGTTTGGTTTGTTTTGCCTTTTAGAAGAGTGGTGATTCTCAACGGGATGTCACAAGTGCAACAGAACGCATCAATGGATGTCTAGATTTTCTAGAGCAACCAAAAAATAGTGGTTTCTTTTTCATTATATATACATTTTCTGAATGCAAAGTTGCTAAAACTTTCTTCAATGACCATATACAGAATTTAGATTCTGCATCCTGCCTATAAAGGGAGTATATATCTAATGTCATGAGATTTTAAAAAGGGATTTGGATCAAATAGTTGAGAAATATGTCACCACAAATACACCCTAGTTTTCTTTGATGTGTATATGATTGCTTTGGGTGGAATCTGAGCTGGTAGAACAGAGGGACACAGGTAAAAATTCTTCCTTTCTAGTACAACTTCTTTCTCTCGTTGGATATTGTTAAATTTCTAATTGTTTTATGTCAACAAATAGAGTGAATGCAGATAACAAAAAGATACTTCTGTGAAAAACAACTTGATGATTTCCATCATTTACAAGTTTTACTATTTTGATGATAAAAATTGTTAACGTCAAATGGACGCTCAATTTTCTTCAGATGTATGTCAAGGAAAACGTCATATGACTAATACAGGCTTATTGTCCAGTGCCAATTTAGTACAACCTATGAGTGGTATCCAATAGAGTACAGCATTTTGGGTCTGGAAGAGAATGGATTCGAGTGTCAAGGTGAAACATTTGATTCAAAAGTTAAGTTTTAAATCTGATGCCTAATCTTCTCTTAAGAACACAATTTGTGGGCCCAAGAAAATAGTGACATGTGGCTTATGAATGTGCCACCTCTCAAGCCTTTTATAATTTTTACTTATACTTTTTGATTAAGTTCTATATTGTCAATATTCATGAAAGTAGTATTGAGAAAGAGAAACTTAGGTTAGAAGAATAACTGACTTAAAAAAAGTTTACTGAGCATCAGTGATATGTAAAATGGCACATAGGATCTAAAAATAATTAAGAAACAATTCCTGCATTAAGAAGTTTATAGTTCATTGGGGAAATGAGCCAGGTATACGTACAATTATAATACAGGTCAGATTTTAAGTGTGTGAGCAAGGTAACATAAAGCATCAAAGAGAAAGACAGTCCGTGATGTCGGAGGATCAAGAATGTCTACATGCATATGGAAGATGAAGTTGCACTTGGAAGGACAGTTGGAACTTTCCAAGTCCTAGAAATGTAAGAAGGAAGGAGGATTTTAGGTGAAGAAACAAGCATCAGCAAAGAAAAGGGGAGCGAGGATTGAATGCTGGTACACTCAGAAGCATCACATAGTTCAATGCAATTGGAATTGAGACAAGCAGGAAATACAGTTGGAAATGCAAGATAGAGTGGCTCAGCGATGACCACAACACTGAGAGGAGTGTACGTTTATTATGGTGACAATGACAAGCCATGGGAGGATTTCAAACAGAGGAATGGTGTAATTGTGTAATTGGAGCTCTACTAGAGAGCACAAGGGAGAATAAGTGGCTTTGCTTGAGACTGCCTAGAAGTACAAAAATGCATTTCTCTGCTTTGCACATTGGCTGCGTGTTTTGCAGAAATATCTATCACTTCTCCGGAACCTTTGGAAGGGTATGAATGGATTGTTTCTAAAGTCTCATACAACCTGTGTATTTTCTGCCTAGTGCTCTCTTTAATAGCTATGGTCCCTGCCATAGACAAATGGGGAACTATTGGTCTTGGTTTATCTTTATTTATGCCTGCTATTCTAGCATAATTACTAATAGCACACCTTTTCACTTTTAAAACTGCCCCACTTAGAAGATAAATTATATAGCCACTCTGTAAACACCCCATTACTTATTTCATTCTTTTCCACACCGTAACACTCCACCCCAAAATGAAACAGTAGTATAAATTTGGCGGTAAACTAGATATAATGATTTTGATGTACCAGCCGCAAACCATTTTGATTATTTCCCCCACTAAAGGAAGCACTTCCTTCCAACCCAACAGCTACTGACAACTAATAATAGTAACTGTGATAGGCACTGTAAAGAAAGAAGAAATTAGTAATTCACAGCTACCAGCCTCTGTAAATTCACAATCCTAGGGAGCATATGAGGGGTTCATAAATGACCCCAGTACAAAACCAGAATTGGTGAAAGATATCCGAAGTTTTAAAAGAGTGAAATAGGCCGGACACAGTGGCTCACGCCTATAGTCCCAGCTCTTAGGGAGGCAGAGGCAGGAGGATAGCTTGAGCCCAGGAATTCGAGACCTGCCTAGGCAATACAGTGAGACCCCATTCGCCACAAAAAGGAAAAAAAAAAGTGTAAAAGAGTGAACTAGAGTTTAAACTGTTTATGATAAAGGTAATATTTTATATGGTTTAAGAACTGGAATTTAGCTGAGGAGTGAGGGGAGGAAGGACATTCTGTGTAGAGGTGAGAAAATTAGTAAAATTACAATGGAGAACCGTGCCAGGCAAGATGAAGGAACATAGTATATTGATTTAAAAAGAAAATATGTTGGTTTAAACAGTGATATGTGTTTACTATTTGTGTCAAAAATGGAATTCTTTTGTAGAAATAGCAACAAAAGTTAATTGGAATATTGATCTCACTAAGAGTGGAAACCCATGTGTGTTTTAAAAGTGTGATCGGTGTTCAGAATTTGAGATTCAAAACTTTACATACTCTAGGGATGATGAGTGACATATCACAGGAAGGGACAAAAATTAGCCTGAATGATTCCCTGGACTGAAAAGTTGAGGATTATCTTTTCCCGTTCCTTAGACTACAGAGGCAGATGGGGTGTCGTATCATTTATAGGACTCAGTAATGCCATATTAAAACTAAAAGCTAGGAACAAAATTCTCTGCGTTAACTATGAGTTAATTTTATTTATTAAATAGTCGTCTTAGAATCAGAACCAGAAGTCTTTTCTCTGGTCACTGCTCTAAATGTAAATAGTAATCCTGAAGCTAAATATAATGCATTTATTCAAAATGAGAATCCCAGGTGGGAAATAAATAACAGAGCAGAAGGAAATGTGAATGTCCCATTTAAAAACTAACCTCACCAAATAAAAAAAAAAAATGTAAGATATTATCTTTGCCATAAAATTTTTAAATTTGACTTTGGGACAAGGATACACACATAAGATGTAACATGTAAAGAGAAATATTGGGAGAAGACGTGTCTTTTCCCACATTAATATCCTCCCCTTCCACAGCCTCCTTCATCACTTCCATCTCACCCAAGAAGACCATGTAGGCAATTGAAGAGATAATAATAGGGCAGGTGAGGGTAGGCTATGGGGGGAGGAAGGGTTAATCAGTGACTTGATTTAAAGCCAAAGGGAGTAGATAAGAGGAGAACTGTGCTTCATGATAAATGGGGAGACATCTAGGCTTGTGCTCATTTCTTTCTCTTTTGTACCAACATAATCCTCCACTTGCATAAAGTAGATTTGTAAAGCATCCAGTGTTAGCATGTGATTGTCTTACAGACACTAAGGGAAAGAGTGAGGTTCCACAAAATACAACCTCCTAAAAAGAAGTAAGTAGTTCAATGAAGTGTCTGTAAAGTCTTCTCAGAAGTCTTACTTTATTCTTCCCCACAATTGATTTCCTTAGTTGGTCTGAGAATATAGCACCTATAGTGTTCAGAAAGTATCATTTTCCATTTTCTACAAAAAAAAATTATAAATTTCTTATTTCTAAGTTGATTGATGTCATGTTTGATAAGGACTAACTTTATATATTCTGATTTTTAAATTGTTCAAGTTTCTTTTTCAAAGACAAAGTGCAATTGGATTCGAGCTGAGATGGCTTCACCATATCATGTTCACCTGTCAGTTTAAAATTCAGTAAGTGAGGTTAAGATAGAGCACACGCCGGTTCTAGGTGAGGGAATGAGTGGCAAGAATAAAACATTTTTGGAATGTTAGTGAATGTGTGTGTAACGTAAATTGATATTTCATGCAAAACTTGTAATCTGAATTGCATCTTGTCTGTATTTCTTAAATGGCAAAAAGATTTTCTTATAAAACTGAAAGGGGGAATTTTGAGTCAAGCTGTGGTGTGTTGCCAGAGGCGGAAATTTATGAAACAGTCTTGTCAGCTATGTTGGAAACACTACAAAAGAAATAGTTCTACTTTCTTATTGGTGCTAAAGCCACTAATAGGTGCAGTTTAGTATAATACCCCTATGAGAATTACCACCCCCGAAGTGAGCTTGCCTTGGAAAGAACTCTGTACAGGCATTTTCTTTTTCCTTTTAAGCTTGCGCAAAACACCCAAAGGGGCCATTTCCAATCCAGCCAGTGATCTTTCTCAAGTTTATTCTTTCTCAGATCACAGAGACAATGGGGAATATGCCCTGTTTACTCAAATCAGTCTGGATTAGTGTCACTCTATTGATGGAATCAGAATTAAAAGGAAAACCATTACCCTCTCAAAAGGTAACTCCAGATGTTTGGGGAATGGCATGATTACTTTTAAATAGACCGTGTGAGACTCTGTCACCAGACTGAGGTTGAGGACTCCATAAGATACACATGAAGAGAAACAGTAACACTGGGTGAGGCAGAAAGCTCTTCATAAGCCTTAGGCCTGGGAAATTATTTCAACAGACAATCCCAAAATGCTTGAAAGGCTAAAAAATCAGAATGGTGAGATTCAGAGAAGAGGGCTCTTCTGTCTTCTTTCTTCACTGCAACACCTCACCCCACATATTTATCGCCAGGTCATTCCATTTCAGTCATTAAGCCCTGCTGGGGAGAAACGTCACCCTGAAAAAGTTATCAGAGTCCCCCATTCAGGATAACACGTCCATTCTCTGAGCTCTTCCACTCTGTTTCTTCCTCCTTGCTCTCTGTGGGCACCAGATCCTTCCTCTCTATCCCTTGACTGAAGATTCTCAGAGGGTAGAGGATGTGTCATGCTTATCACTTTATCCTCTACAGGGCCACTCAATAATGCTACCTGAACCTGATGAGGACATTTATCTGTTGCAGTTGCTTGAAGAGGTATCTTCACCTAGGCATATAGCGTGTGTTGCGTATACTTAAAGAAAAGGCTGTTTGTAACTGACTTGTGCACAAAATTAAATAAAGTGAGACCACATGTTATACAAACCTCTCTTCCTATATGTTCTGCAGGTAACCAGATTGTATCATTTTCCTTCACATCTTGCAAGTCATTTGTTTTTGTTGTTCTTTGTTTGTTTGTTTTAATAAGCCCAATATTATTTCCATTATCCTTTAAGTAGGAAGAAAGTTTTAAAAAGGCACGGCAGATGACTTGTATGGTTACAGGTAATTACCTTCAAGTATGTGCTGCTTTCACATAATTGATTACTCATAAGGACAGAGAATGTGTTTGATTTAAAAAAAAAAAAAAAGACTATATCTTGCTTTGCAAGCCCTTTCTAAAAGTGTTCACTTGCCTCTGCATTGCTCCCTGGATTCAGTTTATCCCTGCAGGTCTCTCTGTCCTCACCAGACATGTGGGTAGTTTGATCTGAGTGAATTACCTTGATGATTTGCAAACACTCTCTCCTTTTAATTCTCTGCAGTGTTATCACTAAAGGATGTCTAAGAAATCTTCAAGCAATTTTTCATTTTTTTCTTTCTTTTTTTTTTTAAGAGATGGGGTTTCTCCATGTTGGTCAGGCTAGTCTTGAACTCCCAACCTCAGGTGATCCGCTTACCTCTGCCTCCCAAAGTGCTTGGAATAACAGGCATAAGCCACCACACCTGGCCACAATTTTTCTTCTAAACGTGGCATTCCAACTTTTGTTGTTGCTCCTATCAGACACTAATGAGCTGTTGTCATAATTATACTGATTAACTGATTGGTTCTTTTATAATAGGATAAATAGAATAAAATGAATAAGACGAACGTCTTTTCAAAAGTAAGGCATATCTTCTGCATAGCTCAAAACTTCAGTTTTATTGTGCAGTTAAAGTGACAGCTGAAAGGAACACTCCAATGTTGTATAAGTCACCGTATCTAATTGCAAAGTAATCACTAAAAACTTTAATTATCTCAAATATAATTTAAAAAGTAACAATCGCAAAGAATTTGACAAAAGCAAATTAGAACTCATGAAACTGTGTGCTCCACTTGAATGCCTACAGACTAATAAGATTGAGTAGTATACTCTTTGTTTCAAGCTTCAGTTGCAAATAAAAACTAGTGTTTCAACCTTTGAGTGCTTGTTATATTGAAGCATAAATTTATATCATTTGCAAGAAAGGATTTATAAGTCTGATAAACTATAATCTCAGTTTCTTACATACATTTGTGAACTATTAATAATGACTTTATTCTAAACTGAATTCTGGCTAACTGGGCATAAAATTATGGAAATTAGGCAGGGAGGGACCAATTTTTGTGACCTATCTACTAGAAACTAAATATCTCTCTCTCAATGTTTCTGGGTGGTTTCTTTTGAAAGCAATCTGCATTTGGCCATATGCACCATCAGTAGGAAGTGAATAATTACATGACCACAAATATTTGGGTTCTTATTGCTGACCTACATGCATTAGAAACAAAACCTAGACCATCAGGTTAAAAAACACTGCCTTGGCACAAAAGTGTGTATGTGTTTGTTTTAAGGAAGTAGAAGCTCATTAATAAACTTCTCAGCTAGGTGTGAGCTACCAAGTATTACTCATTGCATTGTGAGTGACAGGACTGGCTGTTCTGCTACTAGTTCCCATAAAAGCTGAAGCTAAAAGCACAATTCCCACCTACTAAGACAAAGCTAAACAAAAAGTAAAGATCATAGAGATTATTTAGGGATGCACTGCAACATTCGTCTGAATGTTGCATATGAAGAAATGAATCTGATTTGGACAGAGATTTACTCTAGGATAAAATAAATACTTGGTTGTATTAGAATAAAAGAAATACTTTCTGAAAGTAATTTTTATTTTGAAGTGTTTTGCATTTGCGCTTTTAAGAACTATTTCCTGAGCATTGATTACGTTTCAGCCATTATCCCGGGTATTGGGAATTTAGTACTAAATAAGCCAAATATATTCTCTCATTAACTTACTGCGTAGCAGAGAAGACCAACATTTTTAAAAGTTTAGACAGTTAATTTATATTATGATTATATGATACAAAGGGAAAATGCTATGAAAATGTGGAACAGAAGAGAATAATCTGTCTGAACAGTCAAAGAAGGACTTTTGAGAGATGACATTTGAGCTGCAAGTTAAACAGTGAATTGGAAAAGAGCTGGCATGTGCAAAAGACTTGAGCACTGAAGGAGTTAGCCTTTAAAAAAATGAAGGCAGTTCTGTTTGGCCAAAGCAGAGTTTCAAATGGTGCCTCAAAGGCCACGTTAAAGACCTGAGGCCTTTGCTTGAGAGTGACAAGATCAGATTTGCAATGCCTTTCAAGTGGTAGCTACAAGGAGTTGGGTCTGACTCTTTGCAATTATACTCATTCTAACTAAGAATGGCAAAAGTTTTATATCCTGTCTTTATTGAGTGGGGGGAAAAATGCAAATAAAAGAGGTGTGCTTTTCTTGATTGTAACTTTTAGATAAAAATTCCAGGCAGAAATATGAGTGATTCTTATTTGCATGCAGTCAGAATGAAGGCTACTTAGGAAAGCAGGTTCTGGAGCCAGATTTACTGGTTTTACATCCAGGCTCTTCTCACTACCTTGGGCAAGTTACTTAATCTTGTGGAGCTTCAGTTTTCTCATCTATAAAACATACATAAAACGTGGATATTAATATCATGTATCTCATGAGAAATAAGTAAAACCGTGCAAAGCACTTGAGCGTTGTAAGGTACATAATTACAACTCAGAGAATTAATAATAGTAGAAGCAATCATAGCTCATATTCTTTTATAGAGAGGATGGAAAATGGATGCTAAGTAGATTTCAGAATTTTAAAATGTATTTTTTTTATTCCTGATAGTCACCATTATTTTCTTGAAATTGATATGTCTTCAGTTTCATGTGTGGTAACTAAAACTTATTTCCTGTGTAAAATGTTCATCACATTTAATCACCCCAATGTTCTAAGTCAAAATTTAGGATACGGACTAGGCAAAGACACCACCACCATTATTTTTTAAATATTTTTAAACTCACTTTCAAAACCAAGGATGCATTACTGCTGAGCTTCTAAAGACAGTATGGTATGCTTACTACATAGAGGGCTGAATATTCATTGAAGAATTTTATTACTATGTACTTTCTTCTTTTAATATTTCCATGTCTGGTATATAAGGCTATTAAAGCATATCGATTGCTATAGATTGAAAATCTGTTCAAACATATTTTTGATTTACTTTGAATAAACTGAAATTCTGAATATTTCTCCTAAAACAATAATTAAAAATGGTTAAATATTAAAAATCTATCCTGCTTTCTGCTTAGTTTAATACTTCTTTGACATGTAACATTGACATCAACTTTTTCAGAATTGAGATGCTTACTGATTTTTGTTGTTTTTCCATGATTATTATAGGAGTATGTACTAAAATCAGAGAATTTAAAAGTTTACTTTTCTTAATAGAGCTCTACACATTTTAATTTAGCCACATTTGGATCAAGTTTTAACTTAATTCCTTGCACATTTCTTGTCAACTGCTATGTCTAATGTTTGTTGACATTACTGTGCACCTGATCAGCCAACCTTGTATTTTTTTGCCTCACCGGCCATTAGGACTTCTAGAGACCTTTCTCCTAAATTATGGAATCTTTGCACTGAAAGGAAGCTTGACACTTTCTGTCAGAATATAGGACATTCTAGTAAACTCTCTGCTTGCAGTCTTTATAGTTTTGGGTGTGTTAAATATTTTATTCTTATATTTTCTTCTTTATAAGGTATGAGTATATGTTAATTTATTCACTTTTTAGAATAATTTTAGAAGACAAAATGAGTGAATTATGTTACACCTATATAATCTGGTTTTGAGAAAAATGTGATGCTAAATAAATTCTTCAGTTGGAAAGATGGTGCTTTAACTTGACGTTTTAATACAAATACTTTCTTCACCTGGAGTAAGACACTGTAAGTCAATTGTGCTTAATTCCAGCATGAAGGAAACCATCATTTGCTGAGATGGGGCAGGTGGCAGGAGATGAAAAAATGACAAGTATGTCTCCCTTAGGCAGTGCTTGTTGAAAAGTCACTATCCTGCTGATATTTGGGGATGGAAATGTAGTACTCTCTGCTAAAGTATAATTGAATGAATACTTTAAAAGCCAGGGTCATGAAGAAAAGCTGTTTTCTTTACTCATGAGGGGCTGTAGAATGTTCATAAAAGCACCTCCGTCAAGCCTCGGGTGAAAAGTGGTTATCAGCTGAGGAAACTGTATGCTGCCTAAGATGTTTTACATTTTTAGGTTGGCCAGGGACATCTGTATAGAGAGAGAACAGTTACCTGAGAAAACTGTTTTGAAAGCGGTCTCATAGCATTGTTTTAACGTAGCACTTCACAGCTAAGGATGGCCATAAGTAACAGAACGTTAGAACTGTAGCTTCCTCTCATTGACTCCTCCAATTCAGTCTCTGCAATTTTGCACAGACTTTGCCTTATGGTAAACTAAGGTCCGTAAGTTATTCAGCTACCTTGCCCAAGGGTTCACAGCACATGAGTGGCAGTGTTGGGACTTAGACTCCCTATAAACAAGTCTAAGTTCAGAGTTCTTTTGCATTGCTAGGATCCATACAGGAGTGTAAGGAGTACTGAAGAATGTTGAATCCCCTAGCCTCACCTAACAGTCACTCATGGATTATAAATATGATTTCTTCCAAATGAAATTTGGAAATGCTATTGTACCTCATAACAAAGGTCTGGTTGAATCGAGGTAAATTATGAGTATATATCCCAACAGTAATCTCTTTTATTCCTGACTTGGTACCCGTTTCCATTTTTCAATAACCTCTTACAATATATTGTTGGCCATTGTTGCTATAGTGTCACAAATTTACTATTGTAGATAGTAATATCTAGAAAAGAGAACTTTTTAAAAAGTCTCTTTGGCTGGGCACAGTGGCTCAAGCCTATAATCCCAGCACTTTGGGAGGCTGAGGCGGGTGCATCGTGACATCAGGAGTTCGAGACCAGCCTGGCCAACATAGTGAAACTTTGTCTCTACTAAAAAAATACAAAAAATTAGCTGGCTGTGGTAACGGGCACCTGTAATCCCAACTACTGGGAAGGCTGAGACAGGAGAATCGCTTGAACCCAGGAGGCGGAGGTGGCAGTGAGCCAAGATCGTGCCTCTGCACTCCAGCCTGGGCGACAGTGTGAGACTCCATCTCAGAAAAAAAAAAAAATTCTCTTTTACGGATAAATTGGAGAGAGATTCTCAAAAACACATATTATGTGTAAATCCCTATTTCTATTGCACTGGTCAAATGGCTTCACTGGAATCCCTTTTTGATATTAAATACTGTGATAGGAAAATAATTACATCATCAAGTTTAAGCAAATATAAATCCATATAAGTACTGTGTGCTAATATTGAACTTTGTTTATAGCAACATATATTGACACCGTTTTGTTTCTTCATGGTGAAAACAGTTTGAGATTCAGCTCCTGGGTATCCTTATACCTACCATGCAAGCTGTATGTTTCAGAATGCCCTCAGGGTGTTCTGTGATTGCACAGAATGCGTCAAGTCTCTGCAACCAAGGTGCGCTTCATCTTTTCTGTGGTCAGATCAGCTAGTTTGTGAGGAACTTGAATATACTGCAACTACAAATAAGTTATCCAGGGTCCAAGCAGTGAGTCTTCTATTTCAAAGTCATTTTATAGCAATGAAGCATCTCTTTGCAATCACAGGAAACTTTATTTTACTTTATAAGGTTCACAGTAGATATCATAGAAGTTGTGTTCATTTTTGCCTTTATGTTTTGTGGAAAGAAGACTACCTCTCTGTTCAGACATGCTGAGATAGATATATAACGTTTTCCATTCACTCATTATTTGAGTGTCTGCAGGGTATGTTAAGGTTATTCCAAAATCAAGGTACATTGTGTTTAGAAAGGGAGAACCTACTTCCTATTTCATTTCAAATATTCCAATAACTTTTGTTACCTAAGAAGCACACGGGACATGGGGGGCTCTATGGAGTTCTTCCAAGGGCCGTTTTTATGGTTGATCTGAAAGCATCATGTTGTAACCTCTGAGGCTGACTCTTTGACTTGTCATTGTCAATAAGCATTGCATTAACATCTCAGCATAATACACATTTCTCCCCTCTGCTTATGGGATTATTGGCTGTAAATAAGGGAACACATACTTCTTCCTTTAGCCCAGAAGATTTACTTTGTTAGAAAATAAGGGATACGTATTCGTTTGACCTGGGATAGCTTCATGGGCATAAAAACTGCAATCGGTCACAGAGGGCCCTATCTTAGCACCATTCTTTGTTGAATGCTTTGCTATCCTTATTTTGAAATTCTTAATCTATGAACAAGAGGTCCTCCATTTTCATCTTGCACTGAGCACTACAAATTATTTTGCTGGACCTGGCTGGGTAACACTTGTTCTTCTTAACTATCGTGGCTTGCCCTTGGTCTCCAGTTGCACTCTGTTAACAAATATGACCTTTCTTCACATCAAAGGAATAAATAAATAAGAATATTTTCTTTAAACCAGATATTTTAAAAATTAACTTCTGAAGAACTAATGGCAGGCTTATAATTTAGTGATTTTTAATAAACTAAGAAAAGTATCTAAGTGGATTTCTAATCATTCAATTCTGACTTTGGTGAGTTTGTTGTTTCTGTTCGTTTTAAGCTAACTTTCAAAGTTGATAGTATCAGCTTTATGCTTTTCAAGAAAAGACAATGGAGTATACTATGTGGCTTGTATTTCTTTAAAGTATCACTTAAGAAGAGTTTAAATTGAAATGTGTTTCCCCACTTTTTTTGTGTGTAATAAGCTGATTTTTCATTGATCCTAGGAACTATACCTTTATGTTATATTAATTGAGGATTTAACATTGATAACAAATCTTGTTCTTATATACAAAATTTCACCTGGAACTGTATAAAAATTAAAACTATGGGCCGGGTTTGGTGGCTCACACCTCTAATACCAGCACTTTGGGAATCTGAGGCGGGTCGATCGTAAGATCAGGATATCAAGACCATCCTAACCAACATGATGAAACCCCGTCTCTACTAAAAATACAAAAATTAGCCAGACATGGCAGTACATGCCTGTAATCCCAGCTACTTAGGAGGCTGAGGCAGGAGAATCACTGGAACCTGGGAGGCGGAGGCCGAAGTGAGCTGAGATCATACCACTGCCCTCCAGCCTGGGTGACAGAGTGAAACTCCATTTTAAATAAAATACAACAAACCTATGACACTTAAAAGTAGACCCCATGAGTACCCACAGTGCTGTTAATGACTTGAAATATAGTTTCTGCTTCTTTGTTGCTTCTCAATTGTTCAGTCTTGCTATCATTTCAAAGGACTCTTTTGTGACTCCTCAGTAAATGGAATTTTCCCTTTCTTTTTTTTCAATGTCCATAAAATCAGTGTACTTAAGAAATCATACAGCAATGTATAGCCTAAACCCTGTCTCAAAATTGTCATTAGCTTTTTTTATTCATTAAAACATTTTTATCTCACTAAAAATGATTTCTTTAAAATTTCCCAGAAAGTATGGCCTCTATTTTCTACTGCTCAGTTTAAACACATCATCAAAGACAGATAATTTTTTTTTTTTTTTTTTTGAGATGGAGTTTCGCTCTTGTTACCCAGGCTGGAGTGCAATGGCGCGATCTCGGCTCACCGCAACCTCCGCCCCCTGGGTTCAGGCAATTCTCCTGCCTCAGCCTCCTGAGTAGCTGGGACTACAGGCACGCGCCACCATGCCCAGCTAATTTTTTGTATTTTTAGTAGAGATGGGGTTTCACTATGTTGACCAGGATGGTCTCGATCTCTTGACCTCGTGATCCACCTGCCTCGGCCTCCCAAAGTGCTGGGATTACAGGCGTGAGCCACCGCGCCCGGCCCAAGACAGATAATTATTAATGTCATGTGAGCATAGCAGGAGATTTATAAACCAGAAATGTATTTTCTGGGAACCAACTTTCAAGTCACTTAGGTTAAGTTTTATTAACTTCACTGGTGAAGTCCTAGGGTAAAGCAGTGCCTATCTCAGGCTTGCTTACCCTTGGCATTATATGGCACCAAACACTATTTCAGGACAGTGGAAAAACAGCCTGGGAGGCCATCAGCCTGAGCCGGCCTTACCCAGGCCCACCCAGAAGGAGAAATAGGTAGGAAGGCCAGTTAGTGTGCAAAGCAGCATGGCTTATTTTGAGGTCTCATGAATTGTAGGTCAACAAAACAATGGCAGGATTTGAACGAAGAAATGCAATGCAACAGACTCACCATATGCTTTGAACTGCAAAGGGAGACTGAGGCATGTTGCCTTAAGGCCAAAAACCCTGGCTCAAAACACAGGTTCCTCAGGTGGCTCAGAGGCAGACCAAGTTCATCAAGTCAAGGACATTTTCCTGTTACCCCCTTGGGGAGAGGGGCCTTCAGCAAACCACCCAGGGCATGGATCTCCTGCTGTTCGGAACCCCCCCAATAAACAACAGGAATAAACACATTTTTCCCCCCCTGTACATGGAATTTTCCCTTTTCTTGAGTCCTTGGAGAATTGAAGAGTGTTTGCTCACTGGCTTTTAAAGTGTGGTCCCAAGACTTTTTTCTTCATTTATATTGGGTTAAAAAAAAATTCAAGGGGCCCATGCTTCTTTGTTCTCTTCCAAGCCCACAATTAGCTGTGGTTCCTTCTGTGTAGCTAGAAGCAGGAGGGAAGGGGGTGGCCCAACAGGCATTTTACTGCCTGCGAGAAAGTGCTCTGAGTTTCTTTGTCCTTTGTGTCAGGGACGGCTGCCTCCCTAATTGTACTGCTGTAGGGAAGCACGTGCCTTTGGGAGCATTATCTGATTCCTACAGGACGTTCAAGAGTGCTTTGTATACTGACCCTTAACTTGAACACAAATAATATCTTTTCAATCCCCTTCCCAGGCTGTGTTGCCTCAGGCTTGGATACCTAAGAGCTTTAGTTCAGCCGGGGTGTGGGCCATTTATATGGGCTCAGGTTTTACTTTTTTGTCCCATAGTTGTCTTACCTGCAGTTTGGCCACACCTTCGAGGAGAGGAAGTCGAAGACGGTGGAAAAGCAGTGGGTAGGAGCTATAGAAGTCAGAGGGGAGAGAAGGCGAGACAAACAGCTGCTCTTGTCAGCATGGGGATAAGTGTAAAGAGATTAATAGTTATTTGAAGAGCAAATGGGGACATGGCATTCGCAGTGGAATGAGAATGCATGAATGTAATGGAATGGGCATGTGACCATTAACATTTAGACAAATGCTTCCTGGACTGAATGGAATGGCAGAACCCACCTCTCCTCCCCCCGTGGGGGGAGAAGTTTTATTGAATTAATTTAATAAAACAATTAAAGTTTGAAATTTTAAAAAAGATAAGCCTAGCTCCTATTTCTTTGTAAGTTTGTTATTCTCCATAGTCTTACTTAATCTGAGACTCTCAATTATATTTCAATTGAAGAGCGAGGACTTTTTCCTTTATAAAATATGTACGAATAGAACTGCCTTAATTTTCTTCCTTTTGATTTTTTTCCTCTTTCATTAGGCTGATGAAACAAGATTTCTATGCCTTGAAAGGTTTTACAAAGGACAAGCAACTATACCATAAGCTGGTTGCCCCTTCTGAAAATGTGTCCATTTTGGCTCAGGTTTAGAAATGAAGATAGGCTGATTTGCCTGATCAGGCTGAGTTTCAATGGCATGGGCAGAGCCCTCAACCCAGAACCAGAAGATTCAGCTCCGCAGGCCCCAGTCATTGTGTTAGCAGACGCTGGCGCAAATGCTTTACCTCTCTGATAGTAATCCAGTAAAGTTTTCTGTAGAGTAAATGAGGTTAAATTAATTCATTCTTCCCATAAATATGTTCCTGAGTACTTTTACTCTGTGCTTTGGCCCATTCACAGAGAAGGCATAAAACCATCTGGTAGAAGGAAATATATAAGCTAATGTCTTCTTGATTTTTATTGAGCATAGAATTTTCTTCATAACTGATAGTATTTCTCTTACAAATGTTCTATTCTAGAAAAGAATAAACGTCTGTGAAGAAAATGAAAGAACAAATAAATGAGACCAGTTTGGATGATTTACTAGCATGTTACTTTTGAAAATATATAATTGGGTCTCCCTAACTCTGCTACCCATGACACTCCAGTCTTTGTGAAACCAGTTCCTGGGAGGACGGGTGGTATACTATTGGTACTTAGGGACAGAATGTAGAATGGTAAGACTAAGAGAAAATTTGAAGGTCATCTGATTTTGTCCCCTACCCAACAATTTAACACTTAATCCCCTCTGGAACATACCTATGAAGTGGTCTTTCTTATTGTGTGTAATATGCCCACCCCCCAACCTCCAAATGGAGTAACGGGTAGTATTCGTTTAAAGACTCCCTAAGCAGCTACTGAGCACTGGGAACGCTTTGCCTAGTTTGTGAATAAGCGTACTCTACTTTCAAATGCTCTTTAGGAAGGCAGTCTCCAGAGATGGCACATACACTTGAGCCATCTGTAAAAGCCATTACAAAACACACACATACTCAGACTTCTCTTGCTTTCTCTATTTATCAAAATCAGTGGTTTTACTTTGAATGTGAAGTGTTTCCAACCTGAAGTTGAAGCATGCACCCATTGATGCCTTTTTTGTTAGAGCAGTGACCTGTGGTTTAACAGGCTAATCTTGGGGTTTCTGGGTGTCCTTAACAGCCACAGTACACGAACCTGGGGCTGCTGAACAGCATGGACCAGCAGATTCAGAACGGCTCCTCCTCCACCAGTCCATATAACACAGACCACGCGCAGAACAGCGTCACGGCACCCTCGCCCTATGCGCAGCCCAGCTCCACCTTCGATGCCCTCTCTCCATCGCCTGCCATCCCCTCCAACACCGACTACCCAGGCCCGCACAGTTTCGACGTGTCCTTCCAGCAGTCGAGCACTGCCAAGTCGGCCACCTGGACGGTAAGAGCAGCGGGCACGCACGTGCCTGGCCCCAAGTCCAAGGATGGGCTCCATCCCCTCCCAGGGATTTCTCCCCCTTTCGAGTTTAGTGATTGCATGTTCAATGGTGGAAAGTTTGCCTTTAAATACTTAATACTAAACCAGAGAGAGAGAAAGTGCCAGTTAGTGGGAAAAGTCCCAATTTAGGAACCAGACGTCTGCGTTCTAGCCACCTCCTGGCACCTTCAGTCAGTGTGTTCCTGCCTGCTTCACACAGTTATGTGAAAGTTTATGGCAAACTGAAAAGCACTGTGCCAACAAGAAGTATCATAATCATGGGATATGTGTTTACAGTATCCAGAACGTGGGAGTGTTTACCAGTCTCATTGTGAAAAAGTAAGTGTCACATTAAGGTGTGATTTTAAAAACTGAATAAAGTAATAAATATAATATTACAAAATTTAAGAAAATAAAATCCCATTTATTTTTTATTTTATTTTTATTTTTATTTTTGAGGCAGAGTCTGGCTCTGTCACCCAGACTGGAGTGCAATGGCTCAATTTCTGCTCACTGCAACCTCCACCACCCGAGTTAAGGTGATTCTCCTGCCTCAGCCTCCCGAGTAGCTGGGATTACAGGTGTGAGCCACCATGTCTGGCTAGTTTTTGTATTTTTGGTAGAGACAGGGTTTCACCATGTTGGCGGGGCTGGTCTCAAACTCCTAATAAAATCCCATTTATTAAGGAAAAATATGTTTATACATACAGGTATCAATAAATTATAATTTACCAGTAAATTGTGTAATTCCTCATAATAAATTCGTATTTATTATAATAGTTTATCAGTAAATTATAATTTATTGAGATGTATATATTTATTTAATTTAGAAACATTCTTTTCTAAAAAGAAGCCTTTAAATATACATATCAGGGCCCTGAATTAGTCCAAAGCAATTGTTTATTTAAAATAAATCTTTCTGTATATTATTTTTCTAAGGAAACATGGCATTTTCTTCTCATAAATTAGAAGATACAAGAATATTTTATTTCAAAGTGTATTCCGAAATGTATTATAACACAAATAAAGCTTACAAAGCTGGTTTTAGCTTGTTGATCAAAGAATGTTCAAGACCAAAGTGGTATGTTTATCAAACAACTTAATGTTTACATGGATTATACAAATGCTTTCAAATATCACCGTCTTAATAAAAAGTAGCTTTAGAATTGTTTTGACAGTTTTTTTCCCTCTTTGACAAATAGATTTCTTTGGAAAGCATTTCTTTTTTTATGTTACATGTAGTATCTAGTTCATTCTAGTCTTTAGTTGTATAGTTTGTAAAATGAGCTTCATGCATAAGACCTATTACATTCTAACATCACATCCATTTCCTCATTTTGACCTCATTTCTTTCTTTCTTTTTCTTTTTTTTTTTTTTTNTAAACTTAAGATGGAGTCTTGCTCCGTTGCCCAGGCTGGAGTGCAGTGGCATGATCTCGGCTCACTGCAACCTCTGCTTCCTGGGTTCAAGCGATTCTCCTGCCTCAGTCTCCCAGGTAGCTGGTACTACAGGTACTACAGTTACACTCTACCACGCCCAGCTAATTTTTGCATTTTTAGTAGAGATGGGGTTTCACCATATTGGCCAGGCTGGTCTGGAACTCCTGACCTCGTGATCTGTCCACCTCAGCCTCCCAAAGTGCTGGAATTACAGGCATGAGCCACCGCTCCTGGCCATTGACCTCATTTCTTTGTGAAGTACACAGGACAGTTTTACAGCTCCCACTGTATTCGCGAGGAAAGCTGAAGAAATTAGAGGTTAAGATAAGGGACAAGCCTAAAGTTACAGAAACTTGCGTGCAGCTGGGTCTGTTTTTCTTTCCTCTTTCCTCTCACGGGTTTCTTTCCTTTCTTTCAACAATTTTATATCAGGATCTCCCAAAATTGTCTTAAAAATGAATGTCATTTTAGTTCTTTCCTCTTATAGTTTGAGAATTAATTCTCCTGCGGCTCATATTTCAACTGTAGAACATAAGTGTCAGCTTAGAACTTGATATCTCCTCCATGTGTGACTTATCAATTGTGTCGTAATCCTTAGTTTCCCTTACATGTATAATTCTGGAGGCGATGGATACTGCAGGTGAGTAAACTTAGAGTTTATAGGGCTCAAAGTGTGGATTGATTGATGTAAGTAGTATCTTGCTAAAGAACCACTAGAGTAACCATTTTATAAATGGAGCACTGATATCTCTTAGGTCACCAACTGGATATTTACCATCACCGATCTTCAAAGCTAAGAGTTACCAGTTTAGTTTTCTCTGTCCAGGCTTCACTAGATTGGGAATGGGCATGTCTGATGAGATGATGGGCATATTAGGGCTGCTAAATGAATAATCACTCTTTTTCCTGTAAAATTGTTTTAACACCGTGGGGAGTGGGGGTAAAGCTTGATGTAGGTACAACATCAAATTAGTTTTCCTTCCCTGTCTCTTCCTCTCTACCTCCTCATATCTTAAAGTTGGCTGGGCACAGTGGCTCACACCTGTAATCCCAGCACTTTGGGAGGCTGAGGTGGGCGGATGGCCAGGTCAAGAGATCAAGCCCATCCTGGCCAACATGGTAAAACCCCATTGCTACTAAAAGATACAAAAATTAGCTGGGCATGGTGGTGCACACCTGTAGTCCCAGCTACTCAGGAAGCTGAGGCAGGAGAAGCGCTTGAACCCAAGAGGCGGAGATTGTAGAACCCAAGAAACCCAAGATCGTGCCACTACACCCCTGCCCGGCAACAGAGGGAGACTCTGTCTCAAAAAAAAAAAAAAAAAAAAAAAGAAGAAGAAAGAAATCTTCAAGTCTTAAAGACATTTTCAGGTTTAGCACAACGCGAAACCATTACTCAAAGCCCCTCTTTCGGGGAAGTAAATTGTCTCACTCAAAAAAGTTGGAGATCCCTACCAAAATGATAGGTTTAAAAGAAAATGCTCTGGTGGAGTACAGCTGTAAAATTTCCTTCCATGTGACAACAGTAATATCAGTCCCTTGAAAAGGGGGATACACTGTGGTGATGGGCAGAGAGCACTGGCTGAGAGACAGAAAACCTGGATTACGGTCTTGATCATCCATGTAAACTTAGCCAAGTCACTTCCTTTCCAAAATTCAATCTGTGCCTCAGATGACAAAGAGGATGAGGATGGTGAAACCTACTCTGTTTTCTTAAGGTGAGATGATAATATTAATAATGAACATAGAAAGTTTTGGAAGTTTTTAGAAGGGCTTCTGTTGTTATCAATGTTTTTGTCTGCCATTTGTGAGTGTCCTTGGTTAAGTGGTTTTCCCTCTCTTGGACCTTTGTTCAATTTTCCGCATTCTACCTATACATTTTACAATAAGGATCCTACTCATATCACATGGTAATTATACTTTTATTAAATTTCTTTCTCATTCACAACAAGGCTTATTTCACGCCCGGTTGCATTTCTTCTAAATTAGGGCACTTGAATCCTTATCTGAGCAGCTACTGAGATTACCTAAAAAGATGTAAGTTCTTCATCATGAATACCTGCATCTCGACTTCTAATTCTTTGAGCCAAATTATATATCCTCATTAATTTATTTTATTTATTTTTTTATTGAGATGGAATCTTGCTCTGTTGCCAGGCTGGAGTGCAGTGGCAAGATCTCAGCTCACTTACAACCTCCACCTCCTGGGTTCAAGTGATTCTCCTGCCTCAGCCTCCTGAGTAGCAGGGACTACAGGTACGCGCTACCATGCCCAGCTAATTTTTGTATTTTTAGTAGAGACAGAGTTTCCCCATGTTAGCCAGGATGGTCTCGATCTCTTGACCTCATGATCCACCTGCCCCACCTGCCTCAGCCTCCCGAAGTGCTGGGATTACAGGCCTGCACCACCGCACCCGGCCAGAAATTTTTTCTGCCGTATTACACAACAGCTATTTCTTGGGCATTTGTGCATTTTAAAGCAATTTTTCAAAATAAAATGCTGCATTTTAGTACTGCCCACAAACTGGAAGAAACAGAAGCAGCCGTCATTATGGGGAGGTCATGCTTATCGCATAGTCTTCTGGTAATTCTTTAATAAAAATATTTTTAGTACCATTTCACCACTTGCAATCCTTCCATGTCAAGCTTTCTTTTCTGGTTTTACCCTCAGAATTGCTGTCAAAATATAGCTAATATATTTAAAGTATATGTGCATTTTTCCTTTGCGTTTTTGTGTTTTAAATAACAAATGTGATAGTGTTTCCAGTTCTACAAAAATATGTTATTTTAAACTTCTTTCAACGAAATAAAGTGAACTAAGACAACATTTTTCATCTTCTCTGTTTCACATGCAAACACACACATATGTATACCACAAACCAACATGTAATTTAGTTTCAGACTTTTTTTTTTTTTTTTCTGAGATGGTGTCTTGCTCTGTAGCCAGGCTAGAGTGCAGTAGCATGATCTTGGCTCACTGCAACTTTCGCCTTCCAGGTTCAAGTGATTCTCCTGCCTCAGCCTCCGTAGCAGCTGGGACTACAGGAACACACTGCCACACCCGGCTAATTTTTTGTATTTTTTAGTAGAAACAGGGTTTCACCATGTTGGCCAGACTGGTCTCGATCTCTTGACCTTGTGATCCGCCTGCCTCAGCCTCCCAAAGTGCTGGGATTACCGGCATGAGCCACCACGCCCAGCCTAGTTTCAGATTTCTTATTTCCAAAATTTAATTGATACTAGTTACAGAGCCCTACCATTTAATATAATGTAGTGCTGTTCTAGCATGGGACAGTTGAAAGAATGGTAGTGTGGAGATGGTAAGAAACTTAAATTCGGATTTCAACTCGGAAACTTACTAACAGCCTATAGCACTTTCACCAAAAATTCAATCTTTCTGAGCCTTACTTTTCTCATCTATAAATGGGAATATTAATACTTTCCTTATCCTGAGGATTACTTCATGTAAACATACCTATTAGCACCTAGCTACTCTTAGGCTCCCCAGTGTTTGTTGGGTCTGAATTTGAATCTCTTTGGTTCATGAGTTTATTGTAGTGTTGCTGAGGCTTCAACAAAACTTCAGTACCTTTAGTTGTACTAAAGGTAATAATTTGAGAGAGTGGAAAGTAAAATTTCAATTATTTTTTTTTCTTAATGCTTTTGGACTATTAACATGCATATTTTATTGAGGGACTGTGATACTATCCACTATCCAAGTATGTGAATACATGGCATAGGGTGGTAACAGTCTCTCTTGAATGCAGACCTCTGCAGGCTGGCTCTGCTGCTTTCCAAAGCCTGCCCAAGCACATGTAGGCTCTCCATGCCAGCATAAGGAAGGACCCTTTCCAGATTTAAGAAGCTGTTGATTTTTGATGTTCATTCCTCATCTTTCATCTGATGCTCCATTATAGAAATGCCTTTTTGTATTCTTTCTGTTAAAGAATACAGTGGGTCTTACTTACTGCAGAGTCAGCATATTAATTTCTGTTGACAAACTACTAGAAGCAATCTAATCAGTCACCAGTGAAAACTAAATCATGGCATATTACAACCAATAACCATGTGGCCATTAGAAAGAATTCTCTGTACTGATATGGAAGGCCTTGGGAGTTGCTGGTGAGGAAAAAAGAAAGCTTCCGTGGCACCTACTTGAGAATTGAGAGTCCTGGTAAGGAACACCACTTATAGAGGCAGTGTTTTCTTTTTGCTCCACTCGAGTGATGAGGGTTCTTTGTGAATATAGGTCAATCTGTCTCCATTATTGGCCTCACACACCTTTGCCAGTTACAAGGAGCTGTCTTTCACAGCCCATGACACGAGAGTACTCTCTGTGTGCACAGGCAAAGAAAATCCTCAGGTTAGTTGGGCTTTTTGTTGTTATTTTTTAAATTGTGTTCAGACTGAAATAATGATCCTACCCTTGGGACATGGGATCCCTTTTTGCTGTTGTATCTGTCTTTTATCATTGACCTCAAGGTTTTGTAGGGCAGACACCCTGATCTAGTGCCCAGCACAACATCCAGCATACAGTAAACCTTTAATAAATGGAAGGAAGTCTTTCTTCCTCATAATTAAAGGAAACAATTGCAGTTCCAAGCAGGAGCCCTCAATTCTGACTCTAATTGTTAACTGTGAATTTGGTCCCGTCAGTCTTCACCCATGATTTATGGAGAGCGTTCTTCCTTTGCCTTTCTTAACCATGCCAGCTTCGTGTCATGTTCAGAGCTTTGGAGAATTTGACTTGAGCAAGTGGGGAGATTAGGTTGGTGGTGTTTGAAAGGGGAACAGCCAGTTCCCGGGAGAGTTCCACTGATCCCAGCATATGGGTCTTGGTCTGGCAAGCTCACTCCCTTTGGCTCCTCAGGCAGGCTGAGGTGCGTGCCTCTGGCCCACCCTTGCTGTCATCAGGTTACCTGTAATGTAAGACTTGAAAAAGGCTGCCAGCTCTGCAGAAATCTCATGCAACCCAGCCAATTGTGTGGCCCTCTGGAATATAGAAACTCTTAAGAATAGCCCATCAAAGGACAAGATCTACAGACAAATGCTTCGATGGTAAATAGGATTTATCAGTTTTCTTTCACAATGGAAGCACTTCTCCCATTCAAGTCCGAGTGTCATTTGGGGCTTGATTTAATCTTCCAATTGAGTGGCTATTAGATTTTATTGGTGAGGGGCAGGAGAGAAGTCGGTAGCTCGTGCCAGTGACACATGTGTTCCTGTTTATTATAACAAGATAATTTTCACTTCTTGCCATGGCTGGTGCATAAATTATGTGAGATATGTATCAGGTGCCTTTTTGTGCTCCTCCCATGATGAAGAAAATAATAACACTAGGCATATTAACCTGCTATCTAAACTATTAGTTCACAGTGTTTTGAGGGAGAACATACTAAATAAAGTGCTTAGAGACTCTTGGTGTTAGTTCAAGTAACTTACCTCTAGATTTTGGGTTTAAAATGAATGTCCATTGTAAGGCATGCAGCAGAAGAGTTGTTCCCAGTCCAGAGCAGAATAACTGAATCAGCATTGTTGCCTGAGTTTGATTAGATTGACTCTAGGTTAATGTATTTGTGGTGAGCCAGTTTAATCTAATGCTTATCAGCCTCCCATACTATTTTGAGTGATTTCTTCACTGCACAGTGGAGTGTCTATTTAAAATTAAACTGATCTTGATTTATTGTATGTGAACATTATAAAAACTATTGATTTTAAAAATGAATAATTTAAATTTCTTTTCCTACTACAAAGAGTAACAGCAAAAATCCTTTGCTTGTGTCTTTTCTTCTTTCCCCCATTCTTCTCTTCCTCCGTTTCTTCTCCCCCTTCCTTTTCTTCTATTTTCTTCATTTATGTTATCACTGTTATTAGTTAATTTGGTTTCATAGATAGCATCAGCTACATGGTGTCTTGTTTTGTTTTTTTTTTTTTTTGCTTTTTTTTTTTTTTTTTTTTTTTTTTTTTTTTTTTTTTTTTTTTTTTTTTTTAAACTATAGCTTCACTTTTCTCCATAAATTAATATGGGGAACATGATATAAATCAATCACCATGGAAATTATCATCAAGGTTAAATTATCAGACCTTTTTCATATAACAGATCACTTTGGTGAATAATAATGGGCTGCCTTAGAGGTAGAAAACTCAAATATCACTGGGGTCAGGGAGGTAGCATAAATGAGCCAAAGGGTAAGTCCAGAGACTGTGGCAAAATGAGCTTATATACTCTATCTACAGGGACAGCTGCTTTGCAATCCCAGACTGTTGTCACAGCAGAAAGTAGGCCTAGTATTAAAATATTTTAAATATTAAAATATTAAATTAATCATCACACTGTTAAACTATTAAATATTATTTTTTTGAAAGAGTAACTAGGAACCTGGATTTGCATGTAATATCTTCATGTCTTAAAATGATGACACTAATTCAGAAAAAGAAGTTGTAAAGCACTACAAGCCAAACAGAACAGTACTCAGGCTCTGCCATCCTGTGCAATGTGTTAATGGTAACACGAGAAGATTACTAAATGTTTAAACACATTAACTGGAAGTTAGTTATTAAAATAACTAAAATACCTGGAATCAGCATCTAAGAGCAAGGTTACTAGTAGGTACATTTTATTCAGAAGTAATTAATCTTTATTCCTTTACAAAGTCATATAGATTAATTTCTTGCTGCATTTAACTAAGCAATACAGTATTAGAACATATTTTTCTCAACTTGTTTTCTTATAGCAAAGGAATTTTCTGCTTCTCATTTTTATATCATTTTACATTTTAAAAATGTAATGATATGCAGTATTGGATACTTGGAATTGCAAAAGGGTTTATTGTTTGTTTGTTCCTGTCCTTATCATCAGAGAATTATGGAACTCTGTAACTTCTTAAAATTGGCCAAAGTTGTACTAAGAAAAGAGCTCTGAGATTTAAAAGGTTTTGAATCATTTTTCTGAGCTTACTAACAGATAGCTTATTTTTAATTGGCACATAGTATGCCAGAACAAAAATCATCTGACAGTTGAAGTATTACGAGAAAATAATATCATAAGAACTTTTAATGACCCTAGAAAACTATATCATTAAGCTTGACAGAGATCCCTTAAAATTGATGTAAACTTAAAATCAGCCCTGAATGGTGTGTGCCATTTATAGTGGGATTGTTGTCTTGGTACCTTTCCATTCATGAGCTTTGCACTTTCTCCTGTTCCCTTTCCCCAAATTAGCTATTTCCATAACGTGGCCAAGTCTATGCAATTGTTCCCATGTGCTTTGGTAAAGGGCCGATGTATGTTTCTCATGAAAATTATTTAGTAGTTTTACCTGTCATATCATGAGTAAAACCATTTCACTACATATAAAATAAAACTCTCTAGTTTTATATTAGCAGCAATTGGTATGTCCAGTCAGGTCACTGTGACTGAAAGGAGACTACGATAATGTAGCTTTCCAACATTTTCCTATTCTTCAAAATTAAGGAAGAGTATATTGTAGAATAGAAAGATAATTATTAAGTTCTTTGAAGCCCTGGGGACATTTTGTAGCCATGGAATGGTTTTTAGAATGATGGATCCTGTAGTCAGGCACACAGAGGCCTAAAGGTAATGATCTTAGTAGATTTCTCTCCTGTGGTTTTTAGTAATGATCATGGTCCTATCATCACGCTTCCCCACATGAAATTTAAAATAACATTTGATAGTAGTCAGAGACCCTAGATCGAATTTATTGTGAGATAAATTAGGGAGGGATTCTTACTTTCCAAATAGAATGAGACTTCTCATTTTAGTCTGAATTTAGTAATGAAGATTCGTGTGGAAAAAAAACAGACAAACTACAAATTGCCTCCTTGTCACTGTATCAGAGAGGACTGAAAACAGGGAAGGGACCTTAATTTCTAATTGTGTTAAAACCGAATTTTCAAGTTCATTGGTTAAATAGGAGTTTCTTCTTGGGCTAATGCCTAAGTTTTTATTTTTGTTTTGCTTTGTATGCTGTTCAGCCAGTATCATCTGCATTGAATCTTATAAAAACTATAATGAATAAGTTGAGGAGACTATTTCTAAAGACTATTCCTTTGAGTGGTTTCCAAGTTGTATTAAATAAGAAGACTAATGATTATGTTAGGGTTCTCATTTGAATTTGAGAAGACATCTGACAGGCTCCTGAAGAGTGTGGCTTATTAAGTAGAATTCGGGACTCAGAAGGACAACTTTGGGGTACTAACAAGCTATATGAACTGAGGCAGGTCTTTTGTCTCTGTCCATATGTTAAATGAGTATTATAAATTTTACTTGGCAAGATTGCTATGAGGCTTAATTAAAGTTAATAAAGTGCTTTGGGAGCCTGAGAGATGAAGCTCTAAAAACATAATATGTTGTTATCTCAGCCTGGATTTTTGTTTTTAGATTTACCTGCTTGAATCTGTATCATAACCATGCTTACAAATCAGGCAGTTTTCTGAGGTTTTTTATTTCTACAGACATCAAATAAAACAATGTAAATATATAAGTGCCTAGACATTAATATGGGATGAAAATATTATATGTAATTTTTTTCTGATGTAAAAGGGTTTCTTCTTAAAAAGCGTTTAATTGAATCCCAGCACTTTGGGAGGCCAAAGCAGGCAGATCACGAGGTCAGGAGCTCAAGACCAGCCTGGCCAACATAGTGAAACCCCATCTCTACTAAAAATAAAATAATGTAGCCAGGTGTGGTGGCAGGCGCCTGTAATCCCAGCTACTTGGGAGGCTGAGGCACGAAAATTGCTTGAACCCAGGAGGCAGAGGTTGTAGTGAATGGAGATTGCACCACTGCACTCCAGCTTGGGTGATAGTGTGAGACTCTGTCTCAAAAACAAAAAAAAATGTTTCATTGACTCATATCTGTTAACCAGCTTTATTTCTTTTTTAAGCATTTCAGTATTTCATTGCTAACATTTTTACAGAGCCAGTAAAAAGTTTTAAAATGCTATCATCTTTACTGGATCCTGAGAAGAAAAATTTGCTCCACTTAAAAAAACTACAAAAATAAGTATTCACATTTGGATGCCTATAAATATATTATTCCAGTTGACTAACAGTGGAATTAATTTACAATAATTAGAATTGGGGCTAGAAAAATATTCCTTTCTTCTACCTTTCCCCCTTACTTTTTTTTTTTAACTGTGTATTCATTTGAGATTTTAATATTTATAAAATACAAGAATGTATATAGAGCCCTGGAGCTAATATAAATTGCCTTGAAAATTCTTTTTATTTCTGCTTTGTATTCATGAAAAACAAATCACATTTTCCCATTAAAAAACAATGTCATAATTATGGATAACATTTCTGATCAAGGTATTGTCATCAAGTAAGTCAATATGTTTATGACAGAAAAGCAAAGCTATCACCACTGTAAGCCACTATTATTATTTAAAATAACAAAATGATTTTCATTGTCATATAAAGTTTGCTAAAATATTTTGTGTGCCTTGACATATATGTAGTAAGCTTACTTATAACATTTTTGTTATGAACTTATCTTATCTAGAACTGATTGCTATTGTGATAAATACTTTAACATTTTGATATGCCATAATTTTGATCCATTTCATGGGGAATAATTTGAGAGGCCTATGTTTCTCAAAATTTTTTGTAGGAAAATTAGAATGGATGCTTGTATAATATATTCCTGTTGTTAAGAATGATGCTCAAAAAAAATTCTATAGTGTAGGTCATTCTTTATTTCAAGCAATTGAATCCATTTTTAATGATACTACTTAAGGATTTTGCTTGTAAGAAAAAAAAATTGCATCTGATTGAATTTGAAAATGTAGTTTTGAGGTGTATTTATTTTTCCTGCCTGATACCCCACTCCCCAAAACAGAGCAGTCTTAAGAAAATAAAAAGTCCGTAAAGGCAATTATATATGAGAAAAGTTTGAATTGCAAATGGGGAGACTCCTAGGCCTTTGACTTGATGTTAGAAAAGGAATTTGAGGACATGATTTATGTCTTAGATCCAGAGTTTGTCTTTAAACACAATTTGAGTTTATTAACTTTCTTATAACCATTTTATACAAAACCATGAATTTAGTGAATAAAGCATTTAGAAAACAATGTATAGTTGATAGATAAAACAGATTGACCAACAGGTAAAAATGGAAAGTATTTTTATAATAGGAATTTGGAATAACTTTTTCTATATTTCCATAGTTAGAATGCATACTTAGAAAATGCATCCTTATTGTGATAAGGATAAAATCTCTTCCTGAACTAAGACACATAAGAAAGTAGCCTCTTTCTCCTTTGCTTATTCTCGACCCAGACTGTGTTGAAGTTAAATGAATATAAGGAGATGTACGCTGTTTGAAAATGCTTTAGTCTAATTTTGTCACCTTTAAGTTTAAATAGTTGCCAAATAATTATTTTTAATATTGCTTAAATCGGTCTTTTACAAATAGAATTGTCAATATCCAAGAGTTACCAAAAGATATTTCCTTCTTCAGATTTTTAGTGTTCTTTCACAGTACTCACTGATCATAGATTACATTTTACTTTTATCCATCTCCAATGACTACATCCAATACTTTTGTATGTAAATATAACAAAGGCATATTGTGCAGTTATTTATGCTTTGTTTGAGAATTATCACATAATTTAGCAAACATCAACTCATCTGTGTACCTTTTGCTATAAAAGCTATATAGCAAGTGATGTAGAGGGGAAAAGATGATGATTCACTCAGCATCTGAACCACAAGGAACTATAGACTTCTTGCAGTCTAGTTTTCTCCTCAAAAAGTAATTAAATATATGACCATTTGTGTAAGTTTCTACAATGTATTCATAATTCAGAACTGATTTCTTACTAACACAACATGGATTTTAGTTATAATGTTTCTCGTTGCACAAGCATGATAGACTTTGGTGTTAGTAGGTATAAGAATAGTTCTGGAACAGCCTTTTAAGTTTTTATAGGCTTTTTTCTCACACCTCTCCCCCAACCTAAGTGTAATTGTCATCTTAGACACTTTGAGTTTAGGAACGGACAGGGAGAAGATCACCAGAAGAAACAGTAGGAGAAAGGGGAATTGAAATGGTTTTTTGGATACTAGTGAGTGGAGCCTTTTACTAAAGTATAATGCACACATTTTATATTTGTTAGCTGAATGTTTTCTAAGATGCTTTTGTAGCTCTGATGGTATATATGTGTATATCTACACATATATACATTTGTATATATGTATAGATATATACACACATATATACAAACACACACATAAATATACACTATCAGAACTATATATATATGTATATATATATATGTGTATATCTATAAATTTATATATATACATAAAAATATACACACACATATACATATATATACATATATATGTATATATATAAATTTATAGATATACATAAAAATATACACACACACATATACATATATATAGTTGTTTTTTTTTTTTTGAGGCAGGCCTCTGTTACCAGGCCGGAGTGCAGTGGTGCGATCTCGGCTCACTGCAACCTCCACCTTCTGAGTTCAAGCAATTCTCCTACCTCAGCCTCCTGAATAGCTGGGACTGCAGGCACCTGCCACCATGCCTGGCTAATTTTTGAAATTTTAGTACAGGTGGGGTTTCACTATGTTGCCCAGGATGGTCTCGATCTCCTGACCTCATGATCTCCCTGCCTTGGCCTCCCAAAGTGCTGGGATTACAGGCATGAGCCACCATGCTCAGCCCGTTTAGTTTTATGGATATAAACTTCTATTGTAAGGAAGAAACCCAAACCAATTCAAATAGCATGTTAAAATTCAACCTAAAATCTTCATGTCCTTATCATTGCATTCTGTAATCTTATGGGTATTTTTGCTTCCAAATATAAGAACACATCTATTTTTTCCTTCAGTTTTCTTTTTAGGAGAGTTGACTGAGCTATTTCAGGAAAGAAGACATCTTACTTTCCTTTGTCTAGTAAGCCTTGCTGCTTTTTGAGAACAGTGTATTTTTTTCAGGATATACCCAATACTTCAAGTGGTCTTAATGAATAAAAATGTAATTGTATATACTTTTCTAAAACGCTTTGAAACTTTCAGGAAAGAAGGTCCTAGTAAATATCTATTTGAATTTTAGTGAATAAGAAAAAAAAATTAAGGCTAATGATTCATGTGTAGTAGCAGTAGTTTTATCTGGTAGTTAGTGCTATAATGTAATTGTAGCAGCATTTTCATATAAGCATTTTTTGCTTATGCGATCTTTCTACTTGTGAGAAGTGTTCTTTTATTATAGTTACTTTTGAATATATGTTTCCCTTGCACCAACTCAGAATACAGCCTCACTTCACGGCACTTTGATTTGATTCCTACATTCATACTGTTTGCCTTTGAGGGTCCTGGTGACTGCAGTAATCTCTGTCTCCTCCAGAGCCAGAGAGCAAGAAATAGTCACAGCTACTTTGTCATCTTTTGTCACTGGTCTCAATAGAGGGTCAAGTGTACTTGCCACATGGAGGATGCTTCAGAACAACAAGG
Source organism: Cebus imitator (assembly GCF_001604975.1). Taxonomy (NCBI): domain Eukaryota; kingdom Metazoa; phylum Chordata; class Mammalia; order Primates; family Cebidae; genus Cebus; species Cebus imitator. The sequence goes on from NW_016107535.1 coordinate 2,827,022, forward strand.
GAAAGAATAGAGTGAATACATTTTGCCTGTACTGCCCATTACTGTTACATGAACAGTAAGAGAGGTTATATTCTCCTAAGCCTTGCTTAAAGCATTCCCAAGCTAACAGGTTTTCTGTTTTTAATGTTTTGAAATTTTGTTTTTAAGTTGTCACTTGGGCATGTGGTTGTAGGGCATAGATTATCTCCTAATTTATTGCTTTCTTAATTTGTTTGACATTGGAATTTAGACTTCAGAAACAAACAAAAAAAATGCAATACTTTGAATTACCTTCTTTCCATAAGTTCCTGATTTAAGGTGAAAATGTTCCCTTCACTGCTAGTTACAATGAGATCTCACATAAAGCGTATGATCCAATAAAATATAAGAGATACTTACAGTATATCTTTTTGGTTGTTTTACAAGATGAACCTTACAAATACAATATTTAGCACATTCTGATTCTTCTTGAAATAGGGACTATGGCTCTTCTACTAAAGGACAAACAAAAATAAGTGCCTAGGTAAACAGGGTGGTGTAGGGGAAGAATTCAGCTTTATGGTCAGTTAGACCTGGGGTTGAACTTCACTTCTATCTTTATGGTGTTTGGCAAAACACTGTCTCTAGAATGGTTTCCTTGCCTTTCAGATGGGAATAATACTCCTTTAGGTGATAGTGTTATTGGTAGGATTTGATACAATAAGTATAAAGTTGCCTAAAACAATATCTGGTAAATAGTGATTTTTATTAGAATGGATCCTAGATTTAGGATTAGAATTTATACTAAACCTGCCTTATTCATAAATTTGTGCAGAACCATAGCAGGAAGTCTGCTCCACAAAGTAGCTCTAGCCCCTAGTACCTTGTGCAGGTGATATGTTAGGATAGTACTTTAAAACTTTTATCCCAATTAAAGGCAAAGGAAAAGGAAAGACTACATTAGACATCCTGAGGGTATAATCCGAAATGGCCCACAGAAGACATATAATTTTCTTTCTGAAAAACTTATTTCAACTTTGCATGTAAATATAAGTATGTATTTAAATATAAGTATTTCTTCCCCTCATTAAAAAAATTTTTTAAATTGATGTTCCAGGAAGGTGAGTAATCTAGTAGTATTTATCTTGCAATGCTGAGTAATTATACCCAGGCAGACTACCAGGCACACTCCTGATGTGCAAGTGCCTTTAATAATTTTTTCTGAAGCACAATTTTGAAATAAGTTAAAGTGCTCTGGGAAAGGGCATTATTTTCGTAGCCTCAGTCCAAAATGACTGGGAATCATGCTACAAAATGATAACACTCTTAATTAGTTGTATAGAGCTCCTTTTTTTTTTGAGATGGAGACTCACTCTGTCGCCAGGCTGGAGTGCAGTGGTGCAATCTTGGCTCACTGCAACCTCCGTCTCCCAGACTCAATACATTCTCCTGTCTCAGCCTCCTGAGTAGCTGGGATTACAGGCACACGCCACCATACCTAGCTAATTTTTGTGTTTCTAGTAGAGTTGGGCTTTCACCATGTTGGCCAGGCTGGTCTCGATCTCTTGACCTCATGATCTGCCTGCCTTGGCCTCCCAAAGTGCTGGGATTACAGGTGTGAGCCACCACACCCTGCCTGAGCTCCTGCTTTATGGCCACCTTTCCTAGAGATGTTTTAGATTTCTTTGGATGTCCCCAAAGGCACAGTTACCACATAAGAAGGGAAGCCACAGGAAGGCAGATTCCAGCAGAAAATGAATGGTCAGTGTTCTCTAGGGGTGCTGTGTACTGTTCCCAGTGGTGGTGAGTCCACCACCTCCAGAGAGTGAGGTGGAGACTCTTGACTCAAGTTTTAAATGAGAGAAACAATCAAGGGGACTCTGAAGTTCCCCTTAAATTCAAATTCTGTGCATCCAGGAGTACTTTGTGACCAGAAGGATAGAGAATGACTGCAATTGACCTTTTCTAGGCCAGACCATTAGTTAAATGAAGAGTAGATTCTCCAGACTGGCAGAGGAAGCAACCCACGCCAAAATATATGGCAAGCCTTCTGTGCTTCTTAATCTATGAGAGTTCTTCCATTCTTTCTGATGCTGTGGTTCTACATAGGAAATGGCATAGAGTGAAGCTAAAAGGTAGGATGAGACAGCCTATGTAGGGTAAGGTCTTTTAACTCTGTTGCCTGGACAGTGTGCTGACATTGCATACTTTTTGAGCACCTCTTCAGATTAGTGTATAAAGGAGATTAACCTGACAGCTGATGGAGGTCGGTTGGAGGGGCCTGCAGTAAAGGAGAGCAGTTTGGAGAATGTCACAGCAGAGCAGACACACATCATGGACCTGAGCACTCACTTGGTGATGTGGCTCACTCAACATGGGAAGGACAGAGATGAGATAGGGCAGGAGTCAGTTGCTGAAGTCACTACTTCAAAGGGCTAGATAGAAAGGTAGGGAGGGGGAAAGGAGAGCCAGAAAAGGAGCCAAAACAGTGAGCGATTTTACTAGAGCACGTAGGTCCTAAAGGCTTGGTGGCCATTCTCTCTCTAGCTGGTACCTTGATGAATCACCTCCTCCCTAGTACCTCTGATTTCTTGTCTTTAAAATGAGGATGATGCTACCTGTCCTGAAGGATTGCTGTGAGGAGTAAATGAGATGATGGGGTAGAAGTGGTTTATAAACTAGGAAGTCTGTCTTCATGCAAACTGCTGCTGCTGCCTTTGGTTAGAGGCAGCAGGTACACATTTCAGCTTTCTGTCTTGCAAAATGTGCATTTTTATCCTCTCACCTGGGGTTCAAGAGCAAGGTTCAGAGAGAGAATTCTTATCCAGCCTAATTTCAAGACTTCTTTTCATGCTGTCTCTCATCCCTAGTAATAAATGCCAAAAGCTTAATAGCTCCCAAAACATCCATCCTTCTGTCTTTCCTCTCTCCTTGAGAGGAAACCAAAGTAATCTAGGGAATAAAATTCATATTTTTCTCTCAGACTGATTGAAATGGCTGGCTGTGGGAGCCCGGGGCCTTTCTGTAAGACTCTTTTTTGTTGTTTTTTGAGATGGAGTCTTGCTCTGTTGCCCAGGCTGGAGTGTAGTGGTGCAATCCTGGCTCACTGCAACCTCCACCTCCCAGTTTCGAGCCATTCTCCTGCCTCAGCCTCCTGAGTAGCTAGGACTATAGGTACCTGCCACCATGCCCTGCTAATTTTTGTATTTTTAGTAGAGATGGGGTTTCACCATGTTGGCCAGGCTGATCTTGAACTCCTGACTTCAGATGATCTACCTGCCTCGGCCTCCCAAAGTGCTGGGATTACAGGCAGGAGCCACCATGCCCAGCCTGGACTCTTCTAACTAGGCTGTGCCGGAGCTGCTGTGAAACTATTTTCCTGTGAAGACAGTGATTTTCTCCTTAGGGTGGTTGCTGTCACAGAGACAGCACTGCCCCTTTACTTAGCGTACTTGATCACAGACACAATAACATCTGTGCCTAGATCACAAGCCATACTTACTCAGGACTGATTTTCCTCTTAAAACACCAGGGAGGGGGAGGCCCTTGTCAGAATTCTCACAGCTGAATCATTGCCATGAGCTAATGTCTCCAGTTTTATGAGTCAGTGCTGGCCCAGGCATCAGTTTTGTAGGTTAAAAAAAAAAAAAAAAAAAGACATGGGTTAGACTCCCCTAATATCACTAGCTTTTTCAGGGGGAAAGCAAACTGAGCTATCATCACACGGTGGCATTTTAGACGTCAGATGTTTGGTTCCTCTCTCCTCTGTAAGGATATAGAATAAGTGGAATAATTTAAGAATTAAAAATAATAGTAACAAAAGATCTCTGATTTGTGCATGTGTTTTGTTTTGCTTCTGGCAAAGAAGGTGAAATGGTGTATTTGGGAGATGAATGTTCTTGTAATAGGCAAGATGAGGCTTGCAGGGGACATCTGTAACGAACCCATTCTGCATGCGATAGAGCCAAGACTTGTTTGTGTTTTAGTGCCTGTTTCCACATGTCTAATTTTTAAAATGATTTATAAAGTTTTGGAGGAATCACCTTAAAATGTTACTTCCTCACATAATAGGCAAGTATATTGACAGCCTGATGGTGAAAATATACACCCTGTTGGAGTTTGAGCAGTGCCAATATTGAGCTAAGTGATATAAAAATGGTTATCAATATGAAATAGATATAAAAATATTAGGAATATCTATAATAGTTCATGAATCTACTGATTAATCCAGCAGCAGGCAGAAATAAATTATGCTTTCCAAGTTTTTAAATGTTGATGGTAGAGAATTTATGCAAAGAAAAAAAGAGAAGTATATGGATATTTGCTTCAAATTACTCAGAGGTATTGCTGAAAACTTGATTAAAAAGAAAATAACAGAACTGGGGATAGAATTCAGTAAGAAAGAATAAACTTAAATATTGGTATCAATTAAACAATAGGATTTTAAATTGTCTCTTCTCTGTTCTTTTCCTTCATCATATGGTTATACACAATAGGAAATACCTTTTGGGAAATAGAGTGAAAGCCTTCTCTTTTGTTTTTAATAGGCATTACTTATGTACTTTCTTAAATCCATGTGCTTTAAAAAAAAAAAACTAATATTTTATGGTAGTCACGTACTTCTCAATACATCATTTGGAAAGAAAGTCAGGGGTATGTGCTGTAATATGTACCCAGTATTCAGAGTTTACAAGAAAGATTGCTCTTCCCTGCAGCCTCTCCACTCTTCCTCCTCCTTCTGTCTCCCCCACCCGCTTCTTGCTCCTTGTTTCTTTCTTTGCAGAAGGACATGAGCTACATGGAGGACAGGGCAGAAAAGAGAAGAAAGAAATAGGGAATGGTTGATAAAAAATATTAAGGACACTTAAAACGTAAAGTTTAACAGTTCTTTTTAGCCAAATGAATCTCATGAGCTTCCATAGGAGAAATTGGTGTAATTAAAGTTTTCTAGTTCATAAAACCAAATCTTTACATACCGACTGAGCCCACTGCAGTTATTGAATGCAGTAAGGACAAATGTTATCCTCTGACTTGGAAGATTCAAAAGAAGCATTTGGTCTCTTAAAGGGAGGTAGGTTGACTATATTTGATCGGTTTCTTGGAAAAGGCATTAGTCCACATCCAGAAATTTAATTTCCCTTTTGCTCATACTACTTTAAAAATAATTTTATAGACACCATAATGTAAACAATGAATCTCTCTAGGAAGTGATACTGTATGCTTTTTTTCATTTTATTTTTAACTTACTGGCATTCCAAGGCACATACAATTTTTATTTGAGGGGAAAATTAGTAAGATAGAATATAAAGGAACTATTCCAAAGTCAGGATTTGAGTGAAGTACTCCAATTAAAAAACTAAAAGCATTCTTTATCAGTAAGTTTCAATTTATGCGTGGAGCTCCGCAACGTGAAAATTCAGTGTTAATAATTTTGGCTTGAAATATTTTATCTCTTCACAAGCTTCAGAATTACTAGCCACCAAATCTGAAATAATTAAGAGGACACATATCATGGCTCTCATAGCATCTCCCAACTGGCACTTTGTATATTTTGTGTCATATGCCTGTGCACACGTGTCCCAAGGTACATTTGTTGAAGCTAAGTTGAAGGCCCCATATTATGAGGTCTCAAATGTTAGTTTATTGAACAGCACCTTTAGTTTTAAAATGTATTTCCTAAGCACTAAAAAGTACATTTTGAAGAAAAACAGATCTGACTCCACAGTTGACTAGCTGGGTTGACGAGGCAAGTGACCTGATGCTTCCGATACTCAATTTTCTCTTCTGTCAGGTGAAAATAACCTCCACTTGCTGTTGTTCAATATATGAAGCCCATAGTCTAGTGCCTGCTGCTGAGCAGGCCCTTGATAACTTGTGCTAGTTATTATTAGGGCTAGACACTATTGGGTAATTATATTAGATAAGTTAGCCCGTTTTCCAAGAGCTCACAGACAAGAAGGGCAAACTGATAAACCTAGTTGTAATTTAGTGCGACAGGTGCTATAATCTGTCTGGAATGTTCCCCTAGCCACCACCACCTTTGTCTGCCAGGCAGACTCCTTCTCATTCTTTAAACCTCATTGGGAGCATTAACTGTAGATGAACACTTGCCTTGCGATACCCACCCCCCACCACCAGCTCCCCATTGCAGACACATACTCAGGAGTTCAGAGGCAGTAGCTTTGTCTTCTCATCTCTGGGTCTTAGCGCTGGCACATATAATGTGTCAACAAATATTTGTCAGCTAATACTTATTATCTAAACAAAGCAGGATGTCATACGGAAAACTGACTTTCCTAGTTTCACAGAACAACTTAGCATTTAAAGTTGGGTGTTCAAGGATAAGCAAAGTCTTAGGAAAAATAAGAATAGACATTCCAGGTAGAGGGACCAGGATGAATAAAGGCATGGAGACATGAATGTGTTATGTAAGTCTAGGAGTAGGAAACCATTTGGTATACCTGGACTATAGGATGTTTGCAGGAACAGGAGTAGCAGGAAATGAGGCTAGAGAGAAGTCCTCAGAGCCAGGTTGAGATGGGCTGTGAATACCACCCTACGGTGTTTGGCTCTAGTCCTGCAAGTATTAAGAAAACATGGAAGAGCTTTGAGTCAGGAGATGACATCATGTTCTGTTGGAGGAAACAACTGGCAGCAGTTTGGAGGTAGGGACATTAAAGCAGGGAGGCTAGTTGGAAAGATGTTGCAATATTTTAGATAAGAGATATGGGGGCTGGGTACAGTGGCTTACACCTGTAATCCCAGCACTTTGGGAGGCCTAGGCCAGTGGATCAACTGAGGTCTGGAGTTTAAGACCAGCCTGGCTGACATGGTGAAGCCCTGTCTCTACTAAAAATACAAAAATTAGCTGGGTGAGGTGGTGGGCACCTGTAGTCCCAGCTACTCAGGAGGCTGAAGCAGGAGAATCACTCAAACCCAGGTGGCAGAGGTTACAGTGAGCTGAGATGGAGGCTGCAGTGAGCTGAGATGGAGGTTTCAGTGAGCTGAGATCATGCCACCAGGGCAACAGAGTGAGACTCCATCTCAAAAAAAAAAAAGCAAAATTAAACAGGTAAGGGCAGGCAAAGGGGAATGGAGGTGAGTGTGGGTTGGGGTAGTTTTGCAGTACGTATTTTAGAGATAGAAACTGGTTTCCATAATTGAGGTTATTTTGATTCCTACCATTGTAGCATTTTCTCGACATTTGTTTTAGAGATGCTTCTTATGAGGACTATACCAAGAAACAAGTTGAATGATATATTCCTCAAGTGTTTGGGGCCCTTTTGGTGCTATACTTTACTTTCTTGAGTTAGGATTAATTTTGGCTATTTATCCTACTGCTTTGAATATGAGAAGAACCACATACCTATAGTTGGCCAGACAAAAGAACATTTTATATTCTTTATGGCTCTGCCTTGTGCTAGAAATGTTTGGGTAAAAAATTTATTGGTTTTTGCCCAGATAGCCAATGATTGGCCTGCTGGCTTTGGCTAGGCCATTTTGCTGCTTTGAGCTTCAGTTTTCTTACCTATATATTTTATAGGTAATCCAATATATATATATATATTGAACTAAATCTTGATACCTTTTTCCTA